>NW_027224270.1:0-313333 GCF_023699985.2 Odocoileus virginianus
AAGAAATAAACAGCGCTGACTCATGGCCACATCTATTATCTCAGCTCTTTTCCACAAAGCGTTCTAAGTATGGAACCCGGTTTTGAGGGGTCTAGAAAACTCGGGAAGGCTCAGCAGGCCGCCCGAAGTCAGGCGACACGCGAGGGAGCGCGCCCGGCCCGGGAGCCGGCCCTCCTGGGCCTGGGGCCTCGGTTACCCACGCGGCTGCCCACCGGCGCACCCTCCGCCGCCGGCCCGCCGCAGACAAGCTGGTCTCCGCCGCTGGAGGAGGCTCGAGGCGGAGACCGCGGGGACCTAACGGGCGGAACCCGACTCCTCAGAGGGAGCCGCCCCGCCTGGGCGTCGCCCCCTGACGAGAGGACTCGGGGCCACCGCCCCCGAGCGAAAGACGGCCAGCGTCTTCCAAGACCGGAAACGGGCGGCGCAGCTCGGGACCCGCGCGACCAGCCCCAGGACCCCGGGCCAGCGCCGGCTGCCCGCGGCCGCTCTAGGACGCCGGAGGCACCGCCTCTCTGTGGTTGGGGCCGGGCCGACCCCCGCCGGGACCTCCCACTTTCGGGCGTGTGTCGACCAGGGTCGGGCGTGAGACGCAGGCCCGGGGCTAATGCTCCTGAGAGCGCGCGGGGATAGCAATTGGAGGAAGGTTGGAAGCTCCGGCCGGTGCTCTGCTTTCGCGGGCTGGCTGTTTCTGGAAAATCTCTGATTTGTAAAACTCTCAGAGAACAACCGTGGTCAATTTTAGCCCACAATTCCACCTCTCTTTGCTGCTTGGGGAAAAAAAAATCCTAGTGTTTCTTAGTTTGTCTTTATTACTTTCAAATGACTTCTTGTGCATTTCTTTGTTTCTAATTCTGATAAAGAAGCTCCATGTGGAGGGAGCAGATGAAAGGAGCCCTCACAGCGATAGCCTAAGCATTGGACAGAGAATGGGATCAGGACCCCCCCCCCCCCCCCCCCCCATATAGAACTGACAACGTTCTTTGTTATAAGTACCAAGGAAAGGGGGAAAAAAGGGTATTATTAGAACCTCAAACATTAAAGATAAGAAGTTCACAGAGCCGAAAGTACTGAAAGCGTGCCCTAGATCCCATTTGAAACTTGGCTTATTCTGTATGAGATAAAAGAAAAAGGGGGAAATGAAGTGGTTGGCATATGTATTTATAAATGTAGGCTTATCAACCAAAAATAAGTCTTTTATGCCGGTTTGTTGAAGAAACATGCTCCAATTTCTAAATATTCTGCAATTAGAAGACTTTCTACCTTATGAAGGCAGTTTAGAGGATTCTAGCAAGATGGTTAGGAGTGACTCCTTTCATACCCTTATTCTTCATTCAAAAGGCTTTTGTCAGTAACCCAAGTCTTTAAAAATAAGCCTAATTCCACTTATTTTTACATGAGTACTCTAATAAATACCAGTACCGGAATCAAATGTTTCTTCGTGTTTAGATAGATCCAGGTAGATACATTCTTGCCTGGATCAGCAAAAAGGTATAGATGATTTAACTAAACAGAAAAAAAAAAAAAACAATAAAGTTGATTCCTTTGATTAGTTATGAACTCTAAGGAATTCAGTTTCATTTGGAAAATCTTAGAGCTACTTCAGAATACTTGTTAACGAGCTTATTGTAGTATCTATTTTAAGAAACTGTCTTGGCAATCTTTTATTTTTAGTGGCTCCCTCTGATAACCTCATTTTATTGCTGTGTGCATAATGATGTTCTTTAGTATATCCAAGAGGGTTTTTGATGTTGGAATATACAATGACTCAAGTTTCACTCTAGCAGCTTGAAAGAGTGATAATGTGGTGATCTCTTTTTTTACATTTGTACTCCCCTTCCAGGTGTATAATTTCATTTAAAAGTTGATATTGTCCTTCAAGATTTTTTATTCAATAATGAAATGCAAAGCAATGATTGTTCCCCTAAGAACAACTTTAAGTTTTCTGAGAGTTATGATAAGGACTTTGCTGTGAACTCTGAAGGTACCATTTGGGAATTTAACACAATATACTTCAAAGCCAGATAAAAAGGAAGGTTCTACATTAAAATGTGTGGATGAAAATCTGTCATCTGGCACTAAATCAGTTGAGACATAGTGGGTGGCAAATAAAATTGCAAGAAGAAAGTGAAGATTGTGATTGCCTGGAGCTTTTATGGGTAGGGGTCAACTCCTGCTTAAAGTGTAGAAGAATGACTCAGACTACAAAGACAGAAGGAAAAGGGGTGTTTGAAGATGAGAAACTCAAGGAAGTAAAATACTAAAAATAACAGTAACAGTAGCGAACACTTGTAAAGCATTTTTTAAATACCAGGCACCGTGATAAACATTTTATGTGAGTAATGCCATTTAATCCTCACGACAACACTGTGAAGTTGGCACTATGCTGGCCTCACTTTGACAAGTGAGAGAATTAAGGTTTAGGTAAATCATTTACCTAAGGCCACAAAGCTGGGAAATCATGGAGCAGGTTCTCAAACCTAGGTTTATTGTGCTTTTAGAGCAATAAAGTGTTTTTTTTTTAATTTTTTTATTTTGTGTTGGGTTATAGCTGATTAACAAACAATGTTGTGATAGTTTCAAGTGAACAGTGAAGGGACTCAGCCATACATATACATGTATCCATTCTCCCCCCAAACTCTCCTCCCATCCAGGCTGCCATATAACATGGAGCAGAGTTCCGTGTGTATACAGAAAGTCATTGTTGGTTATCCAATTTAAATAAGGCAGTATGTGCATGTCCATCTCAAACTCTCTGACTATTCCTTTCCCCCAAACTAGCCCCCCCAGCAACCATAAGCTCATTCTTGAAGTCTGTGAGTTGTTAATTTCTTTTTAGACTCTACATTTAAGGGGTGTCATAAGATGTTTCTCCTTCTCTGACTTACTTCACTCAATATGGCACTCTCTAGGTCCATCCATATTGCTGATAATGGCATTACTTCATTCTTTTTCATGGCTGAGTACTATTCTGTTGTATATATGTACCATTTCTTCTTTATCAGTTACCCTATTGATGGACATTTAGATTGCTTCCATGTCTTGGCTATTGTAAACAGTGCTACTATGAACATTGCAGTGCTTGTATCTTTACAGATTATGTTTTTCTCCAGATATATGCCCAGGAATATGGCTTCCCTGATGGCTCAGATGGCAAAGAATCTACCTGCAATGCAGGACACCCAGGTTCAAACTGTGAGTTGAGAGGATTCTCTGGAAAAGGGAATGGCTACCTACTCCACTATTCTTGCCTGCAGAATCCCATAGACAGAGAAGCCTGGCAGGCTAGGGGTCTCAAAGAGTCAGACACGACTGAAGGACTAATTTACTTTTCATGCTCAGAAGTGGGATTGCAGGGTCATATGGTAGCTCTATTTTTAGATTTTTAAGGAACCTCCATACTGTTCTCCATAGTGGCTGTACCAGTTTACATTCCTACCAACAGTGTAGGAGGCTTTGCTTCTCTCAACACCTTCTCCAGCATTTATTGTTTGTGGAATTTTTGATGATAGCCATTCTGGCTGTTGTAAGGTAATAACTTATTGTAGCTTTGATTTGCATTTCTCTAATAATTAGTGATGTTAAACATCTTTTCATGTTCCTATTTGTCATCCATATGTCTTTTTGAGAGAACTGTCTATTTAGGTCTTCTGCCCATTTTTTTAGTGTGGGTCATTTGCTTTGATGCTGTTAAATGTCATGAGCTATTTGTAAGTTTTGGAGACTAATCCCTTATTGGGCTTCCCTGGTAGCTCAACTGGTAAAGAGTCTGCCTGCAATGCAGGAGACCCCAGTTCGATCCCTGGGTCGGGAAGATCCCCTGGAGGAGGGCATGGCAACCCACTGCAGTATTCTTGCCTGGAGAATCCCATGGACAGAGGAGCCTGGTACTCTACAGCCCATGGGGTCACAGAGAGTCCCATATGTGTTTCGAGTCAAAGAATGATCTAATTTCATTTTTTTGTACTTGTATCTGTCCAGTTTTTCCAACACCACTTAAAGAGACTGCCTTTTCAACGTTGTGTAATCTTGCCTCCTTTGTCATAGATTAATTTACCATGGGTGCAGGGGCTCATTTCCTGGTTTTCTATCCGGTGCCCTTGGTCAATATTTCTGTTTTTGTGCCAGTGCCATGCCGTTTTGATCACTGTAGCTTTGTAGTATAGTCTGAAGTCAGGAAACCTGATTTCTCCAGCTCCATTCTTCTTTATCAAGATTACTTTGGCTATTCAGGGTCTTTTGTGTCTTCATACAAATTGTGAGAACTTTTTGTTCTAGTTTTGTGAAAAGTGCCATTGGTAATTTGATAGAGATTGCATTGAATTTATAGACTACCTTATAGTTAGTAGTATAGTTATTCTGACAATACTGATTCTTCCAGTCCATGAACATGGTATATTTTTCCACCTGTTTATGCCTTCTTTGATTTCTTTCATCGGCATTTATAGTTTTCAGAGTACAGGTCTTTTGTCTCCTTGGGTAGGTTTATTCCTAGGTATTTTATTTAAAGAGATTTTCATATCAGCTATGCTATTAAAAAACAGCATGTTATTTAAAAATCTGATATCCCCTACTATTTTTTCATTTTGCTTGGATGTTGATCACCCTCTTTCCTCTCGAAATCACTCCCCCACTTCTAAATCAATAGATGTAACTGGCAAAGCAGCATAGGTAATTCACTCCCCCACTTCTCAATCAACAGACATGACTGGCAAAGCAGTGTGGAGAACAGTTAAATGGATCTTGCATTAGATCATCTGGATTCAAATCACAGTGTCTATACTGACAAGTTGTGAGACTATAAATCATATATTTAACTCTCTTTTCTTCTTCTTTTGTTAGCCTCTGCAAATTGGGATAATATTAGTGCCTATCCCACAAGGTTTTTTTTATAAGACTTAAAATAATACAGTGAGTATAAAAGCACTTGACACATATCTAAGTGCATAAGAAATACTCAGTTTGTTATTTCTATTGGTACCCAATACGGCATAGGAAAACATTCTCTAACAAGAACCTTATGATTATACAGTGGAAGTGACAAACAGATTCAAGGGATTAGATCTGCATAGACAGTGTGCCTGAAGAACTATGGCCGGAGGTTCGTAACATTGTACAGGAGGCAGTGATCAAAACCATCCCCAAGAAAAAGAAATGCAAAATGGTTGTCTGAGGAGGTCTTACAAATGGCTGAGAAAATAAGAGAAGCAAAAGGCAAGGAGAAAAGGAAAAATACACCCATCTGAATGCAGAGTTCCAAGGAATAGCAAGGAGAGATAAGAAAGCCTTTTTAAGTAAACAGTGCAAAGGTGTAGAATAAAATAATAGAATGGGAAAGACTAGAGATCTCTTCAAGAAAATTAGAGATACCAAGCAAACATTTCATGCAAAGATGGTCACAATAAAGGACAGAAACAGTATGGACCTAACAGAAGCAGAAGGTATTAAGAAGAGGTGGCAAGAATACACAGAAGAATTGTACAAAATAGATCTTCAGTAGCTGGATAGCCATGATGATGTGATCACTCACCTAGAGCCAGACATCCTGGAATGCGAAGTCAAGTGGGCATTAGGAAGCATTACTAGGAGCAAAGCTAGTGGAGGTGATAGAATTGCAGCTCAGCTATTTGAAATCCTAAAAGATGATGCTGTGAAAGTGCTGCACTCAATATGCCAGCAAATTTGGAAAACTCATCAATGACCACAGGACAGGAAAAATTCAGTTTTCATTACAATCTCAAAGAAGGACAATACCAAAGAATGTTCACAGTACTGTACAATTGCACTCATGTCACATGCTAGCAAGGTAATGCTCAAAATCCTTCAAGCTAGGCTTCAGCAGTTATATGAACAGCAGTATGAGAACTTCCAGTTGTTCAAGCTGGATTTAGAAAAGGCAGAGGAACCAGAGATCAAATTGCCAACATCCATTGGATCATCGAAAAACCAAGAGAGTTCCAGAGAAACATCTACTTCTGTTTGATTGACTTCACTAAAGCCTTTGACGGTGTGGATCACAACAAACTGTGCAAAATTCTGAAAGAGAGGGGAATACCAGACCACCTGATCTGCCTCCTGAGAAATCTGTATGCAGGTCAAGAAGCAACAATTAGAACTGAACATGGGGCAATAGACTGGTTCCAAATTGGGAAAGGAGTACGTCAAGGCTGTATATTGTCATTCTGCTTATTTAACTTATATGCAGAGTACATCATGCAAAATGCTAGGCTGGATGAAGCACAAGCTGGAATCAAGATTGCTGGAAGAAATATCAATAACCTCAGATATGCAGATGACACCACCCTTATGGCAGAAAATGAGGAAGAACTAAAGAGCCTGTTGATGAAGGTAAAAGAGGAGAGTGAAAAAGCTGGCTTAAAACTCAACATTCAAAAAATGAAGATCATGACACGTGGTCCCATCACTTCATGGCAAATAGATGGGGAAAGAAAGGAAACAGTGACAGATTTTATTTTTTTGGGTTTCAAAATCACTGCAGATGGTGACTGCAGCCGTGAAATTAAAAGACGCTTACTCCTTGAAAGGAAAGTTATGACCAACCTAGACAGCATATTAAAAAACAGAGACATTATTTTGTCAACATAGGTCCATCTAGTCAAGGCTATGGTTTTTCCAGTGGTCATGTATGGATGTGAGGGTTGGACTATAAAGAAAGCTGAGGGCTGAAGAATTGATGCTTTTGAACTGTGGTGTTAGAGAAGACTATTGAGAGTCATTTGGACAGCAAGGAAATCAAAGCTGTCAATCCTAAAGGAGTCAATCCTGAATATTCATTGGAAGGACTGATGCTAAAGCTGAAGGTCCAGTACTTTGGCCTCCTGATGTGAAGAGCCAACTCACTGGAAAAGACCCTGATGCTGGAAAGACTGAAGGCAGGAGGAGAAGGGGACAACATAGGACAAGCTGATTGTATGGCATCACCGACTCAATGAACATGAGTTTGAGCAAACTCTGGGAAATAGTAGACAGGGAAGCCTGGTGTGCTGCAGTCCATGGGATGGCAAAGAGTTGGACCGAGTGACTGAACAACATTTGAAGTTCAGAGGCCCAGCTGATCGAAGAAGACAGTATAACCTTTACCTTTGGGCTTGTGAGTAGTTCACTCAGGGTTGGGGAAGAGGAGATGAAATATAAATTTATCAGTGAGTAAATGCAGTCTATAACTGCTACAAGAAAAACAATTTCTGTGTATTTTATGCCACTGGTAAGGGACTAAGTATTAAAGATTTCTTACTAAATTGGACATTGATTAACATCATTAAATAGGCAACAAAATCTCAGGCTCACTCTGCAAGGAAATGATTTTTAAAGAAATCCTTTTTATATCAATCAAACTGTACTCATTAAAGCAGGGAAAAAATGTTAAAGGTGCTAAAATAGAAGGCTTTCCCCCCACCTTTCTTCTGCAGCCTCTTTTTCTTTCTCTGTCTCTATTGAGATTTTATTTGCCACTAGATAGAATCTTTAAAGTATTTTACCATTCATCTTTCTATGATGTGTTAGCAATTTTAAATGCAAATATAAGAGCATTTAACTTATATAATCACCAAAAGCTACAGAATTCATATTACATAGTTCATGCATGAGTATGTATTTCAGTCTTACCAGAACAGTGTAAACTACACAAAACTCAGTTTTTTTTTTTCTACCTCAGGTTTTAAAAGTTCACTTTTTGATGTTTGCACATCTATCAACTCTCTCTAGCAGTAAGAAAGGACAAAAAAGGAAATATGTCCTCATTTTATGTCATCTGTTCTCACATATCATGTGTCCTCATATGCCATCATTTTAATATGAGTAGTTAGCCAATACAGGCAGGAACACAAATAAGAAAGAACATGATAGGATTCCTTACAGGTTCACGTTTCGAAGGATGCCATTGCCGCCTTTGTGCATTTGAAGCAAGTTCTGATTTGAATGGAAAGCTTAGCCTCTCGGGGTGGTCGGAGTCCCTGGAAACTCAGCCACAGAGGTAACACGCTGCCCTTGTGCACGCTTTGGCCTGGCCGAGCTCTCACGCACTGTGGGTCCCAGGCAGGCGGTGCTCCTGGGCCACGGGGAACACTCCTGAGGACGGCGGCAAGGAACAGTGCAAACACATATCGTGCGCATCTCCTCTGTTCACGTGCACATCCTTCCGACTGGACTTACAAAGCACCAGTTCAAAGATAAAATTACTAAGCGTCCCAAGACTGCCGCAGGGGAGCATTCAATGCACAGGGTCTCCTGAGTGCGGGCACCTGGGCAGCCCCATCACACCTGTGACAGCAGTCACCTGTGCTCACTTTGCTGGATGCGCCCACCCTTCCCTTAACGACCGTGTATTTGGAATGCTCTGTTTATCATAAGCCTCTGGTCTTAAAACATAATATCAATGCTATGAACTTTCCTGGATTCCTAGGATAGTGCTGCCTGGGATACTAATTTATTATGGGCTCCTTGTTTGGTTCTTAGCACTAATTCTAGGCTTAGCAAAGAGGCTGCATTTAAATTTAGCAAATCATGACCTTTTGACAAATGCAGTTAGGCTAAATGCCCTCTAGAAGAGACCAAAGCTTCTGGTTTTCAAAGAAAATAATAATACAATAGTATATTTGGCAAAAACCAAAACTGAAGGGAATTGCTATTTCAACAAAATTTTCCAGGTGAGAATACTGGAGTGGGCTGCCATTTCCTTCTCCAGGGGATCTTCCCGACCCAGGGGTTGAACCTGGTTCTCCTGCGTTGCAGGCAGATGCTTTACCATCTGAGCCATGGGAAGGCCAGATAAAATATGTAACTTAGAGTTTTTCCATTTTCTTAACTTTCTATAACTATATACTTAGACAAATACATTTTTGCAAATCCATATAAGATTATATATACTTACAGAATATACTTTGCCAGACCTGCCCTCCTTAGATATAACCTCCCTAAGGCTAATATATAATGTGACCAATTTGAAATCTGTAAGATGATGCCATCTATCCATAGTACTTGTTATTTCAGTCAATAAAGTTTCATTTCATTCCATGGGAACATACTGCAGTATATCAAGTGTCTGGCAAATACATTTAGGTTTTCAGTTTAAAAAGAGACCAGAATATAAGAGTATATTTATTAGTGTATACTGTTTTACAGAAAAGTAATAATGGCTGAGAGATGTTCATTCATTCATCCACTAGTGGTCCAGACATATGAATTCTAGTTCATCTGGTCTTTGGATTTTTCACAGAGTTGAGATTTGAGTTGCGCCTGAAAGAATGAAAGGCATTCCTTTAAAATCAGAGAGTTACATGCTGCCTGCATGCCCGTCATCGGATGTGTGGCTGGAAAACACTTCCTGTGGCTTGTCTTTTCAGTCTCCTGCCCACAGCTTCCATAGATCAACTTTCCCCTAATTTTAATCAAGCCCAACTTACCAGTTTTTTCCTTCCACGTGTAGTGCTTTTGGTGTTTTATCAAAGCACTCTTTTCTTAACTGAAGATCACAAAGATTTTCTCCTGCTTTTTTTGTTTGTTTGTTTTTCATTTTATATTTAGGTCTTCGGTGCACTTTGAGTTAGTTTTTTGTGTAAGGTGAGAGATGTGGGTAAAAAGAACAAGTCACCAGAAAATCTTTTGCAGGTCATGTCCAAGTGTTACAGCATTACTTGTTGAAAAGACAATTCCTTTCTCTACTGAATTGTCTTTGCATGTTTGCCAGTAGTTAACTAATCGTATTTGCATGGGTATATTTTTGGTTTCTTTATCCATTCCATTGATCTGTATATCTGTATTTTCAGATACCTCACTCTCTTGCTTATAATGTCTTACAGTCGGATCATAATAGTCCTTTGACTTTGTTTTTTCTTTTCAAAACAACAATCCAGTTTCAAATGGGCAAAAGCTTTGAGCAGATACTTCACCAAGGAAGATATGTGGATGGCAAATAAGCACATGGAAAGATGTTCAACACTATTAGTCCATAGGGAAATAGAAATTAAATCCACAACAAGATACCACTATACACCTTTCAGAATGAGAAAACAAACCACTAATCCTCATACCTCTCCTCAAAAAAACACTTGACAATACCAAGTGTGGGTGAAAATGAGGAAAAAGTGGAACTGTCGTGCATTACCGGTGGGAATGTAAAACCGTGTGCCCAGATTGGAAAAAGTCTGGCAGTTTCCTGCAAATACGCACTTAGCACAGGGCACAGCAACCTCACTCTTACGTATTTTCCCAAGTGAAATAAGTCTTTGTGTTCACACCGTAAAACCTCTATGTGAATGTTTATGGAAACTTTTTTCATAATAGCTGAAAACTGCAAAACAAAACCCAAATGTCCCTCCACTGGGAAACTGATGAACAATGACATACTACACTGCAATAAAATGGAAAAAGCTAACAGGGCATGCTGAAATAGATGATTCTCAAATGCATTATTCTAAGTGAAGATGTCAGACTCAAATGCTGCATGCTCTTCGACTGCATTTAAATGACATTTCAGAAAAGGCGGAAGTATAGAGATGGAGAACAGATGAGGGGCTGTGTGAGGGCAGAATTGACTACAAAGGGGTAACTTTAATAAAGAGACTCTGTGTTTGGGGGGTGGGTGCGAGGGCAGGAGAGGTTTGGAACTGCTCTGTATCTTGATCAGGGTAGGGGCTCCATGGCTGTGCAATGCTCAAAATTCATGGAACTGTACACCAAAATAGTGACTATAACTGTATATAAATTAAAAATAAATTAAACTACATGTGGAGGCATAACATATTCTATTGGTGAAGGTGAATGGGGAGAGTTAACAGTGAGGTGGAGAGAAGTGTGGATAGTCAAATTGCTTGCAGATTTGCCAAGGCTGAAGTCAAGGTTAGGAGACTAGATTTGTGTGCAAGCTAAAGCATTTGAATGCGGAAACATCAGAGTGAAAAGGATGGTTAGGTGGCTTAATCTGTTGACAATGGGTACTCTAGAACACTAGGGAAGCAGACAAAGAAATCAATGAAGAACTGATAAGGGCTCTCCAAGGGTAAAAAAACCTTACATCTGAATAGGAGTTTATTTATTGAAAATTCATTCATTTACTCTATCTCAATTATCATAAGAATCAGTGAAGATAGAATTACTATGTGCAATTAATAGGTATAGAAATGGAGGCTCAGAATGGCTAAGGATTTTGTTTGCATTCATAGTATACTGTGAAGTATAGATCCGAAGCTAAGACCCAAATCTTAGCTGTTTGATTCTTTCCAGTTCTCTTTGTTTTCTCACATTTTATTCATTTCCTTCCTAGCCTTATCTCTTTAGATGGTCTGCAGGTTTTCTGGCTTATTGTCTGTATCTCCAACTTGCATTCAGGTGAAGAGGCTTGTCCCTGCAGTTTCCTGTCACATCCTCAGAGCTTCTCACAGTGTTTGACATGTGATAGGTGCTCAGGAAATATCTGAGTGAATAGCCATTCAAGTTAGAAAGCAGATTATGTCTGGCATGATTCTTTTAAGCACATCTGCTATATGCAGTGCGGAAGGCAATGGCACCCCACTCCAGTACTCTTGCCTGGAAACTCCCATGGACGGAGGAGCCTGGTGGGCTGCAGTCCATGGGGTCGCAAAGAGTCGGACAGGACTGAGCGACTTCACTTTCACTTTTCACTTTCCTGCATTGGAGAAGGAAATGGCAACCCACTCCAGTGTTCTTGCCTGGAGAATCCCAGGGACGGGGGAGCCTGGTGGGCTGCCGTCTATCGGGTCACACAGAGTCGGACACGACTGAAGCAACTTAGCAGCAGCAGCAGCTATATGCAGTGATAGAGACAGGTGTTCCTTGTCCTGTTCTTTATCCTGAAAGTGTTTCTCCCTCAGTTGTGTCCAACTCCGTGTGAGCCCACCAGGCTCCTCTGTCCATGGGATTCTCCAGGCAAGAATACTGGAGTGAGTTGCCATTCCCTTCTCCAGGGGATCTTCCCGACCCAAGGATCGAACCCGAGTCTCCCGCATTACAGGCAGATTCTTTACCATCTGAGCTACCAGTTCTTCATTCCAGTAGTTCTTAAATCTGGCTGTGTGACAGAGTCACCGACATATTCTTCTTAACGTTTATGTTTATCAGAGCAATGCAAGTGAAGCAATGGCTCAAGATTCATGAACACAAAGGCACCTCTGTCCCTAACCACTGTTAGTCTTCAGTTCCCATCCTCATCCCCACCCTTGAACTCCACTTCTTAACACTGGGCTTTATCCTTGCAAGCGTGAAGCAGACTTTCAATACCCCGTCTTGATTTTTTCAGAATTAGCAAATATATGCTGACTTTCTACTAGTAAAGAAGAAGATTTAGTTCTCACAAATTATTTCCACTCAAGAGTTTCCTTCACTCTATTCCTACAGTATTGTAGGAATTACAATATTGTAATTTTTTGTTAAATCAACATTCGGTGTTTACAGTAGGATGATTATGTAATTATCTTTTTAGGCTGAGTCACATGTACACTGTGGTTACATTTTTTAATGTAAAGTTTTTTTAATAAAGTTATATTCCTGTGGCTCATAATTGCTTCATTTTTCATTTGCTTCGTATCTTATACGCCTACTATTTAAGTCATCTCCAAATTGTGTCATAATGCTAATACATCTCTTTTAGTAGTAAAATGCATCAAGTTATCTACTGATCCTGTTATTGTTTTCATTTTTTGGAGACATCCGTTCTCGAGACTTCCATTCTCTTGCCTCAGTCTGTACTGGCTGCTTTTTAGGTCTCTCATATTAGTTATTATCCTGGAAATTTCCTTCATCATCATTCTGGGAATTTTCGTTTTCTTTCTCCAGTATTGATTCATGTCTTCATCTCTCTTTTTCAGTCCCTCTTTTTGGTGGAAAACATTTTCTTTCTTTTTTTTTTTTATCTTTATTTTATTATTATTATTATTTTTTTTTATTTTTTTCCATTCATTTTTATTAGTTGGAGGCTAATTACTTTACATCATTACAGTAGTTTTTGTCATACATTGAAATGAATTAGCCATGGATTTACATGTATTCCCCATCCCGGTCCCCCCTCCCACCTCCCTCTCCACCCGATCCCTCTGGGTCTTCCCAGTGCACCAGGCCTGAGCACTTGTCTCATGCACGCAACCTGGGCTGGTGATCTGTTTCACCCTAGATAATATACATGTTTCAATGCTGTTCTCTTGAAACATCCCACCCTCTCCTTCTCCCAGAGTCCACAAGTCTGTTCTATACATCTGAGTCTCTTTTTCTGTTTTGCATATAGGGTTATTGTTACCATCTTTCTAAATTCCATATATATGTGTTAGTGTACTGTAATGGTCTTTATCTTTCTGGCTTACTTCGCTCTGTATAACGGGCTCCAGTTTCATCCATCTCATTAGAACTGACTCAAATGAATTCCTTTTAATGGCTGAGCAATATTCCATGGTGTATATGTACCACAGCTTCCTCATCCATTCGTCTGCTGATGGGCATCTGGGTTGCTTCCATGTCCTGGCTATTATAAACAGTGCTGCGATGAACATTGGGGTGCACGTGTCTCTTTCAGATCTGGTTTCCTTGGTGTGTATGCCCAGAAGTGGGATTGCTGGGTCATATGGCAGTTCTACTTCCAGCTTTTTAAGAAATCTCCACACTGTTTTCCATAGTGGCTGTACTAGTTTGCATTCCCACCAACAGTGTAAGAGGGTTCCCTTTTCTCCACACCCTCTCCAGCATTTATTGCTTGTAGACTTTTGGATAGCAGCCATGGAAAACATTTTCAAGTGTCTTCCTAATAAAATGTTCCTTTTGAAGAAAACTTTCTGAGATCTTGCATATCTGAGGATGCCTTTATTATGTTCTTAGACTTGATGGTTGAGTTTATAGGAAATTGTAAGTTGTAAGTAATAGCCCTTTGGAATCTGAAGAGATTGCTCTATTTTCTTCTAGCTTCCAGTTTTATTGTTGAAAAGCCCAATGTCATCCTTTATTATCATGTCTGATCTTTTGTCTGCAATCTGTTTGTTATTCTATTTGAAGCATTTAGGGAATTCTCTTTATCTCTGCTGTTCTGATATTTTAGGATTAAGTGCTTTTCTGTGAATCTTTTTCATTTATTTTTCAGGCACTCACTAGATCCATTTCAATTTGGAAACATACTTCTTGTAGTTCTGGGGAAATGCCTTTTTGGATAATTCCACACATCCTCCATCCTGCTCCCCTTCTCTTTTTGAACTGCTATAGTTTACCTGTACAACTTCCTGGATGGATCCTGAATTTTCTTTTATCTCATATTTTTCAAATGTCTTTTTGCTTTTCTCTTGAAACTTCTCAACTTCATTTTATCATTTACTACCAAATTAAGACTTTTTATTTTTAAATTTCCAAAAGTTCATTTCTTTCCTCTGAATATTTGTTTAAAAATGCATCCTCTTTTTATTCGGGGAATTTATTTCTTTAATGGTATGCTCATAGTTCTGAAACTTTCTTCTGCTCTTACCTTTGGTTTTATTCAAATCTTCCTCACCTCTTCTGGTAATTTTTTTTTGTTTTAGTGTCTGATTTTCATGACTGTGGTTTCCTCAAAAGTGTGGTAATTCCCAATGTCTCCTCATATTTAAGAGTGAGAGAAGTTAGTTGCATTACTGGAACTTGTGGATTGACAGACTTCACTTTTGATGTGATTAGGCAATGAATCTGAATGTTGGAAGATTCTCCCCTCCCTAGAGTATCTGTAAAAGTATTTTTCCATGGACAAGTCAGTTTCCCTATAAAGTGTTGACTTAAAAAACAAAACAGCCAGCTATATTACCAGCAAAATAAGTTTATTTGGGAATAGTTGTTGTGGTGGTTTAGCTGCTAAGTCACGTTCGACTCTTGTGATCCCATGGACTCTAGCCCTCTGAGGAGGCTCCTCTGTCCATGGGATTTCCCAGGCAAGAATACTGTACTGGGTTGCCATTCCCTCCTCTAGGGCATCTTCCCAACCCAGAGATTTAACCTGTCTCCTGCTTGCAGGCAGATTCCTTACCACTGAGCCACCTAGGAAGCACCTATTTGGGAATAGTGAATGAGTGCTCAATCACTCGGTCACTTTCGACTCTTTTACAACCCCATGGACTGCAGCATGCCAGGCCTCCCGCTCATCACTATCTCCCAGAATTTGCTCCAATTAATGTCCATTGAGTTGGTGATGCTATCCGATCATCTCATTCTCTGCTGCCTGCTTCTCCTTTTGCCTTCAATCTTTCCCAGCATCAGAGTTTTTTCCAACGGTCAGATGGTCAAAGTATTGGGGCTTCAGCTTCAGCATCAGTCCTTCCAATGAATATCCAGTGTTGATTTCCTTTGGGATTGACTGGTTTGATTTCCTGGCAGTCCAAGGGACTCGGAAGAGTCTTCTCCAGCACCACAGTTCCAAAAGCATCAATTCTTCGGTGCTCAGCCTTCTTCATGGTCCAGTTCTCACAGCATACATGACTGCTGGAAAACCCTAGTTTGACTATATGGACCTTTGTCAGCAAACGTGATGTCTCTGCTTTTTAATATGCCATCTAGGTTTGTCATAGCTTTCCTTCCAAGGAGCAAGTGCCTTTTAATTTCATGGCTGCAGTCACCATCCACAGTGATTTTTCAGCCCAGGGGGAAAAAAATCTCACTACTTCCACTTTTCCCCCTTCTATTTGTCATGAAGAAATGGGACCAGATACCA
Source organism: Odocoileus virginianus (assembly GCF_023699985.2). Taxonomy (NCBI): domain Eukaryota; kingdom Metazoa; phylum Chordata; class Mammalia; order Artiodactyla; family Cervidae; genus Odocoileus; species Odocoileus virginianus. The sequence continues at coordinate 15,683 of NW_027224270.1, forward strand.
GGATCTTTGTTGTTTTTTTCTTACTGTTGAGTTTCAAGCCAGTTTTTGCACTCTCCTCTTTCACCTTCATCAAGAGGCTCTTTAGTTCTTCTTTACTTTCTGCCATTAGGTGGTGTCATCTGCATATCTGAGGTTATTGATATTTCTCCTGGCAATCTTGATTCCAGCTTGTGATTCATCCAGCCTGGCATTTCACATGATGTACTCTGCATATAAGTTAAATAAGCAGGGTGACAATATACAGCCTTGACATACTCCTTTCCCGATTTGGAACCAGTCCGTTGAAACAGTCCGTCTGGTTCTAGCTGTTGCTTCTTGACCTGCATACAAGTTTCTCAGGACGCAGGTCAGGTAGTCTGGTATTCCCATCCCCTTTATAATTTTCCACAGTTTCTTGTGATCTACACAGTCAAAGGCTTTAGCATAGTCAATGAAGCAGAAGTAGATGTTTTTCTGGAACTCCCTTGCTTTCTCCATGATCCAACAAATATTGGCAATTTGATCTCTGCTTCCTCTGCCTCTTTGAAACCCAGCTTATATATCTAGAACTTCTCAGTTCACATACTGCTGAACTCTGCTTGAAGGATTTTGAGCATTACCCTCCTAGTATATGAACTGAGCACAATTGCATGGCAGTTAGAACATTCTTTGGTATTGTCCTTCTTTGGGATTGGAATGAAAACTGACCTTTTTCAGTCCTGTGGCCACTGCTAAGTTTTCTGACTTTGCTGACATTTTGAGTGCAGCACTTTAACAACATCATCTTGTTGGATTTTAAATAGCTCAACTGGAATTCTGTCACTTCCACTAGCTTTGTTTGTAGTAACGCTTCCTAAGGCCCGCTTGACTTCATACTGCAGACCATTTGGCTCTAGGTGAGTGACCACACCATGGTTATTACCTGGGTCATTAAGCCCTTTCTTGTACAGTTCTTCTGTGTATTCTGGCCACCTCTTCTGCTTCTGGTAGGTCCCTGCTGTTTCTGTCCTTTATCATGCTCATCCTTGCATGAAATGTTCCCTTGATACCTCAAATTTTCTTAAGAGCTCTGTAGTTTTTCCCATTCTATTATTGTTTTCCTCTATTTCTTTGCACTGTTCATTGAAGAAGGCCTTCTTTCTCTCTTTCCTGTCCTCTGGAACTCTGCTTTCCGTTGAGTATATCTTTCCCTTTCTCCCTTGCCTTTCACTTCTCTTCTCAGCTATTTTGTAAAACCTCCTCAGACAACCACTTTGCCTTCTTGCATTTCTTTCTGTTTGGGATAATTTTGGTCACTGCGTCGTGTATGATGTTACAAACTTCTGTCCATAGCTCTTTAGGTGCTCTGTCTACCAGATCTAATCCCTTGAATTTATTCATTACCTCCAACATATAGGGGATTTGATTTAGGCCATACCTGAATGACCTACTGGTTTTCCCTAGTTTCTTCAATTTATGCCTGAATTTTGCAATAAGGAGATCATGATCTCAGCCGCATTCAGCTCCAGGCCTCGTTTTTGCTGACTGTGTACAGCTTCTCCATCTTTGGCTGAAAAGAACACTGTTGTTGTTGCTGTTCAGTCACTCAGTCGTGTCCAACTCTTTGTGACCTCATGGACTGCAGCACGCCAGGTTTTCTTGTCCTTCACCATCTCCCAGAGCTTGCTCAAACTCATGTCCATCAAGTCGGTGATGCCATCCAACCATCTCATCCTCTGTCATCCCCTCCTCCTGCCTTCAATCTTTCCCAGCATCAGGGTCTTTTCCAGTGAGTCAGTTCTTCATATCAGGTGGCCAAAGTATTGGAGCTTCAGCTTTAGCATCAGTCCTTCCAGATATGAATATTCAGGACTGATTTCCTTTAGGATTGACTGGTTTGATCTCCTTGCTGTCCAAGGGACTCTCAAGAGTCTTCTCCAACACCACAGTTCAAAAGCATCAGTTCTTCAGTGCTCAGGGTTCTTTATAGTCCAACTCTCATATCCATACATGACTACTGGAAAAACCATAGCTTTGACTAGCTTTTTGTCAGCAAAGTAATGTCTCTGCTTTTTAATATGCTGTCTAGGTTGGTCATAGCTTTTCTTTCAAGGAGCAAGCAGCTTTTAATTTCATGGCAGCAGTCACCATCTTCAGTGAATTTGGAGCCCCCCAAAATAAAGCCTGTCACTATTTCCATTGTTTCCCCATCTATTTTTATGAAGTGATGGGGCTGGATGACATGATCTTCATTTTTTGAATGCTGAGCTTTAAGCCAACTTTTTCACTCTCTTTCACTTTCATCAAGAGGCTCTTTAGTTCTTCTTCACTTTCTGCCAAAAAGGTGGTGTCATCTGCATATCTGAGGTTACTGATATTTCTCCTGGCAACCTTGACTCCAGCTGGTACTTCCTCCAACCTGGCATCTCACACTGACAAAACATGATCCACTGGAGAAGGGCATGGCAAACCAATTCAGCATTCTTGCCTTGAGAACCGCATGAACAACATGAAAAGGCAAAAAGATATGACATGAAAGATGAACTCCCCAGGTCGATAGGTGCCCAATATGCTACTGGAGAAGAGTGAAGAAATAGCTCCAGAAGGAATGAAGAGGCTGAGCCAAAGTGGAAACACCCAGCTGGGGATGTGTCTAAGTGGTGAAAGTAGAGCCAAAGTGGAAACACCCAGCTGGGGATGTGTCTAAGTGGTGAAAGTAAAGTCTGATGCAGTAAAGAGCAATATTGCGTAGGAACCTGGAATGTTAGGTCCATGAATCAAGGTAAATTGGAGGTGTTCAAACAGGAGATGGCAAGAGTGAACATTGACATTTTAGGAATCAATGAAGTAAAATGGACTGGAATGGATGAATTTAATTCAGATGACCATTATATCTGCTACTGTGGGCAAGAATCCCTTAGAAGAAATGGAATAGCCTTGATAATCAACAAAAGAGTCAGACTAGATGAAACAAAGAAGATAATCTGATTTTCGTATTAACCATCTGGTGATTTCTATGTTGAGTCTGGCATCTCTTTGGTTGTTTGAAAAGGGTGTTTGCTGTAATCAGCTTGTTTTCTTGACAGAACTGTTAAACTTTGGCCTGCTTCATTTTGTATTTCAAGGTCAAACTTCCCCATTATTCTGGGTATCTCTTGACTTCCTACTTTTACATTCCAATCCTTTATAAGGAAGAGGACATCTTTTTTTGGTGTTAGTTCTAGAATGTGTTTAGGTCTTCACAGAACCGGTCACCTTCAGCTTCTTCAGCTTAGTGGTTGGGGTACAGACGTGGATTACTCTGAGGTTAAATGGTTTGCCTTGGAAATGAACTGAGATCTTTCTGTCATTTTTGAGGTTGCACCCAATTACTGCATTTTGGACTGTTTTGTTGACTATGAAGGCTACTCCATTTCTTCTAAGGGATTCTTGCCCACAGTAGTAGATATAATGGTTATTTGAATTAAATTCTCCCATTCCCATCCATTTTATTTTACTGATCCTTAAGTTGTTAATGTTCAATTTTTCCATCTCCTGGAAGATTCTTCCATCTCCTCTCCACATCCAATTTACCTTGGTTCATAGACCTAACATTCCCGGTTCCTATACAAGGTTTTTATAGCTTTGGACTTTTCTTTCACCACCAGACACATCCACAACAGGGTGTTGTTTTTGCTTTGGCTCAGTCAGTTCATTCTTCCTGGAGCTATTAGTAATTGCCCTCTGCTCTTCCCCAGTAGCATATTGGATACCTTCTGACCTGGGGGCACTCATCTTCTGGTGTCATATCTTTTTGCCTTTTCATACTGTGCATGGGGTTTTCACGGTAGATTTGTAAAACAAACCACATAGCCATTTTTAAAAAAACTGAAATTTAGAAAGCAAAAACAAAAATAAAAAAATATCAAAATAAAGTTTCACACAGACATGACCTCTAGTGATAGTAGTTGTTCAAGAGAGCAATTTAAAAATCAAAGAAATTTGTATGCACTGAAAACAGAAACTGAATTATGTATAGCATAAAGGTAGGTATGATTTCCATATTGCATGCCTCAAGTCTCTTCATTTAAGGAGTGGTATGTGTAAGCTGTTTGGTATGAATTGTGGATTAGAGAAAGTACAAAGCAAAGGAGTTGGTGAACAGGAGGAAAAGAGAAGATATAAATTTAGGGAAAAGAGGGAAGGACAGATGTGGAGGCCACTGAACTAAGATGACACATGGCCAAAATTTCTCTTAAAGACTATTGTGAGAAATGATTACACAGGTAAATGGGAGTGGGGAAGTGGCGACATAGGGTAAGGAAAAAATTTTTAAATCATTTTTTACTACCTGAGGTTCAACATCAATGTTATTCTATTCATTTGTTCAGGTAAGTAATGTTACTAGAACAGTAAAAAATTGGTACTTGGGAAAATGGACTATACAGTAAAAACTTATCTATAGCTAGGAAAGACTGTGACACTTCTAAAGTCATTGTAGTACCTGGCATAGATCTAAATTTTAATGACAGAAGATGCATCTTTTAAGTCTAATGCTAACAACTTCAACTGAGATACATATCCCTTCAGGCCCTTTGTGGGTGTCTAGTATTTTATGGATCCCATAGATCATCAAGACAGGAAATTACTTTCCTTTATTCTTCTGTAATCTCCCTACATTTACAAGATGTAAGGAAATTTGCACAGCAATCAAGTGAAACAAAGTGTTTGCTAAGTGTGTTGCAATGCACAGTGATAATTATAACAGAACATTTTAAATGGATTTCCTATAATTGTTTTTTTGTTTCAAAAATGTAGCATAGATTTTTGCCACATTCATTTATTTCAAGTATTTCATTCAAAATTGCATTTCTTAGCACAGTACTTGGCATATGGCAGGCAGATTTTAAGTTGGAGTGAACAGGTGAGAACTGAGAGAATTGTTGAAGAACTAGGAAGATTCTTAATCTTTTCAGAGATCTGAGTTCCTTAAAACATACACACACACACACACACACACAAAGACACAGTATATAGCAAACAGTTCTATTCTTCACACCAGACTTTTACTTAAAGCTACTTTCTGCAAATCAGTTCAGTTCAGTCGCTCAGTTGCGTCCGACTCTTTGCAACCCCATGAATCGCAGCATGCCAGGCCCCCCTGTCCATCACCAACTCCTGGAGTCCACCCAAACCCATGTCCATCGAGTTGGTGATGCCATCCAATATCTCACCCTCTGTCATCCCCTTCTCCTCCTGCCGCCAATCCTTCCGAGCATCAGGGTCTTTTCCAATGAGTCAGCTCTTTCCATGAGGTGGCCAAAGTATTGGAGTTTCAGCTTCAACATCAATCCTTCCAATGAACACCTAGGACTGATCTCCTTTAGGATGGACTGGTTGGATCTTCTTATAGTTCAAGGGACTCTCAAGAGTCTTCTGCAACACCACAATGCAAAAGCATCAATTCTTCAGCGCTCAGCTTTCTTCACTGTCCAACTCTCACATCCATACATGACCACTGGAAAAACCATAGCCTTGACTAGATGGACATTTGTTGGCAAAGTAATGTCTCTGCTTTTTAATATGCTATCTAGGTTGGTCATAACTTTCCTTCTGAGGAGTAAGCGTCTTTTAATTTCATGGCTGCAGTCACCATCTGCAGTGATTTTGGAGCCCCCAAAAATAAAGTCTGACACTGTTTCCACTGTTTCCCCATCTATTTGCCATGAAGTGATGGGACCAGATGCCATGATCTTAGTTTTCTGAATGTTGAGCTTTAAGCCAACTTTTTCACTCTCCTCTTTCACTTTCATCAAGAGGCTCTTTAGTTCCTCTTCACTTTCTGCGGTAAGGGTGGTGTCGTCTACATATCTGAGGTTATTGATATTTCTCCCGGCAATCTTGATTCCTGCTTGTGCTTCCTCCAGCCCAGCATTTCTCATGATGTGGTCTGCATATAAGTTAAATAAGCAGGGTGACAATATACAGCCTTGACGTACTCCTTTTCCTATTTGGAACCAGTCTGTGGTTCCATGTCCAGTTCTAACTGTTGCTTCCTGACCTGCACACAGATTTCTCAAGAGGCAGGTCAAATGGTCTGGTATTCTCTTCTCTTTAAGAATTTTCCACAGTTTATTGTGATCCACACAGTCAAAGGCTTTGGCATAGTCAATAAAGCAGAAATAGATGTTTTTCTGGAACTCTCTTGCTTAGCAGATGTCACAAATTCAACAAACACATCTTTCCAGGTTTAGCTTTTTCTCTATATAAGGATAGAGGCATTCTAAGTTTCTTGGAGAAGATGTGCCTTGGTGAAGCAATTCCCAAAGTTGTATTTTGCCTTTGTCTAACCATTTCATGCATAAACATTAATCTATTTCTTTCATATTGATTTGACACATACCACAGAATTTAATATTCACAGAAAAATTTCTATTCTAAGAGACTTATTCACCTATCTTTAGTTTGTACGGTGAACAGTCATTACAAAATACACACCAAACATTAATTTTATTATTTCTGACTGTATTAAAATGTATTTTTAGTTTTGGTGATGTTATTACCCAATGTGACATCATTTTCAAGAACAAATAAAAAACTAGAAACTAATTACTTTCTTTAACTTATAGTCTCAATATTTTGGGCATAGGTATTTTGGGGAGAATATAATTAAAAACGAAATGTTCTCCTGACCCAGAAATTCTCTCCACAAAGGTAGTGGAGAAATAAAACACTTTTCTTACTGAGTAAGCATTAGACCAGAATGTGATGGGCAATGCAGGCAATCCACAAAGAGACTGCAAAGACAGCAGTCATCCTTTTACATAGCCCAGCAGACACAACCTATTACTTATGTTTTCAAGTTAAACAATAACTAGTCATCAAGTAATAGGCCTTGATAACAAGGCACATATAATTCATCTTACCTTCATTTCATAATTGGGATGACCATCAGTGTTAGCTAGTAAGTATTATCCACAGGAAAAACAAATGTTTCATTTTTATGACAGAAGGTAGTTTTGCAATTTGGGAAAATTTGCCCAAGAATTTTGGCTCCTACCATCCCACAGAAACTGGGAGAGAGGTGACTTAGCTCTCTCTCTCCCATCTGTTCAATTGAGGTATAACTGACATATAATATTACACTAGCTTGAGATGTACAATATAATTCCTTATTTGTATATATTTTTAAGTGATCACCACAATAAATGTAGTTAACATCCATTATGTATTAGTTACACATTTTTTTTTCTTATGAAGAGAACTTTTTAAGATCTACTTTTTTAGCAACTTTCAAATATACAACACAGTATTATTAACTGCAGTCATCAAATGTCTATCACATCCCCATTATTCATTTTATATCTGGAAGTTTGTACCTTTTGACCACTTTCACACATTTCACCCACCCCTCACCCTTTGCCTCTGCCAACCACCCATTCTGTTTTCTGTATCTGTGATCTAGGAGTTATTTTACTTTTTAACTCTGCATATAAGGATGATTACATGGCATTTGTACTTCTCTGTCTGACTTATTTCACTAAGCATAATGCCCTCAAGGTCTATCCATGTTGTTGAAATGGCAAGATTTCATTTTTTTAGGCTGAATAATATTCTATCCTGTATATGTATGTATACCACAACATCTTTACCCATTCATGGGTACTACTTTTCTTGATATTTGCATTTCAAAGGGAGAGTTCCCAGGTCCTTAAGAAAGACATTTCTGGGATATAAAGCTAACAAAACAAGATGACTAAGACCTATCCAGTCTTCAAAATAATTTGTATACATTTCAAAGTGATGAAAAAGCATACAACAATTACCAATTTTTAAAGGCAAATACTCTAAGAAAGGGAAATACCTTCTAGCTTCAGTAGGGTGAATTAAGCAACTTTTAAAAAGTTTCTGTCTTTACATTTTGATTCTAATTGGTTATGTCTAACCTTTGTAATTTTGCTTAAGCTTTCTCAAATATAGAATAATTTAAGAATAAAATAAAAGCTCTTTTAGTCTTAAAAAAAATACAAATAAACAAAACCCCCAAAAGACAATAGAAAAAATTTTTTTGGTCTTCACAGCACATTTTGGTTTCTTAACAGAGTACACATGTAAAGTCTAAAATTTGTTTTTCTATGTATAGGACTGTTCATTACAGTAAAATTAGGAACTATTTAGAAGTGATCAACTATGAATTAATTATTCACTGTTCTCTGGCTCCCATGTAATACACAAATTTTGGAGGGGGAGGTGGAGTTTGGGTTGACCTTAAAATTAGCTCCAGAAAAATAATGTGGTTCAGCCAATGCAGTGTACTATACAATGCTTTAAAGAGTCAGTTATAGAAACACATCTCGGAACAGTGACTAATAACACCTGTCAAACAGTTACAGATCACCCAGGTGTCTTTGTTCAGCTCTAATTACTAATTTTCCACTAAGTTCTTTCGGGGGAGGGCGCCTCAGAGGTGGAGCAAACCAGCTTCAGTTCTTCCCTCATTCCAGACTCCAGAAGAGGTGAGAACTGACAACACGAAACTACTCACAGAACTGATGTACGCTTTTTAACAGTATCCATCACATTCAATAGCACAGTAATCCAAGTCTATGTCCTGACCAGTATGCTGAAGAAGCTGAAGGTGAATGGTTCTATGAAGACCTTCTAGATCTATCACCCCAAAAAGATGTCCTTTTCATTACAGGGGACTAGAATGCAAAAGTAGGAAGTCAAGAAATACCTGGAGTAACAGGCAAATTTGGCCTTGGAGTACAGAATGAAGTAGGGCAAAGGCTAGTAGAGTTTTGTCAAGAGAATGCACTGGTCGTAGCAAACACCCTCTTCCAACAATACAATAGAAGACTGTATACAGGGACATCACCAGATGATCAATACCGAAATCAGATTGATTATATTCTTTGCAGCCAAAGATGGAGAAGCTCTATACAATCAGCAAAAACAAGACGGGGAGCTGACTGTGGTTCAGATCATGAACTCCTTACTGCCAAATTCAGGCTTAAATTGAGAAAAGTAGGGAAAACCACGAGACCATTCAGGCATTACCTAGATCAAATCCCTTATGATTATATAGTGGGAGTGAGAAATAGACTTAAAGGACTAGATCTGATAGACAGACTGCCTGATGAACTATGGATGGAGGTTCATGACATTGTTCATGACAGGAGACAGGGATCAAGACCATCCCCAAGAAAAAGAAATGCAAAAAGGCAAAATGGTTGTCTAAGGGGACCTTACAAATAGCTATAAAAAGAAGAGAAGCAAAAGGCAAAGGAGAAAAGGAAAGATATACCCATCTGAATGAAGAGTTCCAAAAAATAGCAAGGAGAGATAAGAAAGCCTTCCTCAGCGATCAATGCAAAGAAATAGAGGGGAAAAAAAAAAAAAACAATGGGGAAGACTAGAGATCTCTTCAAGAAAATTAGAGATACCAAGGGAACATTTCATGCAAAGATGGGCTCAATAAAGGCCAGAAATGGTATGAACCTAACAGAAGCAGAAGAGATTAAGACGAGGTGACAAGAATACACAGAAGAACTGTACAAAAAAGGTCTTTACGACTCAGATAATCACGATGGTGTGATCACCCACGCCAGACATCCTGGAATGCTAAGTCAAGTGGGCTTTACGAAGTAACTCTACGAACAAAGCTAGTGGAGGTGATGGAATTTCAGTTGAGTTATTTCAAATCCTAAAAGATGATGCTGTGAAAGTGCTGCATTCAATATGCCAGCAAATTTGGAAAACTCAGCCGTGGCCACAGGACTGGAAAACTCAGTTTTCATTCCAATCCCAAGGAAACGCAATGCCAAAGACTGCTCAAACTACCGCACAATTGCACTCATCTCACACACTAGTAAAGTAATGCTCAAAATTCTCCAGGCCAGGCCTCAACAGCACATGAACGGTGCAATTTCAGATGTTCAAGCTGGTTTTAGAAAAGGCAGAGGAACCAGAGATGAAATTGCCAACATCCACTGGATTATACAAAAAGCAAGAGAGTTCCAGAAAAACATCTCCTTCTGCTTTATTGGCGATGCTAAAGCCTTTGAATGTGTGGATCACAACAAACTGTGGAAAATTCTTCAAGAGATGGGAATACCAGACCACCTGACCTGCCTCCTGAGAAACCTGTATGCAGGTCAAGAAGCAGCAGTTAGAACTGGACATGGAACAACAGACTGGTTCCAAATTGGGAAAGGAGTACATCAAGGCTGTACTTTGTCACCCTGCTTATTTAACTTATATGAGGAGTATATCATGTGAAATTCTGGGCTGGATGAAGCACAAATTGGAATCAAGATAGGAGAAATACCAATAACCTCAGATATGCAGATGACACCACACTTTATGGCAGAAAGTGAAGAAGAACTAAGCAGCTTCTTGATGAAAGTGAGAGAGGAGAGTGAAAAAGTTGGCTTAAAGCTCTACATTCAGAAAACTAAGATCATGGCATCTGGTCCCGTCAATGCATAGCAAATAGATGGGGAAACAGTGGAAACAGTGTCAGACTTCATTTTTTAGGGCTCCAAAATCACTGCAGATGGTGACTGCAGCCATGAAATTAAAAGATGCTTGCTCCTTGGAAGAAAAGCTATGACCAACCTAGACAGCATATTAAAAAGCAGAGACATTACTTTGCCAACAAAGGTCCGTCTAGTCAAGGCTATGGTTTTTCCAGTAGTCATGTATGGATGTGAGAGTTGGACTATAAAGAAAACTGAGCACCGAGGAATTGATGCTTTTGAACTGAGGTGTTGGAGAAGACTCTGGAGAGTCCCTTGGACTGCAAGGAGATCCAACCTGTTCATCCTAAAGGAAATGATTCCTGAGTGTTCATTGGAAGGACTGCTGCTGAAGCTGAAACTCCAATACTTTAGTCACCTGATGCGAAGAGCTGACTCATTTGAAAAGACCCTGATGCTGGGGAAGATTGAGGGCAGGAAAAGGGGACGACAGAGGGTGAGATGGTTGAATGGCATCACCCACTAGATGGACGTGAGCTTGAGTAAACTCCCGGAGTTGGTGATGGACAGGGCGGCCTGGCGTGCTGCAGTCCATGGGGTCGCAAAGAGTTGGACTCGACTGAGCGACTGAACGGAGCTGAACTGACTGAACGAACTGATCACAACTAGAGCACCTCGTGTCTTGCCTTTTTTAAAAAGAGGGTCTCAGGTACTGGGAATTACAGGAATGAGAAGGAGCTCCGTCTTTATGGCAATTCCTGCCGAAAGCTAGTTGAAGAGAATGAAGGCTACAACAGCTCCATGTAAGATACACGAAGAGAAGGAGCGACGCGCGCGCACTCCGGGTGAAGGGTCCGCGCCCCAAAGTAGCCTTCAGCCCCGGGCGTCGCCCGCGGGCGCCGTTAGCGTTTTAGTCACGCCCCGAAACCCCTCCCGGCCGCCGAGCCGTCCGGCAGGCCCTTCCAGGCGGCCCCGGCTTATCGCCCCCGGCCCGGCCGCTTCCCGGCCGCAGGCAGGCGAGCCTCCCCAAGCTTCCTGTGACGACGCCGGCCGCCGGCCACCGCCCACCCGGCGGGCCTGGATCCCGGGCCGCGCCCCGCCCCCCGGGAGCTGGTGGGGGAGGGCCGGGGTCGGGCGGCAGCGCCCGCCCCCGGCCGGCGCCCATTGGCCGGCAGCTCGCGGGCGCCCGGAGACCGGAGCGCCTCCGGATTGGCCGCGAGGGCCCGTGATGGGGGCCCCCATTGGCTGGGGCGGCCCCCGTGACGCGGGGTGGCTACGGGCTCCCGCGTCCGAGGGGCTCCCGCTTGTCAGGTTCTAGGTAGGTGAGTTCCGTGCCGCCCGCGGCTGGCGCTGTTGCCCAGGGCAACGCGGGGAGGTTGCCGTGGGGGAACGGGGAAGGCCGGCCGAGAGCCGGGGTTACGCTCCGCGCCCGCCGAGGGGCGCCCGGGGCTCCGTCCCCGCCCTCAGCCGCCGCCGCCTCCTCCCGCTCCCTGCGGCGGGGTCTCCGCGGCGTCCCGCGCCCGCGGCGGCGCGCCCCTGCTCGGGGCTCCGGTCGGCCGCCCGCCTGACTGGGCGAGGCCCGCGCTCCTCACCGCCCGCGACTGGACGCTGAGGGGGCGCGTGCCGGCGCCACAGGGCTGAAGCGGCCCGGCGGCCCCGCCCGCTCGCCGGGTGCGGGGTCTGCGGGGTGCGGGGCGGTGCCGGGGCAGCGCGGGCTCCGCCCGTCGCGCCCGCACGCCCTGGTCTCCGCGGAACCCTCGGCTCGTCCTGGCGCCGCGGCCTCTCAGAGCCGCTCCGCCCGCCCGCAGCTCGCCCCTGTCACCCCTGACCCCCGGCGTCCACGCCTCTCCGGCCTCGGCCCGCATTGACCCTCGGGCGGCGGACGAGGTGTGAAGCTGGCTCCGCCGGGTGTGCTCCCTCCTTGCCGTTTAGGGTTGGGGAGGTGTCTGGAGGCGCCTCAGGGCCAGCTCTGTGCTTCGTCTCCCACATTCAGGATCCATTTTCCGAAACACGCTACCTAGGTTGGTGTTGGTAGGGTGATACGTTTTGCACAAATTAACTGTGAAGTCGTCGCTTTGTACTTTTGTGCATTTATGATTTTGATAGGCAGTGCCGTGTAACCCACCTTGTGTTAATTTCATAAGGCGGGCACTTTCATTTTCGTTTGCCTTAGGGTTAAAAAGCCTTAATCTTTTAAATTCGGAAGACACTGTATATATATTCGTACCAGTCCCCGTATCAGTTTGACATACATTGCTCTAAAGGTGTAGTGCTATTTTTTTCTCTTTCTCCAGATTGAGAAATTGTCAAATGGAGTCAGCGATGTAAAAGTCTAATAGAAAAATGACTAAGAATAGACCGAAACTACTTCAGTGATTAAAGACAAGAAAGTATGTTTCAACTTATGGAATGGGGACTTTAATTTTTCCAAAGTGTAATTCTTGCACTGAGCGGTGTTGTAATCCTGGTGTATCTACCTATATGGGCTTTAGGAAAACATATATGTGAAGAGCTAGGCGTTTTGTCAGTCAATGGAAAGCAAGACTCTGTGTTTTGTAATCTGGGAAGTCTTTTCTGCTCGTTCTCTTGAGCCAAGAGAAGTGTTTTAAAAGGGAGTACATAGGCATACTTGGAAACCTTTTTCCAGTTTCTTCCATGAAGGACCTTTGCAGAAGATCTGTTTCTCTTCATTAAGTATATACCATGTGAAATTATTTAGGGTCGGGTTAATGCAACTTCTGCACTATTTCAAAGTTTGATGTTAGTAGTTGAAGAAATGTCAGGGTTTTGGTAGACCTGTCCTTTTCATTTCATCTTCAGCTATTAATGTAGCGATAACTCTGGTCTTTGAACATTTCACATTTGCCTTTTTCCCCCTCCAGTATTTCACATTCAAAAATTTCAAACAATGCAGGCAAGTTCAGTTGCTGGTGAATACTCACCACCTACACAACAATAATAAGAACAGCTGTTACATGGTATATACTAAGGAACAGAAGAACTGAAATGATCAAGTTTGAAAACCAGAATAAATGTGTATTATACCAAAATATTGTAAAGTGCTTATTTCCGTTTGTAGATGGAAATAGTGTTTACCAAAATCATAGTAATTGAATTCCGTGAGACTATTAGAAAGCAGTCATCATCTTTGTAAATCAAGACCTTAAGTTAATTGTGTTTTGGTAGTCAGGAGAAAAAGGAAATCTAATGAACTTGTTATACAAATAAAAGTTTTGAAATTGGACTTGTGTTAATAGATTACACTTTTGTATTTGATTTTTAAATGCGCATGTTTTGCAGATGAGTCGAAGGGACTATAAATTATGCACTGTTTTGGCAACATACTTAAAAAATGAATCAACCTTATGTATGTTGTTTTGGAATAAGAATGTTTTTGTAAAAAAAAAAAAAAGAATGTTTTTGTAGTGGAAAAAGAAAGCTTACAAACATGAACTTTTTTAACATAACTTTTCCATGGAAAAGGAAGTAATTTAGAGAGATTGAAGTTAATCTTGGTAGGACTCAAAGCTGTCTTGTGTGTTATTTCATGGTGTTGCTAAAGGAATACTTCAATACAAAACTTCAATTTATGATAAAAAGAAATGGGTATAAATTCACATATATGTATATTTGTAATTTTCCTATACTTAGGAAATTCCTGTCCTTCTTTAAGTATGTGAATCCTGCTTTTTAGTTTTTTTTTTTTGTTAAATTGCTAAGTCGCGCCTGACCCCTCTTTGCGACCCCGTGGACTGCAGCACACCAGGCTTCCCTGTCCCTGACTGTCTCCTGGAGCTTGCCGAAGTTCGTGATCATTGAACTGGTGATGCTAACCAGCCATCTCGTCCTCTGCCACCTTCTTCTCCTTTTGCCTCCAGTCTTTCCCGGCATCAGGGTCTTATTGCAGTGACTCGGATGTTCACATCACAGGCTAAAATATTTCAATTTTATTGTGCCCCAAATCTGTTTTTCATATTTACAATATTTCATTCTTAAATATTGAAATTGAGCTGTGCCTCAGAATGTATAGATCTTTGGATTGCCTCATTATTATTTTTCCATATCTCGTTTGACTTGGGCATGCTTATGTATGGTTAATTTTTCATGCCATGCCACTGGGAAATAAAAGGGAACAAGCGGGTCATAGTTCTGGAACTTTGGAAAGAATAAAGTATTGAGATGTTTTTTAATCAAAGCTCCAAGTTTTCCCCTCCATCTCCTTCAACTATTTTTTTATTACGAAAGTTAAATGCTTTTAAAATCAATTCAGAAAACTACAGAAGAAAAGTAATTCCAAGATAGTTAATGTTTTGGAAAATAACTGAAACTCTTGTTTCTTCTGTAACACTCTACCAGTCTTTGCAGTTTTATGTCTTCACTGCAGTGTGTCGGCACTTACATCTGCACTGGAGGAGTTCCTGAGCTTGAGACTCAGTTAGCCTAAGTTAGAAGAGGGCTCCAAGATCTGGAGGAAAAATGGAAAAGAGTCACTAGAGAACAGATTAGAGTCAGAACGAAAGAATCAGACCCAAGCAATTACCCACTTTTTCTTTTTTCTTAAATATAAATATAGTTCTAGTTAACCATATGAAACTGCTGTATAACTGACAAAATATGAAGCCTTTCAAGTTTTTTCTTTGGAATTCAGAATGTCTAAGTAAAATGACATTTACTTACTTCCTTACAGAAATTTCTGGATTTTTCTATTTTGGAGAGATGCTTCATGTTCAGCTTTTAAAAATTTAATGTCTTGCATAACTTGGGATTATTTCCTAAATATTCATTTGTACTTATCAAACTATGACTAATTTTTAGGCTTATAAGTTACCACTGCTCACTATAAGCTTAATATTGCCTCCTTCTCCAGAAGGTTTTGACTAAAAGACTAAATTTCAATGTATATGCTTCTTGTGAGATTGCAGGGTATAGTGAAAAGAAAACTCTTTATTTTGGAGCCAGATAATCTGCATTTCAGTCAGAAATTAGGATTTTCTTTTGTGGGATCTTGAGCAAGTTTTAAAAAATCTCTTTAAACCATAGTTTCTTTTTTTAAAATTTTTTTAAACTTTTTAATTCTGTGTGGGGATATAGCAGATCAACAATGTTGTAATAGTTTCAAGTGAACATGAAGGAACTCAGCCATGTATATACGTGTATCCATTCTCCCCCAAACTCCCCTTCTATCCAGGCTGCTGCATAACAGTTGAACAGAGTTCCATGTGCTATACAATAAGTCCTTGTAAATCATAGTTTCTTCATCTGTAAAATGGGGATGATATTAATAAAATTGCCTCATAAAGTTGTTATGAATAAGAAATGAGACAATCGAGGTAAAATGCCTAAATTTAGGGAGCACTCAGCGTTTACATTCAGTTCCTTTCATGGTAGTTTTTATTTTATCTTTTCTAGTATTACTGTGTTTATTCTACCATCCTAAAAGTCCATAAATTTTAGACTTTGGAAATTAATGTGCATTGAATTGACTGAAATTGAAAGACATTTACATTTGTACCAACCAAATAATAGAAGTATCTCAGATTAGCTGAGTTTTTTTTTTTAATAGTTCTTGGCTTATTGTATCTCAGTAGTGATAATCAGAAATTGACCTTCAGTGATTTTAAGGTCCTCAAAATATGTCCAGTTCGTCTGAATTCCTGAATTATTTTTCTTTCACATTAGATTATCATCTGTTGTTGGATGGTTTCCCTACATTCCTTTCAACCACAAATATTTGCCTAAAAGTGGTACAGAAAAACTAAATGTTACCTTCTTAAATCTCTTAACTAATGCTCCCCACCACTTTAAACTACATTTACTTTATCTGTTTAAAACTTTGTTTTCAAATGTAATACTACACAAAACTCTTAATTGAGTGTTTTCTGTCTCTTACAGAAATGTCTCCTCCAATCTCCGATAGGATTATTTTTTAGGGAGCAATATTTTACAAGTATCCCTGGTTCAAAATGTGTGTTCAAAGTATGGGATTTTGATTCTTAAAGGATGCAGTTTTAATTACATACACAGACCATCCTGTAGTTTTGGGTGTTGTGACACTCTGTATTGAGTAGAGAGAGAAGATTTGGACTAAGTAGTCCTTACTGTCTCATCAGCAGGAAAACAAAGGTTTTGTGATTTAAGTCAGTGATTCTCAATGTTTTCCCCCACCACAGTACAAGATATGTACATGTGTGACATATTCTAACATGTAGTTTGCTAGTACGCCCTCTAATTCCATCTTATCGTCTCCCACTCTAGGAAGCATATCAGAATGCAAGTGATTGAAGATGACACTACCATCAGGATAAACTTGGATCTGCTCTTATTGAGGAAAGTGGGTCATTAAAGAAGGTTAAATGGCTACTCTTAGTACCAAATATTTGGGGGACACCTTATAGCACTGTCATTGAGGCCCGGGTTATTTCTGCCTTTTCCTGGAATGAATGCTCTTCACGTTTTCATATCAGTCTTGTAATGCTACAGAAGAAGCGATTACTAATTTTATGTAATTGATAATGAAGAGCCTTACATTTTTAAGAGTAACGGATGATGAACATTTAAAAATATTTGACTAATAGCACCATGGTCTTTATAGTAAATAACATTACTATAGAAAAACTGAAATTAGTTTTCCAATATAAGTTATTTTGCTTACAGAAAAAGTATTTCCACAGTGGAACAAATGGTTTTAGGAAAAGGGGAAGCTCTTAATAGTAGAATATTTATATTCTAGGTGTTTAGTATAAATGATGTTCTTTACATTCGCTCAATCAGAAAAAGTTTCTTTAAAACTACATTTCTGTGAATGAAATTGCTTTGAAATAGTTCATCCTACATAGAAGTAGTATGTATAATATATAAGTTGAAGTAAATATTTAGAAAAATTATATTCGTTAGACCCTTGGCATTAGCAAGTGGTATTTCTTGAAATCTTTGTGGACCTAGGATATAATTACCTTCATAAAATACAGTCAGATTTAATTGAAAAATTCAGGTGATCCCTTCAGACCCTTAATAATTCTGTAAACAGAACTCCAGTCCTCAAAGTTGTTAAACAGTTTTTTTTTTTTTTTTGCCTCTAAAATGAAGACTGGATGACTTTACATTACGTTATTAGTGTACATGCAAAGTTTCTTCTTCTTGGCTTTTTTTGTCTGTGGGTTTGTAGACCAGAAGAGTATTTCTGGCTTAATCGCAAAGCTTGCTACACTGTCATAAAGGTGAAAAGCTGGTCCTTGGTCACTGTGGTGCTTGCTGCTTGCTGCTGTCTCTTGGTATTATTTGACAGCAGTCGGATGTTCAGGAGTTTGTGTCCCATCTGCTCTCTGAATGGCTTCAGCTTGGGAGGGTGTCCCAAGCTTTTCCCATCAGGCATTGGGGCTTTTTGTTCATTTCACATTCTGCAAACAAAAATGCATTTGACTCTTCTACCAGTATTCAGTTTTGGCAACAGATGAGTCAGTAGCCACCCTAGCAGCCACACTGTTACTTCATGAGAATGTTTATCCAGTATTCTGACTTTCTCTTGAGTTATATTTCCTTCAGAATCATGTGCTTCCTATGTACATTCTTATACAGATTGACCATCATTTTAACTTTCTTTGAGGATTTAAAATTTTGCTGTGGTAGGAGCAAAAGAAACATTTTAAGCATTACCTTTTTGTTTGTTTTAGTGTAGAGTTTGTGGTGTCTGGTGGAATTTCTAATGATTCTGATCCAGTCACTGTTGTATTTTTTTACCCATTCTGAATTTGTTCCAAATTTATATATTTTGACTAAGTACCATCACTTTCTCAAGCCTCTTTACTTTCTATATATTGAATAAGTTGGCAGTAGGAGAGTAATTAAACGGAACTGAACAATGCAGTTGTCTCAGATAATTTTTAATGACAAATAACTTGATATATCATTATCCCAATTATTTATAAATGATTATGTTGGACAAAGTGTAAGACTTTTCATCTAGACCTATATATAATAGAGCTTTTTACAAAGCAGGAGACTGATTTCTTTCTCTTACCAATAGTTATATACATGTATGTATGTATATATCTATATGTATATGGGCTTCCTAGGTAGCTCAGTGGGTAAAGAATCTGCCTGCAATGCAGGAGATGCAGGAGACATGAGTTTGATCTCTGGGTCAGGAAGATCCCCTGGAGGAGGAAATGGCAGCCCACTCTAGTATTCTTGCCTGGAGTATTCTTGCCTTGTCCATGGACCTAGGAGCCTGCCTGGTGGGCTACAGTCCATAGGATTATGAAGAGTTGGACCCGACTGAAGCAACTAAGTATGCACGCACACACATATAGTATTATAATTATTTTTATGCATAACCCTTTATCCCCTCCGCAACATTTTAACCTCCAAGTAAGAAGCAGTTTCTGTCTAAAAGTTTTTGAGTACATTGCTTGGATTCAGATATTGTTAGGAGGGAGGGGCATTGACATTTCTTTGGTACTGCTGAAAATGTTAGAATTTTCTATGCATTTGTTTTGCTTTTCATCACAACCTTGTAGATTGGATAGCTTGTATTTTGATTTTGTGATCTGGAACCAATATTAGGTCATATCCAAGGAGATTTTGCAATAAAGTGACACCTGGGATTTGAATTTAGGTCTTTCATATAAATGATGAAAGTAAAAATATAGCGAACCATTAGCAGTCCTAGATTTAACAGCAATTTCATCTACCTGGGAGTGACTCAAAGTTCATATTGAAATATCTGAAGTGTTACTGAAATAATTTCCTCTTATTGGAAGTGAGATCCTGAGATATGCATGACCCCACCCAGCTGCCAGTGTCCAATGTCACCTTGACTGTGTTCTCAGTTTGAAGTTATCCTGTATAATAACTGTCAAGTGATAAAATGTTGCTTCTTTGTAAAAAAAATTACTGAAAAGGAACACAACTGCTAAAAGTGGAGGAAAAATAGAGGCATAAGAGTGGTAGATCATAGCCAGAGAATAACATTTTTCGATATGTTTAAAAATGGATTGGTGAATGCAGTGAATCTGGATGTGAATCAGTGTACTTCTAGGGAAACAAAAGTTGACTTGTGTAACATCATTATTTAATGTTCCAGCTCTGTCAAAAATTCTTGTAGTTTTTAGATTTTTTGAAAATGTCAGGAGTCTTATATTCATACATTCTATCCCGTTTCCCTTCTCTCTCTCACTCAACAATAATATTGAAAGAGATTTGACTAAGTAGCTGCTCCTTTTTACAAGTTAATGTCATTCTGACAAATATCTTAAAATACTAACTAAACAATAGTGTTCTCACTTATAAGGTGATTTGGGTGTCCTTTTCTGAGTTTCTACAATTGAATATAACAGAATAGTCGCTAATCTGTGGTGATGGCCTTTTTTCTAAGGTTCTTATGTTCTATTATTATTTTGGATCTGATTTACCCTAAGATTGAAGTGGCTTTGCTTAGAGACACTTGCTATTACATGTCCTTACAGTAGCTTACATTATAAAAATAATGCAGAAATGTTCTCTGTTATTCAGGAGGCAAGTTGTTGCAGGAATGGGACAGAAAGCAGGAAGTTGTGGGATTCTTCCTTTTCTGGTTGTTTAACAAATGCTATATTCACTTCAGGTAAGGTCTTTCTTTTTGGCTACAGGGGATTTTAAAGCACAGAGAAGTTTCACACTGTTTTCTTGAGGAAGAGTAGATGTTGAGCAGAGAGCATTAGAGCTAGGGTAGCATCTGTGCTACCAGTGATTAACTGTATGAATTTAGGCAAATAATTTTAGCTCTTGGACAGCAAGGAGATCCAACCAGTCCATCCTAAGGGAAATCAGTCCTGAATATTCATTGGAAGGACTGATGCTGAAGCTGAAGCTCCAATGCTTTGGCCACCTGATGAGAACTGACTCATTTGAAAAGACCCCGATGCTGGGAAAGATTGAAGGTGGGAGGAGAAGGGGATGACAGAGGATGAGATGGTTGGATGGCATTACTGACTCGATGGACATGAGTTTGAGTAAACTCCGGGCGTTGGTGATGGACAGGGCATGATGGACAGGGCATGATGGACAGGGTGATGGCATGCTGCGGTCCATGGGGTTGCAGAGAATCGGACATGACTGAGTAACTGAACTGAACTGGAGTGAATTTAATTCTTATTGCTCAAGGCTTTGTTTTTATTTTTATTTTTTGGTCTGAAAGTTAGCACTGCTTTTGTCTGATAACTGGTAACTGATAGTAGGTTTTCTAATACCTTTCAGTTGCGTGAGACCACAACCCCGTTCACAGTGTCTCAGGGCCCTGGGACCAGGAGGGGTGTCCTCTCCTGAGGTCTGGATGACTGAGGGGCCCCGGTGATGGGCTCAGCAGGCTCGGCGGGCCCCCCCCGCCCGTGTTCGCTGTGCTTTCAGGCCGAACCCCCTGTGGCGCTCCCTGTTGGCTCACTGCGCGTCAGCTCAGCGAGCCCAGCCTCACAGCCCTTCTCCTACTCGTGGTTTCAGCAGAGGCCCTGGGGTTGCATTGCATGGAATGAGTCGGGTCACTTTCTCATCCTTGAGCCCGTAATCCTCACAGCGTGCTGCTGTGTCCTGCCTTACGTAGAAGCCCTTGAAAACATGCCCTCCCCTAATGTGATGCAGTGTTTCACTTAAAAGTTGCCATGCATTTACCACTTGAACCCCAACAGAGGAAGACAACTCAAAGACTTGTTAATAATAATAAGTTAATAATAAGTCTTTAGACTTATTAACCTAGAATATTGGTCAATATGAGTAAAAAATGTGATGTAGCATAAGAAATGTGTGAAGAAAAGAATGTAAAGTCAATGTCTTCCAGGGAAGGGAAGGAAAGGGCTTTATTTCTCTAAAGCTCGTTGGAGGTCCCTATCTTTCGGGAGTTACTGTTTCTATTTGTGAGTCTATCTGTTATACAGGTATCTTTGTAGTACCTTTTCCTTGGGAGACTCTGACTGAGGAGGGACTTGAGAAATGCAGAGAGAGTTGTTTCCCCGCAGTAACTCCAAATTCCAGCAGCTACATCTGAACTCACCTGAACTAAAGGTGTGATTAAATCTAGAGACAGAATGTTTTCAGAGTTTTTGTTCCTCTTGTCATCTCTTGGTCCTTCTTTGGGTTGGCTCACTGTCAGGTGGGAACTTACTGTGTTCTTTATAGTTTAGCAATCTCAGCTGAAAGTTGTTTTTCTAGTTAGTTCCTATAGAATTTTTTGATTGAGTCTTATCAGTCCAGTTGGGTCACATGCTCATCCCTGAACTACTGCTTGGGGCAGGGAATATACTGATGGTCCAGACCTGGATGCCTGTTCCACCTGCACCTATTCCAGGAACTTAAGAGAGGGAATGATTAGTGCCACCCAGACGACAGAGATTGACAACTGAGAAGGGTAGTTCAACAGAAGAAAATTGTGAAATGCTGCTGCCAAAAGAAGGGGGACTTCCTAGCCAGTGCTAGTGGTAAAGAATACACCTGCCGACGCAGGAGATACAAGAGACGTGGGTTCAATCCCCGGGTCGGAAAGATCCTGTGGAGGCGATGACAACCCGCTCTGGTATTCTTCCCTGGGAAATTCCGTGGATGGAGAGCCTGGTGGGCTGCATTCTATTAGGCTGCAAAGAACTGGACACAGCTGAGCCCAGTAGAGTATAGGACCAAAGGAAGTGAGGACAACACAGGTCTAGCTCATACACATGCAGCTTTCACTTTTTTAAGAAGTGTGTTTATTTGCTTTTGGCCGTGCTGGATCTGTGTTGCAGTGTGGACTTTTCTCTGGTTGTGGTGAGTGGGGGCCACTCTTCGTTGCGTTTCTTGGGCTTCTCGTTGCGGTGGCTTCTCTTGCTGTGAAGCGTGGGCTCTGGAGTGCGTGGGCTCAGTAGTTGCAGCTCCTGGGCTCTGGAGCACAGGCTCAGTAGTTTTGAAACATGGGGTTGGTTGCTCCATGGTATATGGGATCTTCTTGCACCGGGGATCGAACCTGTGTCTCCTGTGTCAGCAGGTGGATTCTTAACCACTGAGCCACCAGGGAAGCCGGCAACTTCCTTTTTTTAAGACTTAGGCCTTATTGTATATAGACATTCCTACCTGATCTATTTTTCACCTGACGTCATTTGCTTTGAAAACATGATTTTAAATGAATATAAAATGAAATCGGAATTCATTGCCTAATTTTAGGTGTTTGGCTTGTCAGAGTTAGATTTTGGTTTATCAGAATTGGGCCATTCCTGACTAGAGAAGTAGGAGAAGTACAGGTTAGAAAGAGAAGTAGGGCCAGGACTGGGGTGAGGCGAGAGAAATACCGGTGCTGACTCTCAGGCTCATGCAGCTGCAGGGCGGCCCTGGCACGGCCCCGAGAACGCCTGTGTCTCTCTCCCGTCTCAGCCTTGTCCTCTCACAAAGAGATCACGTTCAGGAAATAGGAGCTGGGTTTGGTTACGAGTGTGAGTTAGAGGTGGCAGCCTGTTCAGTTGACCAAGTTCGTGGGGGTGATTAAGGTGACCTAGAAAGTAATTATTATACATTTTCACTTGTCTATAGAAACCTTTACTGAGCTCTGATAAGGATAATAACACCTTTGAAGTAATACAAGGAATGTAAGTTTTACTCATGGGTTTCTTTGAACAAGGAAATGTTCCATTTAGAGATACTACCCTGAAAGCTGTTACTTATTTTTAACCCAAACTATTTCAAGTGGAAAATATGACTTTTTCATTGAATAATATTGAATTTTTAGTGAATAATAAAGATTACAGAAAAGACTTGAGTTAAGAGAGTGATGCATAAGTAACAAGTGGGTACTTTCACTAACTTCCTTAAGCAAGACGTTTGCTGCTTCTCATTGTCAGGTATGAAGTCCCAGTTGAATAGTTGTCTTTCATGTTCTTAGGTCTTTGAAAGTCATGTTTCTTTATCACAGTGAAAGACTAGAATATGGAATTCTAGACAACTCTCAAATTCCTTTGCTGATAGAGAAGCTGAAAAAATTTTAAATTAAATGAATTGTCCAGTAATTTTGAAGTCTGTGTTTGAAGTGGAATTGGATGACATATGTTATGTGTACACTTAGGTACACATTCATTACATTTTTGTTTCTTGGAAATCTATAAGTAATACTGTTTACTATAATATTGGAGGTAAGACCGAAGATACTCTATTGAAAGCAGTTTAAGAGAGAAGTCATGATTAAAATTGTCATACTTAAATACCATTTTAAGTACTGATTTTATTATTTAATATTACAACACTTGTTAAAGCCTTACTTTACACCAGAGCAAGTCGTAATTCATCTTGGAATTTCATCCATTCGGTCATCACTTGTTTGGTGGCTGTAATGTTACAGGTATCGTGTAGGTGGCACTGAGTGTGGTGGGGCTGCAGCTGTGGTGTGACAGTTGTGGGGTGATGTGTGGGGTGCTGACAGTGTGTGTAGATGCTGACTGTGTGTGTGGGGCACTGACTGTGTATGGGATGCTGACTGTGTGTGTGTGTAGCACTGACTGTGTGTGTGGGGCGCTGACTGTGTGTGCGGGGCGCTGACTGTGTGGGGCGCTGACTGACTGTGTGTGTGGGGCGCTGACTGTGTGTGTAGATGCTGACTGTGTGTGTGGGGCACTGACTGTGTGTGTGGGGTGCTGACTGACCGTGTGTGGGGGGCGCTGACAGTGCATGTGGGGTGCTGACAGTGCATGTGGGGCGCTGACTGTGTGGGGTGCTGACTGTGTGTGGGGGGCACTGACAGTGTATGGGATGCTGACTGTGTGGGGCGCTCACTGTGTGTGTGTGGGATGCTGACTCTGTGTGTGGGGCACTGACTGTGTGTGTGGGGCACTGACTGTGTGTGTGGGATGCTGACTGTGTGTGGGGCGCTGACTGTGTGTGCGGTGCTGACTGTGTGTGTGTGGGATGCTGACTGTGTGTGTGGGGCACTGACTCTGTGTGTGGGGCGCTGACAGTGTGTGTGGGGCGCTGACTGTGTGTGTGGGGTGCTGACTGACTGTGTGTGTGGGGCGCTGACAGTGCGTGTGGGGCGCTGACAGTGCATGTGGGGTGCTGACAGTGCGTGTGGGGTGCTGACTGTGTGTGGGGGGCACTGACAGTGTGTGTAGATGCTGACTGTGTGTGTGGGGCACTGACTGTGTATGGGATGCTGACTGTGTGTGTGGGGCGCTGACTGTGTGTGTGTGGGATGCTGTGTGTGTGGGGCGCTGACTGTGTGTGTGGGGCGCTGACTGACTGTGTGTGTGGGGCGCTGACTGACTGTGTGTGGGGGCGCTGACTGTGTGTGTGGGGCGCTGACTGACTGTGTGTGTGGGGCGCTGACTGACTGTGTGTGGGGGGCGCTGACTGACTGTGCGGGGCGCTGACTGTGTGTGTGGGGCGCTGACTCTGTGTGTGGATGTGAATTTTATGTGTGAGAATGATTACTAAAAGTTGTTAGGGTGGATGCATAAGACAGTGGTTGTCACTACTCCTTAACAAGTAGTTTGTGGCTGCTGACTTGTCAGGTTGAGGTCCATTGACTAGTGTCTTATGTCTGGTTTGAAGTATGTTTCTTACCAGTGAAGCTAGTATGGTTTGGCCTCAATCTGTGATGGTGTGTTTTAATATGATTTGTCCGTAATTTGGGTGGTTGAAGTGAGTGGGGATGCTAGATGTGTACATTAGGGCACTTCTACTTTGTTTCTTGGTCTGTAACTGTTCTTTTGGGGGAAGACAGATGATACTCTATTGAGCAGTTTGGGAAGTCATGATTAAAATTGTTACTGATTTTGTTGATTGTATATTGTAAACACACGTGTTGCTACTTACACCAGAGGTGATTATTTTTTTGGCATACTTGTTTGGTGGCATGACTGTGGTAGCTGTGTGTGGGGCGCTGACTGTGTGTGTGTGGGATGCTGTGTGTGTGGGGCACTGACTGTGTATGTGGGGCACTGACAGTGTGTGTGGGGCACTGACTGTGTGTGTGGGGCTCTGACTGTGTGTGTGGGGCGCTGACTGACTGTGTGTGTGGGGCGCTGACTGACTGTGTGTGGGGCGCTGACTGACTGTGTGTGGGGCGCTGACTGTGTGTGGGATGCTGACTGTGTGTGTGGGGTGCTGACTGTGTGTGTGGGATGCTGACTGTGTGTGTGGGGCACTGACTGTGTGTGGGGGGCGCTGACTGACTGTGTGTGGGGGGTGCTGACTGACTGTGTGGGGCTGCTGACTGTGTGTGTGGGGCGCTGACTGTGTGTGGGGGGCAATGACTGTGTGTGGGGAATGCTGGTAATAATCCCCGTCCTTAGTTATATCACAGTTTAGTGCAAGAAGAGGAATATAGTAATACTTTCATTGTATGTAGATGTCCAACCCATTTGAGCATTGAGAACCTTGCCAAATCTGGGAGTGAATTGCTATCTAGGGGCAAAGAAGGAATGCTTTTGAAAATGGGTAAAATGCTTAGATGAGTAAGAGACTTGAAAGATATTCCTGATGTATTTGGTTAGTTTCCTGACCAGGAAGAAAGGAGTAATGTTATTTATTGGTTGAAGTATGTGTGTTAGCAGATCAGTTGTGTCTGACTCTTTGCGACCCTGTGGACTATAGCCTTCCAGGATCCTCTGTCCATGGGGTTCTCCAGGCAAGGATACTGGAGTGGGTTGCCATTCTCTTCTCCAGGGGATCTTCCCGACCCAGGGATCGAACCTGGGTCTCCTGCACTGAGGTAGACTCTTTACTCTCTGAGCCAAGGTTGGAGATATTTATTGGTAACATCTAGATATTTCACGTGATTCATGTGAAAGTGAAGGAAGCAGGGGAGATGACAGGATATAGAATAGGCAAACAAAAAAGAGAAGCTTGAAAGAAAAGAGTTGATTATAAACCAAGAAGTCAAGGTTAGAAATATGGAGGCATGAGACAAAAAGTGAGAAACTGTGATAGGGGTGTAAACCTCAGATTTCAACATCAGCGATAGAGAAGAGAGAGAGTCAGTGGCCAAGGAACATCTTAGAGCTTCTCCTAGCTTCAAGGACTGAGACAATAGCCAATGCCAGAGCCTTGCTTCGGCTTACTGAGTCATGTTAGACAGGGCAACTAGGTGTCTGCTGGGAGTATCCTTCCCAAGCCTTCTCAGCCTTGACTAAGTTTTTCTTACATCGTTCTTTCTTAGGCTGTAATATCTTAACATATTACATATAAATATTTAAAATTTTGCTTCTTCTAATATGTTTCAAACTTGAAATTGGTTTTATGCTGTGAAAATGGAGGAAAAACATGAATTACCTTTTCAGAACTGAAGGTACAGGTTGGGGAGAAGAGAAAATGCTCTGCTCATGGGGAAGTTGTGGAAAGAAAGGGAAGAAGGGAAGCAGAGAATGGACAAGCTAGGTAAGCATAAGATCCTGACTTTTCACGTGAGCGTGGTGACCTGTATGAGCCCACCATACTCCATCTGGCCGCTTTTAGCTTTCTGTCTGTAGGGAACAGTCCTGACTCGTGGAATCTCTTCTTGCGGCTCATGTTTTCCACATAGACCTGTGGTCATTGCCTGTGAGACTTGACTCCACGTTTTCTCAGGTTTCTTCCTCACCCCTAATGCATTGTCCTTCAACATGGATCTGCTTCTTTAGCTAGGATATGACCAGCAACGAATAGTAGTAAGGTAGGATTATGTTACTCTTCTTAGTAAATTACTAAATATACACACACATACACATACATGTGTATATACATATTTTTTTCTCAAACTGAAGCAGTTTGGCTTGTCTTAATTTCATAGTATCCTTTATGTTTGATTTTTCTCCTGCCTAGGCAAGCTGCAGTCATTTTATATTTGTGTTACTTATTTTTTTGCTTGACATTTATCCTGCTGAATTCTATTAATATTTGTGATGCAATTACTCTTTTTTTTTTTCCAGCTAACACAGTCAGTAGAAGCCCAGTCTGTATCTCTTTCCTGACCTGTATGCCTACCAGTCCCATATTTTCAACTTTGTGGCACCAAATTCAGTGTATTTTATTTTTCTTCTCAAAGACTTACTTTTCTTCCTGGTTTTTGTATTTTACTAATAGCACTAGTAGTCCATTATTTTAACATAGTCCTATATTCATTTACTGTTTATTCACTCATTAATGTACAGTAATAGACTTCTATTTAAAGATCAGAGAATTTCTTGGTTCTGGGGATATACTGATGGATAAACTGGATATCCTGTCTTTATAGCTTATATTCTCGGGGTTGTTATTGGTGGTGGTGGTGGTTTAGTTACTAAGTCATGTCAGACAATTGAGACTCCATGCGCTGTAGCCCACCAGGCTGCTCTGTCCATGGAATTTTCCAGGCAAGAATACTGGAGTGGGGTTGCCATTTCCTTCTCCAGGGGATCTTCCCAGCCCAGGGATTGAACCCACACCTCTCCTGTATTACAGGCAGATTCTTTGCCGCTGAGATACCAGGGAAGCCCATATTCTAGAAATTGGGACAGGTAAAAAAAATAAGCTGTAGAAATAATTATGAACTGCAGTAAATATTTTTTGAAGGGAAGCAAATGACTTGGAGATACGGTCTCAGGAGCCACTTCAGATAGCGGGGTCCCAGAAAGCTCCTCTGAGGAGTTGGTATGAGGGGAAAACCTGTACATGAGAAGGAGCTGTTGAAGGCGGCTGTGTGGGAGGGGCGGAGGTGATAGTGTCGGTGGTGGAAGTGTTCTCATCAGAAGGAACAGAAGAGTGAAATAAGTCAGACAGAGAGAGATGCTGTGTGCTCTTGCTTTTTTGTGCAGAATCTTAAAAAGCCAAACTCATTGAAGTAGAATGGAATTGTAGTTGCCAGAGGCTGGGAAGAGGGGGAAATAGGGAGACGCTGGTCCGAGTACAGACTCCTAGTTATCAGATGAGTAAGTTCTGGGGATCTAATGCAGAACATGGTGACTTTAATTAAAAATGTTTTATGCTTGAAAATTTTTAAGAAAGTAGATTTGAAATATTATGACTCCTGCTGCACACACAGTTGTAATTATGTGAAGGTATGGAGATGTTAACCAAACTTGTGACAATCATCACAGTATATACATGCATCTAATTATCACATTATATACATTAAACTTGCGTATGTTGTATGCCAATAATATTTCAGTAAAGCTGAGTGGATAAAAAAAGAAAAGGAACAGCAGGTACAAAAACTTTGAAGGAGGAAAGAGCTTGCTGAGTTTGAGAAACAGAAAAAACTTCAGTGTGGCTGACATAGTGGGAGAGACCAAGATAGGTAGGAAGAAGTTACAGAAATATTCAGGGTCTTCATGGGTTTGGCGTGTCGTTTGTTTTGTCCTTAAATGATATCATCATTGTAGCTACTATGTGAGGAATGGCCTGAGTGGGCTGAAGGTAAAAGCTGACAATTTTAGGAGCTAAGGTGAGAGATAGTGGTGCCCTGATAAGATGCTGGCAACAGAAGGGAGGTGGATGAATTCGAGACTCCTTTCTTTGTGTGTAAAATATCTATGGGTATTTTTGGTGTAGAAAGAGACAGCCTACTCAAGGATGACTCTTGGGATGACCCTGAGGCATGGGGTGGGGAGGGAGGTAGGAGGGGGGTCAGGATGAGGAACACGTGTACACCCATGGCTGTTCATGTCAATGTATGGCAAAACCACTAGAATATTCTAGAGTCATTAGCCTCCAATTAAAATAAACAAATTAAAAAAAAAGGATGACTCCATGATTTTTGGGTTTTGAGCAACCGTGTGGATGCTAGCATCAGGTACAGAATCTTTTTAGTTTATTATCTTTCCCATTATCTCAAGGATTAGTTGTTTTTCAAAAAGGGAAATTAATTATAATGCTACAAATAACATTAGTGCTGGAAATAAAAGTATCTGACAGATTTGTTACATGTACTAATTAATACTTTGTTTTGCTTTACTTGTGGCTCAAACTGACATAGTTTTTAATTCAATAGAAATTGAATAGATATTAAAGTGAAGTGCAGTCACTCAGCTGTGTCCAACTCTTTGCGACCCCGTGGACTGTAGCTACTAGGCTCCTCCGTCTGTGGAATTTTCGAGGCAAGAATGCTGGAGTGGGTTGCCAGTAGATCTTTCCAATTTTGTGTTACTTATTTTTATAAGTTATAAATTAATTAGTCATATCTTTTTTTTTTTGGCTGAAGTTTTACAATATTTTCAAAAGACAGAAGTTAATATTTATTGTTTGTGTTCTGTGTGCCAAGCATTTGGCTAGCTGTTTTAAATGTTTTTTTTTTGACAGTCCTGTGTGTTTTTCCTCTTCACATCTGGTTATCTTTTGAATTTTAGAAGAAGTTGTTGAATAGGGATTTTGTAGCTGGAAGGTTACCTCAGAGATCATCCACTTCCTCCTCTTCTAGCTCAGCCGAGACCTAAGGAGGGTTCGTGACCTGCCCAGGATCACACCGAGAGTTTTACCGTTTGCTGACACTAGTGCTGCCTTTACCGCTGACGCTTCTGTCCAGCTGGCATCCTCTCATGCTCTTTCACCCCTTCAGTATTTCATTTTGAAAATGTTCAGTGCTACAGACAAAA
This sequence comes from Odocoileus virginianus, assembly GCF_023699985.2. NCBI lineage: Eukaryota > Metazoa > Chordata > Mammalia > Artiodactyla > Cervidae > Odocoileus > Odocoileus virginianus. The sequence goes on from NW_027224270.1 coordinate 45,627, forward strand.
ATGACAATGCTGGACAATGAACACCCATACTACCATTCATCTGTGTCCACTCACTGTTAACATTTTGCTACATTTTCTCTCTTTATATATTTATATATTTTAAAAACCATTTGAAAATATATTAAATACATATCTCACATTATATTACAGTATATAAAATAAGCATGTATTTCCTAAGAATATGGATAGTTTTTTGCATGATTATAATGTCAGTATTTATTTAAGAAAATTAGCATTGGCTTAAGAATATGTTTAATGTAATATTTCATATACAAATCTCCCTAGTTGTCCCTGAACATTTTTTTTGTTTTTTGGATTCAAGATTCAGCTGGGTTTCATGCATTGCATTTGAGTCTTATCTCTTTAGTCTCTTAATCTTGAGCAGTCCCCACCTTTTTTGTTTTTCATGATTTATCTATATTTTCTTTTACAACATGTAGTTTTTGTATATTTCATATCTTTCTTGAGACTTCCCTGGTTTCATGGACCATTATTCATTCAAAGTTTATTTGCAATTTACTTTTTCCTTCTAATTCTGTAAGGTTGCTGGAGATAAAATTGTTTATTCTGAGTTTTTTTTTTTTAATCATTCCAGCTTTAACTATACATTTGCTGAAGTTTTTACATTTGATTGCATAAAGTTAAAGATAAAAAAAAAGAACTAGGAGATTTATGTTGTTTTCAACCCACTGGTGTACATGTGTGTGTGCTAAGTAGCTTCAGTCATGTCTGACTCATTGTGGCCCCATTGACTGTAGCTTTGCAGACTCCTCTGTCCATATGATTTCCCAGACAAGAATACTGGAATGGGTTGCCATGCCCTCCTCCAGGGGATCTTCTGGACCCAGGGGTCACAAACCTGTGTCTCTTACATCTCCTGCATTGGCAGATGGGCACCAGCTGGCAATTAAAGTTCGCTTAAAACAACAGAAATCTGCAGGAATTGCTCCCCCACCCACCATGGCCCACTCCCAGCTCCTAACCAGTTGTTTCTCCTTAGGAGTATGTATGTAATCGCTGTGGACATTATAAGGCTGTAGCAGCCTACGTTTTCATCTTTAAAAATGCACAGTTTCAGTGGGAGGGAGACTGAAGTGCTGGCGATGCATGAGCAAGTGCGCAGAGACCTCCAGACCTGAGCACAGCGAGAAGAGGCCTCGGGGCTGCTCTCTCTGGTCCTTGCGTGGGACTGGCCTTCGGTCCGTGTCCTCTTTCTTCCTTCCTTGCTGGCTTTTGACTTTCACAGATTTGGTTGGTTTTCTTTAAGAATTACATGGCATTCCGGAACTCGTGGAGATTTGCGGGGAGAAAGTAGGAGGTAAGATTTTAGCAACATTTTCCAAGGGGGGAGAGTCATATTTTGGTTGGGAGGAAAGGAAGAAAGTGGCAGTGAGGGAGGCACTGCTCTGAACGTCCTGGGGCTGTCTGTGAGGCTTTGCCTTCCTTTTGCTTCAGCCGGGACTCCGTCATGCTTCTGCGTTTCTGCTGCACTTGGTACAGGCATTCCTTAGAGCAGTCACTGTTTGATGTTAGAGTTCTTCCTTTCTTCTCGTAAACTTCCTGAGGCTGCGGCCAGAACTTTTCTTATCTCTGTGCTCAGAACCTCACTCAGTGTCTGGTGTATTGCAGACATTTTAAAAGTACTTATTGGATGAATAAATTCATGGATGAAAGTCTTTTATTGAGACACCAAGCAAAAAGACAGATTCCTTCCCTAGGCAACCACGGTAACAGTTCGACCTACAGTTTAGACTGATTTATTATAGAGGTGCTGAAATTAGAGCTAGAATTGGTTCAGATAAAACATGAAAAAAATAAGGGACCAGAGAAGGGTGAGACTTTTGGTTCAAGAGCCTGGGATATGGAACAGGGATGAAATTGTTCAGTGGAAACTGGAAATGTTCTGTGAGAGAAATTATTTTTTATTTTTCCCTACGTTGTAACTCTCTTTGAAAGGAAAAAAAATTGGCCTTAATTTGAAAATTGAACTCTTTCATAATAATTGATCATATAGGAAGAGTTATAAGTCAGGGGGTACCTAGATAACTAGTCAAGGCCATGGTTTTTCCAGTAGTCATGGATGTGAGAGTTTGCTTATAAAGAAAGCCGAGCGCCAAAGAACTGATGCTTCTGCACTGTGGTTGGAGAAGACTCTTCAGAGTCCCTTGGACTGCGAGGAGATCCAACCAGTCCATCCTAGAGGAGATCAGTCCTGGGTGTTCATTGGAAGGACTGATGCTGAAGCTGAAACTCCAATTACTTTGGCCACCTCATGTGAAAAGCTGACTTATTTGAAAAGACCCTGATGCTGGGAAAGATTGAAGGCGGGAGGAGAAGGGGACGACAGAGGATGAGATGGTTGGATGGCATCACCGACTCGATGGACATGGGTTTGAGTAAACTCCGGGAGTTGGTGGTGGACAGGGAGACCTGGTGTACTGTGGTCCATGGGGTCGCAAGAGTTGGACACGACTGAGCGACTGAACTGAACTGAACCTAAAGAACTTATATTTTTAGAAGTTAGGACATATAGATTTGTATGCCGTGTGGCCACACTTGATCCTTTTAATCTTTTGTTCCCCTGTTTTCCTTCAGATTAGCTGTGGTTCACACACATGGTCTCTGCTTTTCCTCCTGCTGTCTTTGCTTGTGTTCAAACTTGTATTTAGAAAGGAACCCTCTTCCATCACTTGCTCTTCCATGTTCTGTCTTGTGTAGCCCTCTCTCATGACTTCTTAGCAATGACTGCTTTTTAATGTCTCTCCAAAGCCTCACATATTAAATACTTTATCTCTTCTAATCTTCACAACAATCCTGCAAACTCAGTATTGCTGTCCCTATTTTAAAGATAAGATCTTTTAGGAGGTTAATTAAAATGCACAGTTACGCAGCTATGACATGTTAGAGTTAGGATTTCAACCCAGAGTGTTTCCAAAGCCGCCTCCTACGCACACCTTTGCAGAGAGACGTGCGTGTACATGCGCTCCTTTCATGACTATTCCTCAAGGCTTGCCAGGGATTTTCTTTTCTTTTTTAAATTAACAATAGTTTTTCTAGCTTTAATGAGATATAATTGACATACAGCATTGTATGAGTTTAAGATGTAAATCATGACACACATACGATTATGAAATGACATTTTCTTCTTAATAAAGGTTTTTTGAGTGCCCAGCTATATTCTTTCGTTTCTCTTGTCTTTGTAGCACTTCGTACCTCAGGCTTTCATGTTCTGTGAAGGCTTCGCTGATGGTCTCTGGATGTATCCCCACTGAGCTTATAACTGATCTGTATTTGTGAACTGGTTTAATTATATGGCATTTGTTTGTTTCCCTGTTTGTTACCCCTAGTAGGTGGTGAGCTTCTTGAGACTAGGGGCTATAATTTTCTGCATTTTGATATTCCTGGCACTGAGAAATACGCCAGCAAATAGGTCCAGCTCTTTTTCGACCCCTTGGACTGTAGCCCTCCAGCCTCCTCTGTCCATGGGATTTCCCAGGTGAGAATATGGAGTGGGTTTCCATTGCCTTCTCCAGGGGATCTTCCCGACCCAGGGATCGAACCTGAGTCCTTCTTGGTGGGTGGCTTCCTTACCACGGAGCCAGGCTTCCCTGCATTTGTTCTTAACAGATCGTAAATTGTTTGAAGGCAGTAATCCAGGGTTTTTATTTATCTTTGCATCGCTAACAGTGTCACTCCCATGATTACAATAAATACCTGTTGGTTTAGCTTAAAACACAAAAAAATCTGTTAATAATCCTGCTCTGCCCAAATAATTTTAAATATCAGTATTTCAAGTATGTTTTTAAAATTAAAAAAAATATATTTTCAAAGCAAACATGTTGTTCATTTGTTTATAAGTCACACAGAATTTATTCAGTATTCTCTCTTAATGAAACATCATTGTCTATTAACGCTGTTGCAATAGGTGGTCTGCTAATCTAGTGCGGTTTCAGTCGGATGCACTGAATATATACACTGCCGTGTGTAAAGTAGCTCGTGGATAGCTAGTGGGAAGCTGCTGCGTAACACGGGAGCTCTGTTCCTGCTCTGTGGAGACCTAAGGGCTGGGCGGAGTGGGAGGAGGAGGAAAGGGAGCGGCTCTATATAGCTGGTTCACCTTGTATAGCAGAAACTTAACGACACTGTAGAGCAGTTATACTCCAATTAAAAAACCAGGAGACAATTAGACAAGTTTAAAAGCCAGCCAAAAAAAAAACAAAAAAACCACCTTTTATTTTGAATTAATCTAAAGCGACACTTTGAAATAAGGAAAGTGTAGGAGTTTTAGGTGCCCTATCTGAAAGGTAGTCAAGGTCAGTATATGTTAACTGGTAATGAATGATGTTGTCTTTGTAGGTAAACTCTGGTGACCATTCATTTCTGCCTGCTTAATTGCTTCTGAAAAAGCACCTCGTTTTGTATTCATGTGAGGTCAGTTGTTCGGTTTGTAACGGTGGTTATTACTTGCACACTCGCTGGCTTTTTGTGACCTTTTTTCTGTCTTACTGCAAGCAGCTTAAAATTCTGTCCAAGATCGTCACTGTTTCTTGACTTCTGTCAGTATTGAAGCATATAAAAGGTAAGAAATACCGTTGAGTAATTATTTTTGTTCTTTGGTTAATGATTTTATAGTCTTTATCAATGAACAAACAGATTCTGATAAAGTAACCTGAACCATAAACTAATTTGATGGGTTTTATTAATTAAGGATTATAGATTCAAACTCTGTTTAATTTCCTCTAACTTGTGAAAATCTGTCTTGGGGGAAGAATGAGAGGCTTCCTGTTTCTTTACATAGCTTTTATTCACTTTTCTTTTGATTTTTCTAAATAAGCGTACCTTCCATGGTATATTTGAATTTTTTTCAGTGTTAAAAAAGGAAATATCTAAGGAAATATTTTTGACTACAGTATACCATCTGTGTTAAAATAAATTCCCCTTACTTGAAAGGAAGTATTAAATACAGATTAAAGTTTCCTTATGCTGTATAAAAATGTTATTTTTATCTGTGTATATTTGGAGGCTGTAAAAAAAAAATTTGCCAGTTGGGAAGCCAAAAGTTGAAAATCAAGAGGCATTTTAGAACAGTTACTTACACACGTCCTTATAAAATATGCCATTGGAATTCCATTGTCCTGCCAGAGAAACTAGGTATCTGTTTCATAGTTTGCTGTTTAATAATGTCAGTTTTTGTCTAAGCAGTATGTATTTATAGATGTATTTTATACAAAATGAACTTCTAATTTTTGAAAATATGTCAATTTTGAATGGTTCTTTTAAAGTTTTTAATCACTATTTATGGTGAATTGAAAATTAGAGATAACTTACTTGATCCTAAATACCAAACTGAATACCAATAAATAAGAAAGATTTAAATAAATCTAAATAGTCAGTAGTTTTTTAGGATTTTTACTAGTTTTACCTTTTAAAAAGATGGTATTTTAAAATAAGCATCTTTGCTAATAACATCCATGTACTTTTGTATAGTACTCTATTTCTGCCTGAAGTGTACCTGGTGGTGGTTTACTTGTTGCTAAGTCGTGTCTGACTCTTGTGAGACCCTGACTGCAGCCCTCCAGCCTCCTCTGTCCATGGCATTTCCCAGGCAAGAATACTGGAGTGGGTTGCCATTTCCTTCTCCAGGGGATCTTCCCAACCTGGGTATCAAACCTGAGTCTTCTGCCTTGCAGGTAGATTCTTTCATGACTGAATTACCAGCGAAGCCCCAATTTGTGCTTACTATCCACTAAATTATAGACATTTTTGTTTTAAAATCTCATTTATAAATCTTTTTAAAAATGAATTTGTTCATGCAATTATTTGATAAATTGAATGCCTGTTGCATATGGGTAGTAATATCAGCCCCAGTGATAGAAAGATGAAAACCCTGTAATATTCTTATTTTCATGTAGATCATAGTATGATGGGAGAGATACACCTGAACAAATAACTATACTATGAGAAGTGTTATATTAATCACATGTGCATACATGATCCCTGGGAGCTGAGAAAAAGGAACACCTAAGTGATGGTTGTACAGACGGTCAGAGAAGGTTTCACAGAGAAAATGGCTTTACAGTTTAGTTGTTGGTAATTCTCCAGATGGACGAGGGACAAAAACATTTAGACTGAAGGAACAACATCTCCAAAGGCATAGAGGATGATCATGAGACATTCAAGGGCCCATAGGTAGTAAGTTGTGGTGCTGTTTTTGAGGGTGGAAGGCGATCTGAGACCATCTTGGATTACCAGGCAGAGGGGTTTGAATTCTTACCTATAGATCAGGGTTGTAAATGTAATACTTAGTGTTCCAAGTAATGATAGAATTAATACCTAGAATCACTGAGTGTTCTGAAGAATTAAGAGGGCTCAGTGTGGATGGTAGGGCATGCGGAGTTGCATGCATAAGGCAGGGGAGCTCAGCCAGTTAGTTCATATACCAGACTTTTATTGTGCACTGTGCAAGGCGCTGTTTCAAGCACTGAAGAGCTTAGTGGGGGACGAGAACGGAGTAATTCCTTGCCCAGCTGGAGCTTAGATTACAAATAAGTCTGTATTATACTGCCACCTGCGCTCTGTCTCTCTCTGTAATTTTTGTCTGCAACATGACTGTATAATTTTCTTATATATTTCTTTTTTTTGCCTTCTTTGTGGTTGACCTAGGCAGCTCTGCCCTATTACCTGTGGAAGAAAGTACCTAAGTTTGTGACTTGTTCTCCACGTTATTGTTCTTCCTCCAACCAATAGTTGGAGGTCCGGGCATTAGTTTTTTTAAAACTGAAATTTCTTTGAAGGTAATTGTAGATTAATATGCAGTCATATGAAATAATCATCCCTTTATATTTGGTCCCATTTCCCCTCTTACCTCTTAGTAAAATTTAGTAAAACTATGACAACCAGCACATGAACATTGACATAATCCATGGATCTTATTCGTGTATTTCTCCAGTTTCAATTGCTGTGTGTACATTAAGCTCTGTAATATTTTATTACCAGTCTAGATTCACGTATCCACCACTACCACCAAGATCCTGAACAGTTCCAACACTACTTCTGGTATCCTTGGTATTCCCCTTCTGTAACCACGCGTACTCACTTTTCTACTCCACAGACCCTAAACCCTGGAAACCCCTAATCTGTCCTTTTCCCAAGATTTTTCACTTCAAGAACGTTCTATGAATGGAATCATAGAGTATATAACTTTGTCCGGTTGACTTTTTTTGTTCATCAGGATCCCTAGAGATTCATCCAAGTTGTTGTGTGTGTCAATAGATTGTTCCTTTTAAATGTGTATAGTATTCCATGGTATGCATTCACCTATTGAAGGATCTCTGTGCTGATTCCAGCTTTTGGCTTTTACAAATAAAGCTGCTGTGAACATTTGTGTCCAGGTTTTTTTGTGAATGTGTGTTTTCATTTCTATGCATAAATGTTCAAGAGTGCAATGGCTGAATCATAAGGTGTTGAATGTTTAGTTTTATCAGAAACTGGAGTGGCTGTACCATTTCTTGTCTACTGACCAGTAGCAAATGAATGACCCAGTTTTTCCATATCCATACAAGCATTTGGTCTTGTCATATTTTATTTTAGCCATTCTGATAGTTCTGTCATGGTATCTCATTGTGGTTTTAACTGCTTTTCCCCAATGGCTGGTTTATGTTGAACATCCTTTCATGTGTTCATTTGCCATTTCTATACCCTCTTCTGTGAAATGTCTGTTGTCTCCTCGTTTTCTAGTTGGATTGCTGTTGTTTTTAAGTGGTAAGTTTTGAGAGATAGCATGGATTTTAGGCACTAGCTCTCTGCCAGGCGTGGTTTGCAGAGTTTTCTCCCAGTCTGTGGCTTGTCTCTCTCTTATCTTCACATGCACTTTCACAGGGCAGCCTTTTTACTTTTGATGAGCTCAGTTTATCAATTTTTTCCTTTTTTGAATTCTGTGTTTTGTTTGAAGTCTAAGAACTCTGCCTAAGTTGAGATCCTGAAGATTTTGCTTCTGGTTTCTTTTTTTTAGAAGTTTTGTAGTATGTTTAAGTTTTTATGATTCTTTTGAATTTTTGTGTATGGTGTTAGGTCAGGGTTCATTTTTTCCATTTTATTTAGCCTATAGTTACCTAATTGCTTCAGTATCTTTATTAAAAAGGCTAGTTTTCTTTTGTTGTCTTGCTTCTGGACCTTTGTCACAAACAGTCGAACGTGTCTGTGGGTCTATTTCCGGGTCCTCTCATCTCTTCTATTGATCTGTTGTCTGTCTTCTGCTGATACCACGCTGTCGTGACTTCTGACTCGTGAAGAACCACATACTCCTCTGAATACTCTTTCAGCCCTGCTTTCTCCTCTTCTTTTGGAACTCAAGATGATACAAATGTTGGGTCATTTTTTTTAAGACTTTAGAATATTGCTTATTTTTTGGCTGCATGGCATATGGGATCTTACTCTCCCACCAGAGATTGAACCCTCACCCCCTATGATGAAGTGTGGCGTCTTAGCCACTGGAATGCTAGGGAAGGTCCCCAAATGTTGGGTCTTTGTTACCGTCCCACAGGCTTTATTATTATTATTATTTTCTGTTTGTTTTCTCTTTTTGTTTGGATTGATTGAATTGTATTCTTCTGTTCTCACATCCACTGTATCCTCTGTTGTCTACTCCTGAGCCCATCTAGTGAGGTTTTTTATTCCCGTTATTGCATTTTTAATTTCTATAATGTCCATATATTTAAAAAATTTCTTCTATTAGATTTCCTATTGTTACAGTTGTTTTAAGGGAATTTATAACTGTTGTTTTGCATTTGTTTTAAGAGAATTTATAACTGATTGTGGAAGCATTTCTTATGGTGTTTGATTTAAAAATCTTCTGATAATTCCAACATCTGATTCATCTTGATGTTGGTATTAGTTGTTTGTCTTGTTTCAACTGTGATTTTTTTTTTCTTGGTTCTTGATACGACACGTGAGTTTCAACTGAAGCCTCAATGTTTTGTCTATTACGTTAGGAGACTCTGGGGCCTGTTTCAATCTTTTATTTTTACAGGCAGTCCATGACTGTTTAGATTTCGCATGCAGCCGTTGGCCTGTTCTTGCGGGCTGTGGTTCCAGTGGCGTTTTGGTTTTCGGTGTTTGCATGCTGTTACTTTGGTTTGCTTGATCTGGTGTCCCTAGGGCTCCTGCTGGTCCTTGCTGGTGCAGCTTGAGGGAGTAGAAGACACTTTTCTTGGGCTGACCTGTTGGCTGTTGGTTGGTTAGGGCCGGGGTGAGATCAGATTTCCAGCCTGTGCCCACCGCTGCCCTGCTGTCTCTGGGCAGGAGGGGGGCACCCCAGACTCGCAGGGAGCAGGGGCTTCCTGGAAGGGACCTCTTGCTGCAGCTCAGCCCTCTGGCCAGTTCCGTGCACCTGCTCCAGAGTTTCTGGGGGAGGAGAGCCTGGGGCCTGCGGGGCAGAGAGGCCTGCTGTGGGCTCTTGTTGTGGCCAGTCCTGCCACGTTCCGTTTCTCCTGGCAGAAAGGGGGATTCTCAGGCTCTGATGGAAGGAGGCTGCCTCCCCTGGCTCTTTATTTTTGGGGAGGCTCACTGTCTCTCTCCCTTGCTGGTGGTGCCTGGCTGGCCTGATGTGGCCAGAGGGAGCCCGGTGGGATCCCAGGGAAGCTGGCCTTCCCCCAACAGCCTTTTGTCCCCAGACTAGCCGGTGGGCAGCCAGGGATGGACCACCTTCTCCTGTTGGGCGAGGGGAGCTCAGGACACCCTGCCTCTGCCTCTGCGCTGTTCTCCCAGTCCTGGGGCCAAAGGACTGTACCTTTTGCCCCGACTTTTCAGAGTTCTTTGACTGTCCCTCTTGCCTTTCCCAGTGTTGACAGTTGTGTCTCGTGGGGCGGACCTGGGGAAAACGGCCTCTGCCGTGTTACCTGGATCAGAGGCTAGGTTTTACTTTTGCCTGCTCAGTCGCTCAGTTGTGTTCAGATCTTTGCAGTCTGTGCACTGCAGCCCACTGCACTCCTCTGTCCATGGGATTAAAAGGTCTTGCTTTTAATTTTGGCTTACTTGTCATGTGAGCATGGTGATCGAGGGCTGGGTGGGTGGCTGGGCCTGAGTTTGGCCTTGTCCGGAGCCCTGAGACACACTCTCTGTCCTGAGAGTCCACTGACCATCCTGCGTTCCTGGGTTTCATTTCATCCACCAGCTCTTCCCAGAGCCCTGGAAAATGGCAAGGCAAGGCTGCCCTCCCTGCATTTTCTGAGGTCCTGCCGTGGTCCAGAGACGCTTCCTTCTTTGATTTCTTGATTTTTCCCTTGGTGGGCCTGTTTGGTCTCTGCTGCCTCTTTTCATGTTGGGGTATCCAGTGTGACTGCTCAGGATTTTGTTATTTCTTCCTCCTCAGGATATCTTCTGGAAGTTGGGTAGTTTGGGCACACTTGCATGCTGCCTAGAGTGCCAGAACTTCCCCCTTTTTCCGTTTGAAACTGTGTAGTGAAACATGTGGCATGAAGTTGTACTCCTTTACTTGCTGATGGTGTGTTTAAATTTTTGCTTTTTTTCCATAACAACTTTTTGTTCTTTTTGTTAGTTATTGGTGGTAGGAGCTTCCGAGGTACTTCTTTTACTATGATGGCTTTACCTGAAAATTCTAATAATGACTTTATGCAGTTTTCATCTCTCTCTCTGACATTTGACATTGCTAGCAACTTCTTTTTTTAAATCTCAGTGTCGGTAACTGTCAAACCTCTTTTATTCTTCTGCTTACCTAATTTCTACCCTTTGGCTTTTTTCCTCCAGTTCCTCCGCTGACAGATTCTCGTGGGCTTTGTCCTTAGTGCTCTGCTTTTCTGTCAACATTCAGCCTTAGTTTTATCACTTAAGCACTTGACTCTCAGATTTGTGTCTTTTAGCCTTGATGCTTTACCTAAGCATTTATTTCCTGCTGAAATGAATGTATTTTCTTTAAAGTAGCTCCATATTCTCATTCTTCCACTTCTCTTGATATTATCTTCATTTCTTATAAAAGCCTTAAACTTCTCCTGTATCATCTGTCTCTTCCTTGAATCCATTAACCAGGTCAAGCCTCTTTTTACCTCTCATCGACATGGTCAATGATGGATCCTCATTTCTCAAGCTGAAGCTGAAACTCCAGTACTTTGGCCACCTCATGCGATGAATTGACTCCTTGGAAAAGACCCTGATACTGGGAGGGATTGGGGGCAGGAGGAGAAGGGGACGACAGAGGATGAGATGGCTGGATGGCATCACCGACTCGATGGACATGAGTTTGAGTAAACTCCAGGAGTTGGTGATGGACAGGGAGGCCTGGTGTGCTGCGATTCATGGGGTCGCAAAGAGTCGGACACAACTGAGCAACTGAACTGAACTGATAGCTATAATGACTTATTAATTTTCCTTCTTATGTCTGTTTTTATATTTTTGCTCTCATCAATCTATTTTATACCTTGCTTCCATATTAAAATCTATATTTCTCTCTTTTAATTAACTGTAACATGCATATAGAAAAGTATACAAATCACAGATGGTCAGCTTTATGAAATTTTTCAACCTGAACACACTTTTATAACTAGCACCAGCAAGTTAATCATTTAATCCATCACATTCATGATTTTGTCATTTTGCCTTAACACCAATTAACTAAAGGAGTTTAAGCCTTACTAGTTTCCTGAACTTTAGAATAGCAAGAGATAAATTGGCATGCCACTGTTTGCCACATAGAGCTTGATTTTTGGAGACATTTCTTTTTTACTTTACCCCTATTCACTTATTTTCTCTATATTGCTTCCTGAAATGCATTTCCTTTTTGATCTTTTATAATCTAAATCATGGTTATTCAAATCTTGGCTCGTATCATGCCATTTCTAAGAAACTTTACTGGGTTACTCCAGCTTTCATTAGTTTTTTCTTTCTCTCATCAAACGTTTGTTGTTGTTGTTCAGTCGCTCAGTCGTGTCCGACTCTTCACCACCCCATGACTGCAGCACGCCAGGTTTCCCTGTCCTTAACTGTCTTCCGAGTTAAGCTCAAACGCGTGTCCATCGAGTCGGTGATGCCATCCAACCATCTCATCCTCTGTCGTCCCCTTCTCCTCCTGCCCTCAATCTTTCCCAGCATCAGGGTCTTTTCAAATGAGTCAGCTCTTCGCATCAGGTGGCCAAAGTATTGGAGCTTCAGCTTCAGCATCAGTCCTTCCAATGAACACCCAGGACTGATCTCCTTTAGGATGGACTGGTTGGTACCATATATTAAATTAGTTTATATTTGCCCTGACCTAGGATATTGGTGTACATAAGCAAGTCCTTAGAGTGGGCTGGAGTGTTTCTCAGCTGCCAGATTCTGTTTCCATTTTTATTCACCTAAGCTCTTCATCTTTCTTTTGAAATTCCTAATAATGAGAGAAAAAAAAATACTGTCAAAGCTTAGACCACAGCTGGATGCATTTAGAAGTAGAAGTGATATTTATTCTAAGTTACAGAATAAAGTGAAACACTGTCTCGGAAATATTTTCTTAAAAAAGCAAAATGTTTCACCTTTCTTTGTCTGGAAAAAAAATGTTTCTTTTCTTCCATTGAAAACATGGTGTGAGATAGAGTATATCTTCACTGAGACTTAGTTGAGCTATATGTAAAGGAACAGAAAAATTTTCTTTTTTATCAAAATTTTCTTTTGGTACAGTTTATCAGAGTACATTTTTAAAGCTACTGCCTACAAAGTGAAAAGACTGGAATTATCCTGTAAGGTGCTTAGTCACACAGTCGTGTCTGACTCTTTCTGACCCTACGGACTGTAGCCTGCCAGGCTCCTCTATCCATGGGGATTCTCCAGGCAAGAATACTGGAGTGGATTGCCATGCCCTCCTCCAGGGAGATCTTCCCAACCCAGGGATCGAACCCAGGTCTCCTGAATTGCAGATGGCTTCTTTGCTCTCTGAGCCACCAGGGAAGCCCATGAATACTGAATTGGGTAGCCTATCCCTTCTCCAGGAGGTCTTCCCATCCCAGGAATCGCACCCGGGTCTCCTGCACTGCAGGCAGATTCTGTACCAACTGAGCTACCAGGGAGGCCCCTGGACTTCTCCTCCTTGATATTAAAGTGGAAAAGTCAGTTACTTGTAGTGACTTATTTATGTTAAGGTCCATTTAGTCTCCTGGTTGCTACTTTGGAAACCTTGATGAAGTATATTTTCCCATCATCTTTCTCTCCTCTCCCCCACTTGTTTGATTATAAAACTGAACAGTTTTCAGTTGGGAAAAAATTGAAATTTGCTTCCTATTTGGAAAACTCAGTTTTATCATCATTTTAAATGTGTATCACTGAGGCTAGAGAGAGAAGTCTCATTTTTCTGATTAGCCTAGAGGATTTCAGCTCAATTAAATTAACTTCTGATATGAGCCAAACCTAAAAATTAAAGATGTGTTTTGTTTCTTTCTTTTAACTGACCCTGAAACATTCACTGCCTGAAATTCTAGGAGGCTGGAGGGGAAAATAAATTCCATCATAGTTCTTGGGATTTATATTAAACAATCAGGAGTAGATTTGGGGTCATTTTCTGATAATTGACCTTTGGACTTAGTCACTCAGTCATGTCTGACTCTTTATGACCCTACGGACTGTAACCTGCCAGGCCCCTCTGTCCATGGTATTCTCCAGGCAGGAATACTGGAGTGGGGTTGCCATGCCCTCCTCCAGGGGACCTTCCCAACCCAGGGATTGAACCCAGGCCTCCCACATCGCAGGCGGATTCTTTACCATCTGGACACCAGGGAAGCCCCGGAATACTGGAGTGGGTAGCCTATCTCTTCTCCAGGGGCTCTTCCCAACCTAGGAATTGAACCGGGGTCTCCTGCACTGCAGGTAGATTCTTGACTAGCTGAGCTACCAGGGAGGCCCATTAACTACTCTGTGTTTCCTAAGCAATGGCGGTGCTAACCAGACTCACGCTCTTCAGCGGTGACTGCTTCTGTGGGAGAGCACCCTTAAGGAGTGTGCTAAGCCGTCAGGGGAGCCCGCCGGCCTTCAGGCGGTTACAAGGCGGTGCTAACCAGACTCACGCTCTTCAGCGGTGACTGCTTCTGTGGGAGAGCACCCTTAAGGAGTGTGCTAAGCCGTCAGGGGAGCCCGCCGGCCTTCAGGCGGTTACAAGGCATGCTCCAGTGATCACTAGACAGCTGTGAGATGTGACTCACATGCTGGAGGATTCACCCGTTTAAACTGTCCAGCTTAGTGGCTTTTACTGTTCACAGAGCTGTGCAACCACTGCCACCATCAATTTTGGAGGACTCTCCTGACCCCAAAAGGAAATCCATTTTCCGTTAGCACTCACCCTTCATCTCTTCCCACATTTGCCGGCTTTAGTCAAATACTGATCTGATTTATGTCTCTAAAGGTAGATTTCGGACATTTCATATAAGAAGACAGTACAACATGTCAGTCTTTTGTGTCTGACTTCTTCACATAGGATGTTTGCAAGGTTTATCCATGCCCTACCTCGTATCAATTCCTTTTCATTGTCAAATAATGTTTCCTTGTATAGTTATATTATGTTTCATCTATCCACTCATCAGCTGATGACCGTTTGGCAGATATTCATATACCAGTTTTTGTGTGTGTGGGCGTATGTTTTTATTTCTCTTGAGTATATGCCTAAGAGTGAATTTCTTGGTCATATATGATAACTCTGTATTTAATTTTTGAGGAACTGCCTATTTTAAATTTATACCACCAATATATGATGGTTCTGATTTCTTCACAGTTTCCAACATTTGATATTGCCTGTCTTTTTATTGTAGACATCTTAGTGATATGATGTCTCATTGTGGTTCTGATTGGTATTTCCCTAGTGGCCAGTGATACTGGACATCTTTTCATGTGCTCAGTGGACATCTATAAATTCTGTTTGGAGAAATGTCTAGTCATATCTGTCTTTTGACCATTTTAATTAGTTGGTCATGTTGTTACTGAGTTTAAGAAATCTTTGTATAATCCAGATAGATACTCTTTATCAGATACATAATTTGTAAATATTTTCTCCTTTTCTGTGGCATTATCACTTACTTGATGTTGGTCTTTGAAGTATAGAAGTTTTTATTTGATGAAACCAAATTTATATATTTTTATTTTGTTTCTTGTACTTTTGGTGTCATATCTGGAAGCCATTGTCTTAAGCCAAGGTCACAGATTTACTACTTTATTTTCTTCTGAGAGTTTTACAGTTTTAGCTCTTTTTGAAACTGTGATTTCTTTCGAGTTAATTTTTTTGTATATGGTCTAAGGAGACATCTTGCTGAAGTCTTTGCATGTGGAATTCAATCGTCCCAGCATCTGTAGTAGACAAGACTTTTTTTTTTTTTTTCTCTCTGTCGAATGGATGTGGCTCTGAATTCTGAGTCCTCCAACTTTGTTTTTTCTTCATGGTGTTTTGGTTTTTTGTTTGGTCGACTATTCTGGCTCCCTTGCCTTTCTAAGTAAATTTTAGGATTAGTTTATCAATTTCTGCAAAAAAAAAAAAAGAAAGCTAGCTTAGGTTTTACTATGGATTGAGTTAAATTTGTAGATCAAATTGAACAGGATTGCCTCTTTAACAATATTAAGTCTTTTGGATCCATGAACATGAGTCTTTCCATTTATTTAGGTTTTCTTTGCATTTTTCAACAATGTTTTAAAATTTTAAGAGTAAAGTTTTGTGTTTATTTTGCAAAATTTATTCCTAAATATTTTATTCTTTTTGATGCTGTTGTAAATGGAATTGTTTTTAAACTTTATTTTCAGATTGGTCATTGCTAGAGTATAGAAATACAGTTGATATTTGTATATTGAACTTGTACCCTGTAATATTACTGAGCTCATTTATTAATTCTAATACTTGTAAAATTGTACTTCTTAGATTTTCTAATACAGTGTCATGTCATCTGTAAGTAAATATAGTTTTATTTCTTCCTTCCCAGTTTCAATGGAAATTGTTTCATTTCCTTCATTGTACTCACTAGAACAAGGTTGAATCTAAGTGCTGAGATTGGACATTCTCATCTTGTTTCTGATCTTTGGGGGAAAACATTCAGTTATAGTGATTTTTTTTTTCCACTCCAAAAAAGTGGGCCATAACTTTGCTTTGAAGATTACTTTCCTTGATTTAAGACTCTTTTCCTTTTGTTTACATACACAGATATGTGCTGACTAGAAGGCTCAGTTGTGCAGTGTGGAGGATAAGACGGTGCCTTACAAACATGGGGTTTGGGAGTGACCTGAAGAACTCACACGAAGCTGTGTTAAAATTGCAAGACTGGGAGTTACGGTTACTGGAGACAGTGAAGAAATTCATGGCCCTGAGGATAAAAAGTGATAAAGAATATGCATCTACTTTACAGAACCTTTGTAATCAAGTTGATAAGGAAACTACTATCCAAATGAATTATGTCAGCAATGTATCCAAGGTAAGAAGAATAATTTCATCATTTATCGTCTATAGCATCGTAATTGTCC
This sequence comes from Odocoileus virginianus, assembly GCF_023699985.2. Lineage (NCBI taxonomy): Eukaryota > Metazoa > Chordata > Mammalia > Artiodactyla > Cervidae > Odocoileus > Odocoileus virginianus. The sequence goes on from NW_027224270.1 coordinate 62,094, forward strand.
TTAAAGCAAATAGATCATACTGTTGAATAAGCACACCTAAGTCAGCATTCTAAAGCAGTGGTTCCAGAATCTTCCTGGCTATCAGAATCGCATGGGGAAAGTTTCAGAAACTGTAAGATTTGGGTCCATCTCCCAATACTCTGGGTCATTAGGTCTTAAATTTTTGAGCTTCAACATCTTTTTTTCCTCAGTAGATGTCCAGATTATTCTAATGATTAGTCAGGTTTGAGAACCCTTCTTACAAATTTTATTTTCTCAAGTACCCTACTTCCTTGCATCCCTTGAGCCCTGCTGTTTTATCATTTTGGCACAAACTTTCTTTATAACCCACCTTCCCTGAATTCTTCTGTGAGTCATTAGTATAGTCACATGGAATATTTTAACTTGTAGGTGTTCTTTCCTGTCATTTCATTACTAAAATGCTAATATACTGATGATTTAATGACATAAAATTCTTTGAATAAACAATATGGTTTTTTAACTTAAAGATTATATTATTATTATTCATTTTATAAAATATATAAAATTTAAAATTAAGGGCTATAAAAATAAAGGTCAGTATTGTACTGCTCATTATCTTTTGAAGGCATTAAAGATGAAATATTACACACCTTAATAGTTCTTGGATTTTTGCTCTGTTTGTTTCCATTGTCTTACTTCACATTTCATTGTATTTATTCAAAGTTAAGAAAATTTTATTTTACTTCCAGAAGTTAGAATTAGTGTGTTTGTCGCACTCACGGGTCTTAGGATTTGAGTAAATTTGTAAGTTTGTAGCGGAAACTCTTGTTTCTTATGGGGAATCTGTGTGTGTGGTGTGTGTGATCTGGTAAGGATCTTTGATTTCGCTGAGAACTCCTCATGTTAATATCTTTAATCCTTTCCTGGGCCAGTGAGGTTCCCCAAAGAACGTTTCTCTAGTTTCTCTTCTGAAGGTAGGGTTGCCAGATGTGGCGAATTAAAATACAGATCGCCAGTTAGATTCGCATGCAGTGATTGGGAGATGCACACCCTGTGTGTGCCCAGTCGCGCAGTCGTGTCCGACTCTGCGACCCCATGGACTGCAGCCCGCCAGTCTCCTCTGTCCATGGGGTTCCCCAGGCAAGGACACTGGCGTGGGTAGCCATCTCCTCCTCCAGGGATGCATACACTAAAGACTGTTTTTTACCTGATATTCAGATTTAACTGATGTCCTGTATTTTGTTTCACTACTCTGTTATGGGAATATGTAGAGAAAGTAGATTGAGTTCAGAGAGCCATGCTTTAGTTCATCCTCCTGGTTTTGGTAAGCTGCCTGGTGTCTCTGCATCCAGAAGCTCTCAGTTAATTTTTTCTGCTTGTTTTTGTCTGCTCTGGGGGAGGAATAGTTGCCTGTCTGTGGGCTGAGCAATAGGCCCTGGAATTCTGGCTGTTCCTTGTATAGCCTGAACCGATCCTCCTGTTTCAGCGCCCTCTCCTTTTCCTTCATTTAGCACTCTCCAGTTCCTGGGCTTTCCTGGAGTTAGGCTTTCCTGACCCTGTAGATTGGTCTTTTTTTCTCCCTAACGCCCCAGAGTCTTATTGCGATACAATTGACATACATCAGTGTATAGATTTATGGTTTATAGCGTGATGGTTTATGTATGTTCTGAAATGATTACTGTAATAGATTGTAACTCTTTGTGACCCCATGGACTAATACAGCTCCATGGAGTTCTCCGGGCCAGAATACTGGAGTGGGGAGCTTTTCCCTTCTCCTGGGGATCTTCCCAACCCACGGATGGAACCCAGGTCTCCCACATTGCAGGTGGATTCTTTACCAACTGAGCCACAAGGGAAGCCCCGTTAAAAAGGAAAGAAAAAGTTTCTCCTTAGGCTAAGAACTCTCAGAATGGACTCACTTCGCGGCTCTCCCATCTCATGCGTCAGAGTGAACCATGGTCTCCGTGCTGTAGCGTCCCTAGCGCTTACTTGTCTCCTTATTGAAAGTTTGTCCCCTTTGACCATTTCCCTCCAGTTCCCCCTCCTGTCACATGGCCTTTTCTTCTTGACCTCCACTTTGTAGAACACTTGGGTTTCAGCTTTCGCTGCTGCTAATCAGTTACCCCTTACCTGCTTTTTATAATCTTTTCTAACATTTTTATTGGCATGTCTTATCTGTGATTGTTGCCTTTTCTATCTTCTTTGTTTTTGTAAATTTATACTTTAACTATCTTGTACTTCAGTGGGATTTTGGAAAGGAGTGGAAAAATAGCCATATGTTTTATTGACTATGTTTAACTGGAATTGTACTCTTTAGGAAAGGTACTGGAAGGAACAAGACATAGGATTAATGGATAAGAAGATTCAGAATTTGTGAGGTCAGGACAGGAGGAATCATCAAAGTCAGTGTATATTGAAGTGTTTAAGTATTTAGGTGAGGGATAGATGGAGACAAATACTAAGATGATTTAAAAAGGTAGGAGAATATGGGGCATGGAAAAGGGGGCTAGGGAATGGTGATAGATTGAGAGGAAGTGGTTTAAGTAGGTAGTGTTGCCTTTTAGAGAGGAAATGTTGAAAGATAACAGTTGAACAATGGCTGGAAACCCAAAGAAAAACAAGGAGTGTATTAGCTTTTCCTCTTGATGCTGAAAATGCATCATTTATTCTACCTGAAAGTAAAGTTCAATATATCAATTTTTTTCTTTAGAGCATTGTGTTTTTTTCATGTTATGTCTAAAAAAAAAATCTTTGCCTGATCCAAAGGTGTTTTCTCCTGTGTTTGCATATGGACATTTTATACTCTTAAGCTTTTATATTTATATCTATGATCCATTTTTAGTTACTTTTTGTATATGGGACAAAGTTATATATAGCTATATATATAAGTTATATATAGTTATATATAATTATATATATAGCTATATATAACTATAACAAAACTATATGTATATAACTATATATATATACTATAACTATAACAAAATCATATATAATCTATAACAAAAGTTATAGACTAAAGTCAGTTTTTTTTGTTGTTGTTGTTAATGGATATCCATTTATTCCATCAACATTTTTAGAAAGGATTAAGCTTTCTTTACTGAATTACCATTTCATTTTGTTGAAAATCTATTGACCATAATGAGTGAGTCTATTTCTACACACTTGATCTGTTCCATTCATTTCTTTGTCTACCGTGACACCAGTAACACTATTTTGATTACTGTGACTTTCTAGTAATCTCAAAGTTAAATAGCGTAATTTCTCTTTGTGCTTTTTTCCCCCAAAACTGTTTTGACTATTTTAGTTCCTGTGCATTTCCATATGTATTTTAGAACAACTCATCAATTTTTTTAAAAAAGGCTACTGAAATTTTATTGGAATGCATTAAATATATATATATAGGTAAAGTTTGGGGAAATGTATATCTTAACAGTATTGGAGCTTTATAATATACCATATTGTATTAGAGCTTTATATATACACCATAAACATGGTGTATCTTCTTTTTCTGAATAATCTTACAGTTTCCAGTGTATAGACCTTTCAGATTTATGTGTATTTCATATTCTTGGATGTTCTTATAAGTAGCATTTTTCCTAGTTTTCCATTTTCCACTGTTCATTGTTATTATCTATGTCAATCTCATAACGTAAACTTTGCAAAACATACTTATTTGCCCTTTCCTTGTAGATTCCATTGATTTTTCTACATATATGATTATATTATCTGTAAACAAAGAGAATTTTAGTTCTTCTTTTCCAATTTGGATGCTTTTATTTATTTTTCTTGCCTTCTAACAATAGTTAAAACCCCCAGTGCAGAATTCAATAGATGTATTAACAGCAGACATCTATGTCTTGTTCCTGATTGTAGGGGAAAAGCATTGTCTTTCAGTATCCATTATGATGTTAACTTTGATAGATATCTTCTATACGCTTATGAAAATTCCCTTCTATTCCTGCCTAGCTAAGACTTTTTTCGCTAACATTGGATTTTGTCAACTGGTCTGTCGTCTTCTGCTTAGATGATTATGTTGTTTTTTCTTCTCAGTTTGATAATATGTTGAAACATATTCATCGATTTTCAGGTGTTTGAAACATTTGATGACTGCTTAAAAAAAAGAACAACAAAATGTGACTTGTATTGCTACATTAAATCCCACTTCATCTTTTTCTTTTATCCCTTTTTTATATCACTGTATTCAATTTGCTAAAAATTAATTCTTGGAGACTTTTTTTTTTATCAGTGTTGCTGAGAGATTTTGATCTAGAGTCCCTTTTCTTTTAATATTGTTTGGTTTTGGTATCAGAGTAATGCTGGCTTCATTATACAAGTTGGGAAGTATTTTCTCTTCTTCAGTTTTCTGAAGAAGTTTATGTAGAATTGATTTTATTTCTTGCTTAGATGTTTGATAGAATTTACCAGTGAAATAATCTTGGTCTAGAGTTTTCTTCGGGAGAAGGTTTTTAGTTATAAACTTAATTTTCAAAATAGAGAGCTATTCAGATTATCTTTTTCTTCTTGAGTGAACTTTGGTGCCTTTCAGGAATTAGTTCATTTTTTTCTAAGTTGTCCACTAATTTTTAGTGTTGTTTATTATTTTACCTTATTGTCTTTTTCCTATTTGGAGACTCTAGTGGTCTTATCTCTTTCATTCCTGACATTGGTAATTTATGTCTTTTTTTTCCCTGATCAGACTGGCTAGAGATTTCTCAGTTTTACTGATGTTATCTGGGAACCGGTTTTTTATTTCATTCATTGTCTCTATTGATATTCTGTTTTCTATTGCATTGATTTCTGCTCTGAAATCTATTAATTTTTTCCCATTTAATCTGGGCTTCATTTACTCTTTTTCTTCTCCAAATTAATAAAGTAGAAGTTGAGATTAAGACCATCTTCTACTGTAGTGTTCTCAGTTTTCTCTGAGTACTGTTTTAGCTGCATTTCCAAAAATTCTCTGATGCTTATTTTCATGTTTTTCGGTTCAGAATACATTTTAGTTTTCACTTTTGATTTCTCCCTTGACCCATGTAGTCTTTTAAAGTCTATTCTTTAATTTCTAAGAAGTTTTTTCTTTTAAGAGATATTTTGTTATTAATTTCAAATTTAGTTCATTGTTTTCGCAGACCTAATTTTGTATGACTTGACTCCTTGGATGTGTGTTTTGTGGCCCAGAGTGTGGTCTGTCTGGGTGACTGTTCCCTGGGTGCTCCCTGCTCTGCTTTTGTTTGCAGTGTTCTGAAATGGACAGTTAGGTCCAGACGGTTGACAGTCGTTTCTTTACTCATTTCTGTCTTCCTATCATATCAGTTATTGAGATGGGGTGTTGAAACCTCTGATTATAATTGTGACTCTATCTGTTTCTCCCTGCAGTTGGGTCAGTTTTTATTTCATGTCTTTTGAATCTCTGTTACAAAGTACATAGTTGTTTATTGTTATTCCCATTTTTGACAAATGAATTAACCTTTTTCCCTTCTTCCCTCCCTTCCTTCCCTCCTACCTCTTTTTCTTGTTAGGATAGTTTTTTTGTTTGTTTGTTTGAATTCCAGTAAAACTGGTGTACACTATAAAGTGATCATTACAGTGTCTCGTTATCACCTGTCACCATATAATTGACCCTTTCACCCTTTTCACTAACACCCGAACCCTCTTTCCCTTTGACAACCACCAGTCTGTTACTGCGAGTTATGTTTTCTTTGCTCATTTGTTTTGTTTTTTCAGATTCCATATTGGTCTTTCTCTGACTAATTTCCTTCACTTTGCATAACAGCCCCACAGCCCATCCACGCTGACATGAATGGCAGCGTTTCCGTCTTTTTTATGACTAAGAAGTGCTCTGTCCTGTGTGTACACATTTCCTTTATCTCTTCATTCCCTGACGGACACTTAGGTGATTTCCATGTCTGACTGTTTTAAACAGTGTTACAGGGAACATAAAGAAGCATCTGTCTCTTTTAGTTAGTGTTTTTGTTTACTGTAGATAAATATCTAGAAGTGGAATAACTAGATCATATGGTTCTAGTACCATATGAGGCATGTTATTATTTGAGGACCTTTCATACTATTTTACACAGTGGCTGCACTAAATTACATTCTCATTCACAGTGTATAAGGGTTCCTTTTTCTCTTAAAAATTTCCAGTACTTGTCTTTTTGATAATAGCCATTCTGAGAAATATGTGATGATATCTCATTGTGGTTTTGATATACATTTCCCTACTAGTTGGTGATGATGAGCATCTTTTTATGTACCTCTGCCTACTTGAAAGTTGGATTTTGTTGCTGTTGTTTAGTTGTATGAATTCTTTATATGTTCTAGACATGAGCGCTTTGTTGGATGTATGACTTGCAGATATCTTCTCTTATTCTGCAGGTTGACTTTTGGTTTGGTTGATGCTGTACTCTGCTGTACTGAAGCTTTTTGATGTAGTCTTGTTTATTTTTTGCTTTTGTTGCCATTACCTTTGAATCAGATCCAAAAATATCTCTAAGAGTGACGAAAAGGAACATAGTGACTATGTGTTCCTCTAGGAGTTTGATGGTTTCTGATCTTACATTCAAGTCTTTAATCCATTTTGAGTTGATTTTTGTGTATGGTGTGAGATAGTAATCCAGTTTTTTCTCTTGCACGTGACTGTTGGGTTTTCGCAGTACTATTTATCAAAGAGGTTGCCCTTTCCCATTGCATATTCTTGCCTCCTTTGTTGTAAATTCAGTTTAGTGCAGTCGCTGAGTTGGATTTGACTCTTTGTGACCCTCCCTGTCCATCACCAACGCCCGGAGTTTACTCAAACTCATGTCCATCGAGTCGGTGATGCCATCCAACCATCTCATCCTCTGCCATCCTCTTCTCCTCCTGCCTTCAATCTTTCCCAGCATCAGGGTCTTTTCTAATGAGTCAGTTCTTCCAATCAGGTGGCCAAAGTATTGGGAGTTTCAGCTTCAGCATCAGTCCTTCCAGTGAATATTCAGGACTGATTTCCTTTAGGATGGACTGGTTGGATCTCCTTGCAGTCCAAGGGACTCTCAAGAGTCTTCTCCAACACCACAGTTCAAAAGCATCAATTCTTTGGTGCTCAGCTTTCTTTCTAGCCAACTCTCACATCCGTACATGGCTGCTGGAAAAACCTAAGCCTTGACTAAACGGACCTTTGGTGGCAAAGTAATATCTCTACTTTTTAATATGCTATCTAGGTTGTCATAATTTTTCTTCCAAGGAACAAACGTCTTTTAATTTCATGGCTGCAGTCACCATCTGCAGTGATTTTGGAGCCCCCAAAAATAAAGTCTCTCACTGTTTCCATTGTTTCCCCATCTATTTGCCATGAAGTGATGGGACCAGATGCCATGATCTTAGTTTTCTGAATGTTGAGCTTTAAGCCAACTTTTTCACTCTCCTCTTTCACTTTCATCAGGAGGCTCTTTCAGTTTTTCACTTTCTGCCGTAAGGGTGGTGTCATCTGCATATCTGAGGTTATTGATAGTTCTTCCAGCAATCTTGTTGTAAATTAGTTGCCCATTTATGTGTGGGTTTATTTCTGGGATCTTTTTTGTGTCCCACTGATCTACGTGTCTTACGCCAGTGTCATGCTGTTTTCATTAGTGTAGTTTGAAATCAGGGAGCATGATACCCACAGCTTTGTTTGTTCATTCCTCCCTCCCTTCCTTCCCCAAGATTGCTTTGGCTCTCTGGGGACTTTGATCCCATACAGATTTTAGAATTATTTATTCTGGTCTGTGCAAAATGCCATTAGAATCTTGATAGAAATGGCTTGATATTATTTCATGCAATTTACTGAGACTTGTTCTGTGGTCCAGCATGTGGCCTCACCTTGAGAATGCTCCACGTGCCCTTGAGGAGATTGTGTGTTCTGCTGCTTTGCAGTGGAATGCTCTCCATATTTCTCTCAAACGAGTGGGTCTAATGCTTCATTTCAAGCTGTTATTTCCCTCTTGACTTTCTGTGTGGATATCTATCCATTGATGTAAATGGGGTAGTCTCCAGCAATTATTGTATTGCTATCAACATTTCCATTTAGGTCTGTTAATGGTTGCCTTGTATACTTAAGCGTCCCTATGTTAGGTGTGTAGATGCTTACAGATGTTACATCCTCTTGTTGTGCTGACCCCTTTGTATTATATACTGCCCCTCCTTGTCTCCTACTGTGTTCCTTGTCTTAGAGCCTGCTGTGTCTAATGCTAACTGTGGCTGTGCAACCTGTCTTTCCATCTCTCTTTGCATGGAGTGTTTTTTTCCATCCCTCTGCCTTCAGTCTTTGTGTCCTCAAACCTGAACTAAGGCTCTTCTTGGTAACATGTAAGTCGGTCTTTTATCTTTTAATTTTTAAAATTTATCCATTCAGCCAACCTGTATCTTTTAACCAGATAATTTAGTGCAGTTAAACTGAAAATAAATATTAATAGGTGTGTACTTATGTCTTTCTGTTGTTTATTTTCTGGCTGTTTTTGCAATTTCTCTCTGTTCCTTTCGTCATCTCTTGCTCGTTTCTCTTGTGGTTTGATGAATTTCTTTAGTGTTCTGTTTAGATTCCGTTCTCATCTTTTGTGTATCTACTGTATATATATATATTTTTTTGTGGTTACCGTGAGGTTTACATATAATGATCTATATATATAGCAGTCTAGTTGAAGTTGGTAGCAACTTAAATTTGAACACATTCTGAAAACTTGCATTTTTATTCCCCTCAGTCATGTTTTATGCTTTTGATGTCATATTTTCCACTTTTTTGTGTATCATTTAACTAATTAAGTAGTTTTAATTAATTTTACTGCTTTACCTTTTAACTTTCTTACCAGTAGTTGTGGTTAATCTACTACTTTTACCGTGTATTTGCTCTTACCAGTGAGGTTTTTGGTCTCATATGGTTTTCATTGGTTAGTGCCTGTTCTTTTCGGCTTAGAGAAGACCCATTAGCCTTTCCTGTGAGCTGTGTTGAGTGGTGATAAACTCCTTCTCATTGCTGTTTAGTCACTGCGTTGTGTCCGACTCTCCGGCAGCCCCGTGGACTGCAGCCTGTCAGGCACCTCCGTCCACGGGATTTCCTGGGCAAGAGTGCTGGAGTGGGCTGCCATTTCCTCCTCCAGGGGACCTTTCTGACTCTTTTCAAACCCGCATCTCCTGCACTGGCGATGAGTTCTTTATCACTGAGCCACCAGAGAAGCCTGATGAACCCTTTAGCTTTTGCTTATTTAGAAGACTTTTTTTTTAATCTCCTCTTCAATTCCGAATGATAGAGTATTCTTGGTTCCAGGTTTTCCCCTGTCATCACTTTAAATATGTTGCGTTATTCCCTTTTGACTTGCACAGTTTCTCCTGGAAAATCAGCAGATGGTCTTGTGGGAGTTCCTGTTTATATAACAAGTTGTTTTTCTCTTGCAGCTTTTAAGATTCTCTCTTTATCTTTACCTTTTTTGATGTTTTGATTTATTGTGTTCAATTACTTGGCACTTTCTATGCTTCCTGGACCTGAATGTTTTCTTCCCCAGGTTGTGGGAGTTTATGGTCACTTTTGTCACATAATTTTTCTGCCCCCTTCTCTCTTCTCCTTCCAGGGCCTCTGTAGTGTGGATGTTTTTCTGCTTGGTGTGGTCTCATAGATCTCCTTTTAAAAATTCTCGTTTCTTTTTGCTGCTTGTCTGGGTGAGTTCAGCTGCCCTTCCAGGTGGCCATTTTGTTATTCTAGTTCATCTCGTCAGCTCTTGAACCTCTCCAGTGTATTTTTCAGTTCAGTTATTGTGTTCTTTGGTTCTGTGGCATCCCTGTAATGTTTTAAAATACTTTCTATCTATCCATTATAGCTCTCACTATGTTCATCCATTCTTCTTTGGAGTTCAGTAAGCATCTCTTTAACTCTGCATCACACGTTTAACTTATATCTATTATATTAAGCTCTTTCTCTGAGGTTTCATCTTATTCTCTTGGTTGAAATATATTCCTTTTTTTTTTTTTCCTTCTTTTGCTGGACTCTGTAATTGTTTCTCTGTTTTAGATAGAAAAGCTCCGTCTCCGTCTTGAAGAAGCAGGCCTTCTGTAAGAGAGGGTCTCAGATCTACACAGCCTGCCCCCGCCCCCCCGCCCGATGTAAACCCCATTGGTTTGTAAAGCGAGATATTTGGGGGCCTTGTCTCTCTGGCGCAGGTCCCAACGGTTGGGGTGCCCAATGTGTGGCACAAAACCTTTGATCCTTAAAGAGACTCTGGGCTTGTGAGATGCCTCCCAGCTGTGTGTCATTACACTGGGGGTGTGGTTTTAGAGTCACTACACATCTTGTTGTGGTCTCTTTATCCCTTAATGGGGAGCAGCCCATTCAGCTAGTTTACAGTTCTTTTTACTTGGAATTATTACATGTGTTCTGTGTTGCCAAATTAAGACTTAAATTGAAGAAAGTAGGGAAAACCATTAGACCACTCAGGTAAGACCTAAATCAAATCCCTTATGATTATACAGTGGAAGTGACAAATAGATTCAAGGGATTAGATCTGATAGAGAGCCTGATGAACTATGGATGGAGGTTCGTGACATTGTACAAGAGACAGGGATCAAGACCATCCCCGAGAAAGGGAAATGTAAAAAGGCAAAATGGTTGTCTGAGGAGGCCTTACAAATAGCTGTGAAAAGAAGAGAAGTGAAAGACAAAGGAGAAAAGGAGATATACCCATTTGAATGCAGAGTTCCAAAGCATAGCAAGGAGAGATAAGAAAGCCTTCCTCAGTGATCAGTGCAAAGAAATAGAGGAAAACAATAGAATGGGGAAGACTAAAAATCTCTTCAGGAAAAATAGATACCAAGTGAACATTTCATGCAGAGATGGGCACAATAAAGGACAAAAATGGTATAGACGTAACAGAAGCAGAAGCAGAAGATATTAAGAAGAGGTGGCAAGAATACATAGAACTATACAAAAAAAAATCTTCGTGACCCAGATAATCACAATGGTGTGATCACTCACCTAGAGCCAGACACCCTGGAATGTGAAGTCAAGTGGGCATTAGGAAGCATCACTACCAACAAAGCTAGTGGAGGTGATAGAATTCCAGTTGAGCTATTTGAGATCCTAAAAGATGATACTGTGAAAGTGCACTCAATATACCAGCAAATTTGGAAAACTCAGCAGTGGCCACAGGACTGGAAAAGGTCAGTTTTCGTTCCTATCCCAGACAAATGTCAAAGAATGCTCAAACTAGCACACAATTGCACTCATCTCACATGCTAGCAAAGTAATGCTCAAAATCTTCCAACCCAGTCTTCAACAGTACATGAACTGTGAACTTCCAGATACTCAAGCTGGATTTAGATAAACCAGAGGAACTGTAGATCAATTTGCCAACTCCATTGGATCATTGAAAAAGCAAGAGAGTTACACAAAAACATCTACTTCTGCTTTATTGACTATGCCAAAGCCTTTTGACTGTGTGGATCACCACAAACTGTGGAAAATTCTTAGAGATGGGAATACCAGACCACCTGACCTGCCTCCTGAGAAATCTGTATGCAGGTCAAGAAGCAACAGTTAGAACTGGACATGGAACAACAGACTGGTTCCAAATCGGGAAAGGAGCATGTCAAGACAGTATATTGTCATCCTGCTTATTTAACTTATATGCAGAGTACATCATGAGAAACCCTGGGCTGGATGAAGCACAAGTTGGAATCAAGATTGCCGAGAAATATCAATAACCTCAGATATGCAGATGACACCACCGTTATGGCAGAAAGTGAAGAGGAACTAAAGAGCCTTTTGATGAAAGTGAAAGAGGAGAGTGAAAAAGTTGGCCTAAAACTCAACATTCAGAAAACTAAGATCATGGCATCTGGTCTCATCACTTCATGGCAAATAGATGGGAAAACAGTGGCAACAGCAACAGACTTTATTTTTTTGGACTCCAAAATCACTGCAGATGGTGAACTGCAGCCGTGAAATTAAAAGACGCCTGCTCCTTGGAAGAAAAGTTAAGACCAACTTAGCGTCTTAAAGAGCAGAGACATTACTTTGCCAACAAAGGTCCATTTAATTTAAGCTATGGTTTTTCCAGTAGTCATGTATGAATGTGAGATTTGGACTATAAAGAAAGCTGAGCGCCAGAGAATTGATGCTTTTGAACTGTGGTGTTGGAGAAGACTCTTGAGAGTCCCTTGGACTGTAAAGAGATCCATTCAGTCCATTCTAAAGGAAATCCATCCTGACTGATCATTGGAAGGACTGATATTGAAGCTGAAACTCCCGTCCTTTGGCCATCTGATGCGAAGAGCTGACTCATTTGAAAAGACCCTGATGCTGGGAGAGATTGAGGACAGGAGGAGAAGGGGATGACAGAGGATGAGATGGTTGGATGACATCACCGACTTAATGGACATGAGTTTGAGTAAGCTCCGGGAGTTGGTAATGGGCAGGGAGGCCGGCGTGCTGCAGTCCATGGGTCGCAAGGAGTCGGACACAACTGAGTGACTGAACTGAACTCATCACATGTGTGGTTGTAGATAATATCAAGGGGGAAGGTGTGTTAAGGGTCTTCCTATGCCACTGTTTTGGACCGACCTCCCCGCTAGCTCTTTAATAGCTGTATCAGTGAGTTAACGCACCCTCTCCAGAGCTCTTCTGTTCCAACAATATCATTGCCTCCTCCATTCTTCCTCTGGCCATGCCACTTCCTGTCTCACCAGTATTTCAATTTAAATATGCCCATGTATGCCAATCCTTCATCTTGTCATACTTTTTGAAACTCACATCTTGCTTTTACCCCACACCTGGGCTTAAGATGGAAGATTTGGAGAGAAGGAAAGAGAAAGGAAGTGCTTGAGTCATCTCTGTGTTGAAAATGAGCAAGTCATCCATGAATCATCTATAGTAGTTCAGTTTGAATCCTTTAAAATATTTTCCATGTCTCTACTTGTTGTATGTATTCTTTCTTTTAATTTTATGAGCCTATGGAATGCCATCATAGTGACTCTTTTATTCCCCCTTTCTTCTATCCTTGCTGCTATTTCTGGACCAGCTGATTGACTGATTTCTCTCCTTATTTTGGGTTGTATTTTCCTGCATCTGTATACCCTTGATACCAGGCATTATGAATTTTACCTTATTAGGTACTGAATAGTTTTACCTTTATTTAAATATTCTTGAGCTTTGGGATATACTTAAGTTACCTGGACTCAGCTTGATCTTTTTGGCTCTTGTTTTTTACATTTGTGTGGTGGACCAGCAGTGTGTGGAGTCTTGGGTGGATTTATCTCCTCTATTAAGGCAAGATCATTCTTAATTTGCAGAGGATGCTCCCTATACTATGAGGTTTTAAATCCTGGCTGTTGGAACCTGGTTCCATTCCTCGTGAGCCCTGCGCAGTGTTTCCCGTCACGATCCTTGTGGGCGGATTGTTTCCTTGGCATGGAGTGGTTTCCTCATGCCCTGACCTGATCAGTAGTTAGTGAGAAAACATCACAGGTGAGCCTCTGCAGGTCTCCTGAGTCTTCTGTTTGTGCCGCTGTCTTTTCTCCAGGCCTCTGTCCTTGTTTCTTCTCCAGTTCGCTGACTGCATTGGCGTCTATGCTCGGAACAGTCTGCCTTGCAGAGATGACTGAGTTCTACTTGGTTCTTCTTCCTCGAGCCATATCCTGGACATCGTCAGCATTCAGTAAACTGGGATAATCCTGAGGTTCAGTTCATCTATGTATAGTCTCTCAGAGTTCACTGCCCTGGCTCACTTGAGGCCCAGTGACTTGAATACTATGTCTTCTACTTTTGTCCAACTTTTAGTAGTTGTGTGCAAGAGGTAAGTTCCTCTTGTTCCCCTCACTTGTTCCCCTATCTTGACGGAAGCAGAAATCTTATAGCTAGTCATTTTTATGTCTTTACTTGAAAACATTAAAATGTGCAACAATGTTTCAAGAATAGAACAAAGCTTCCCCTATGAACTGTACTCTGTTTATTAATTGTTAGCATTTTGCCATATTTACTCTGTAGCTCCCTTTCTCTCTTATCTATAATTTATGTTTTATATGTATATATATATGTACATTTTTCTGAATGATTGGCAGGTTGGTTGAAGACATTGTGTCTCTTTATTTGTAAATACTTAAAACATATTTTTTTCTAACAACATATTCACAATGTAATGATTTGGGATTTGAGAAGTATAGCACTATTACCATGCTGTTATTAAAAATATATTGCATATCTAGCTTTTGTCAACTTTTCCAATAAGGTCCCTTTTTGGCAGAAAAATTTTTTTATCCTGATTCAGGGTCTAATTGAGACTCACTCATTGCATTTAGTTGTTAGGCTTCTTCAGTTCCTTTAATCTGGAACATGTCAGTGAGAAGTCACACTCTGTGCTTTGGTACTTTTTCTTAAATTTATTTTGAGGTGTGTACCTTCTGTCTTTAATCCTGAGGGCATGGTTTTGTGAGTTTTTTTTTTTTTTTAATGTTTTCATTGTATTGCTTTTGGAAAAATATTGGGTGATAGAAGCCTAGGTAGGCATGTTTTCTTTCAGTTACCTGGAGTGTTTTCCTAAGATTCTTTGTATACTCTATATTTTTTGGCATACTAAAGTGTTCCAGGCTCATCTTTTGAATGTTCCTTTTCCAATACTTCAGTAAACCCTTTCTCCAGGGGATCCTGATTCCTTTTTTAAAAAATTTATTTGTCTTGTTGTTGTTATTTAGTCAGTAAGTCATGTCTGACTCTTTTGTGTCCCCGCGTACTGTAGCACGCCAGGCTCCCCTGTCCTTCACTATCTCCTGGAGTTTGCACAGATTCATGTCCATTGAGTCCATGGTGCTATCTAACCATCTTATCTCCTGCTGCCTGTTTCTCCTCCTGCCTTCATCTTGCCCAGCATCAGATCTTTTCCAATGAATTGACTCTTCCCATCAGGTGCCAAAAGTATTGGAGCTTCAGCTTCAGCAGTCAGTCCTTCCAAAGCATTGATTTCCTTTGGGATTTACTGGTTTGATCTCCTTGCAGTCCAAAGGACTCACAAGAATCTTCTCTAGCACCATAATTCAAAAACATCAATTCTTCAGCACTCAGCCTTCTTTATGGTCCAACTTTCACATCCTTACCTGACTGCTAGAATAAACCATAGCTTTTGGTGTTGGAGAAGACTCTTGAGTCTCTTGGACTGCAAGGAGATCCAACCAGTCCATTCTAAAGGATATCAGTCCTGAGTATTCGTTGGAAGGACTGATGCTAAAGCTGAAACTCCAATACTTTGGCCACCTGATGTGGAGAACTGGTTCATTTGAAAAACACCTCGATGCTGGGAAAGATGGAAGGCGGGAGAAGGGGACAACAGGATGAGATGGTTGGATGGCATCACTGACTCAGTGGACATGAGTTTGAGTAAACTCTGGGAGTTGGTGATGGACAGGGAGGCCTGGTGTGCTGCAGTCCATGGGGTTGCAAAGAAGTCAGACACGACTGAGTGACTGAACTGAACTGAACTGAAGTGAACTAGAATGGGAGATGAGTCCAATTGTCTGATGGTTAGCATATTCTTTGGTACTGTCCTTCTTGGGAATTGGATGAGGACTGATCTCATTCCAATTCTTTAAGACACATTCCTGGAGATTTCCAGGTCATTTCTAGGTCAAAGTGTAAATGCCTTTGTAGTTTTGCTATATATTATCACTATAAATATAAACTTCCTTTATAGCCATTGTACCATTTTCTGTATCAAGCAGGAATACATGAAACTACCAGCTTCTACTTGATCTAGGCAAGAGATTATGTTGTCAAATTTATGAATTTTTATTAATCTGGTAGGTAGAAATGATAGCTAGTATAGCTTAAATTTTTATTTCTATAATTATGCATGAAGTTGAACATCTCTCCATATTTTGACAGCTATTTTAGTTTGAATACTTGTTTTATTCTATGCTAATGTGAATTTTAGTTTGTGTTTCTTTATTTATGTAAAAATTACACCTGCCAGAAATAAAAGGCATCCAAATGGGAAAGGAGAAAGTCAAGTTGTCTCTGTTTGTGGAGGACATGATATTGTAGTTGCTGCTGCTGCTGCTAAGTTGCTTCAGTTGTGTCTGATGTTATAGCTAGAGAATAAAAATAATACCAAGAAATTGATGGACCTGTTAGGCAAATCCAGTAAAATATATTTTGTTTCTATACACTAATGATGAACTATTTGAAAAAGAAAAACAGTAATCCCATGTACAATATCATAAAAGTTAAAATCCTTAATAACAAATGTGACCAAAAAGGGAAAGACCTGTACACTGAAAATTATAGGACACTGATGAAAGGGACTGAAGAAGACACAAAAAAATGGAAAGACAGTCTGTGCTAATGAAATGAAATAATTAGTATTTTTAACATGTCCTTACTGCCAAAAGCCATCTATTGATTTAATGCAATTTCTATCAAAATTCCAATGGCATTTTTCCCAGAAACAGAAAAACAATCTTAAAATTCATATGGAATCACAAACACTCCAAATAGCCAAAATAATTCTGAGAAGGTAGGGCAAATCTAGATGCATCACACTTCCTGATTTTAAAATTTATTGCAAAGCTGTGATAATCAAAACAGTATGGTACTGGCTTAGACCCAGACACCTAGATCAGTGGAACAGAATTGATAGCCCAGAAATAAACCCATAAGTATATGGTCAACTAAAATTTTACAAGGAAGCCAAGAATGGTCTTTTGCAAAAGGATGAAATATGACTCACAGCACTCATAAAAATTAACTGGAATGGACAAAAAGCTTAAATGTAAGAGCTGAAACTGCAAAGCTACTAGAAGAAAGCATAGGAATAAAGAAAACCTCCTTGACATTGTTCTTGGCAGCGGATTTTGAAAAAGACACAAAAACTCAAGCAACAAAAGCTAAAAATAAATAAGAACAAAATCATTTACAGAAAGCTTCTGTATAGATGGCTAACAAACTCATGAAAAAATGCTCAACATCACTCAGTATCAGAGAAATGCAAATCAAAACCACAGTGAGGCACCATTTCACGTCAGTCAGAATGGCTGCTATCCAAAAGTCTATAAGCAATAAGTGCTGGAGAGGGTGTGGAGGAAAGGGAACCCTCTTACACTGTTGGTGGGAATGCAAACTAGTACAGCCACTATGGAAAACAGTGTGGAGATTCCTTAAAAAACTGGAAATAGAACTGCATATGACCCAGCAATACCACTTCTGGGCATGCACACCGAGGAAACCAGATCTGAAAGAGACACGTGCACCCCAATGTTCATCGCAGCACTGTTTATAATAGCCAGGACATGGAAGCAACCTAGATGCCCATCAGCAGACGAATGGATAAGGAAGCTGTGGTACATATACACCATGGAATATTACTCAGCCGTTAAAAAGAATACATTTGAATCAATTCTAATGAGGTGGATGAAACTGGAGCCTATTATACAGAGTGAAGTAAGCCAGAAAGAAAAACACCAATACAGTATACTAATGCATATATATGGAATTTAGAAAGATGGTAATGATGACCCTATATGCAAGATAGCAAAAGAGACACAGATATAAAGAACAGACTTTTGGACTCTGTGGGAGAAGGTGAGGGTGGGATGATTTGAGAGAATGGCATTGAAACATGTATATTATCATATGTGAAACAGATCTCCAGTCCAGGTTCGATGCATGATATAGGGTGCTTGGGGCTGGTGCATTGGAATGACCCAGAGGGATGGGGAGGGAGGCGGGAGGGGGGTTCAGGATGGGGGACACGTGTACACCCATGGTGGATTCATGTCAATGTATGGCAAAACCACCACAATATTATAAAGTAATTAGCCTACAATTAAAATGAATAAGTTAATTTAAAATTAAAAAAGAAAAAAGCTTCTGTATGGCAAGAAACTCTTAGCAGAATGAATAGGCAGCCAACAGAATGGGAGAAAACATTTGCACAACATCAGTTTGAGAAGGAGTTAATATATCAGGAACTCATTTTACTCAAGAGCAAAAAATAACATCATCCATTTAAAAACTCATCACGTGAGATACTCCCTTTGTCTCTCCTCTGATCTACAACAAGTTAGAAAAATCTGTAACTCAGCTATGTGCCTCTGTCTAAAGCACTTCGATGCTGGAGAATCCCTCATGTCTGTCCATCTGAAGGTGGGCGTCTGGGAACACACAGCGGAGGCGGCCGGCGAACGCTGTAGGCGGTGCTGAGACTCCAGCGCCCCGGCCGCAGAGTCTGAGCCGCAGCCCCAGAGAGCCTGGCGGTATCGGGCTCGGCAGAGACAGCCACAGCTTCCTGGCCGCAGAGCTGTCCCCAGCTCCCAGCAACAGCAGCAGGGACCGTGGAGCCCGCAGCCCTGTCTGTGCAGCTTTGGAAGTGCCCACCGCTCCCGCCTCTGCCCCCGTACCCACAGTTGCAGGACCTGGGCACCCTACAGCCCGGTCACCGTAGACACACCTGTGACCCTGGCTTCCCTCCACACATTCCCGCCCCCCAGCGGCAGCAGAACCTGCCCCCCAGGAGACTCCGAACGTGCCAGAGGCGCCTGACATCCTGGTTTCCCAGGGGGTGGTCCTGTTGACTCAGGCAGCAGTAAGGCCTCAGTACCCTGGAGGCGCCGACGGTGACATCTAGCGGACTGGGTGGTACCTGTCACCTGGGTAGTGGAAAGGGCCAACTCTCAAATACACCAGAGGCAGCTCACGTGGGACAAGCCGGAAACTTGTGCTCTTGTGCCCCCTACTGTAAAACAGCTGTCATGAAGAAACGCGGGGAGCCACAAGGAAACGAGAAAGACAGTTCTGGGAGCTCAAGAATAAAGTGAAAGAACACAGGCAGTACTTTTCCAGGGAGATTGAAACTCTAAAAAAGAACCTGAAGTTAAATCAATAAAGGAGATGAAGAATTCTCTGGAAAGAATTGGAAGTTGAGCAGACTGTATGGCAGAGAGAACTAGCAAGTCCAAAGACAGAAATCTGGAAATGCTACAGTTAGAAGAGGAGAGAGCATTAAGATCTTTAAAGAAATCCTGTGAGAAATACCCATTTCTATTAGAAAGGGCAACATTAGAATACTGGGTATCCCAGATGGAGAAGAGAGGAGAATGGGAGTTTAATTAAAGAAATAATAACTGAGAACTTCCCAAACCTGGTGAAGGAACTGGTTACATGAAGCTAAGAGAATTCCTTATAACCTCAATGCAAAATGACCTTTGCTAAGACACATTATTGATGCTTTTGAACTGTGGTGTTGAAGAAGACTCTTGAGAGTCCCTTGGACTGCAAGGAGATCCAACCAGTCAATCCTAAAGGAAATTAGTGCTGAATATTCATTGGAAGGACTGATGCTGAAGCTGAAGCTCCAATACTTTGGCTACCTGATGCAAAGAACTGAGTCATTGGAAAAGACCCTGATTCTGGGAAAGATTGAAGGTGGAAGGAGAAGGGGACAACTGAGTTGGTTGGATGGCATCACCGACTTGATGAACATGAGTTTGAGCAAGCTCCGGAAGTTGGTGATGGACAGGGAGGCCTGGCATGCTGCAGTCCGTGGGGTTGTAAAGAGTCAGATACGACTGAACAAGTGAACTGAACTGAAGACCCATTATATTAAAATACTCTAAAGTAAATGCAAAAAAAAAAAAAAAAAAAGGCCAACCACCAACAACAATGTTAAAGGTATCCAGGGAAAAAAGGGATGTTAACCTTCAAAGGAGCACACATTTGACCATCAGATTTCTCAGCGGAAACTCTATATGCCTGGAGAGAACGGAATGACATTCTCAAAATACTGAAATATAAAAGGTGTCAGCCAATAATACTACATTCCCCAGAGTTATTCTTCAGATATGAAGGAGAAATAAAGTCTTTCCTGGAGTTCATTACCACTAAACCTGCTTTATAAGAAATGTTGAAAGGAGCTCTTCTCCTAAAACAAAAAGGCAGAATGCATGAAAGTATGACTAAGGTGATAAATAGAATCAGGAAATTGCAACCCTATCAAAATAGGTTATTAAACATTTAATTACTGGATAAAGGTTGGGGGGGAATAGTAAGAAATAAAACAAAATAAAACTGTGGCTACTTCAACTTGATAATAAACACAACATAAAATGAATAATTTGAGACAACAAAATACAAAAGTGGAAGAAGGGAAGGAAGGAGCCCATGTAAGCAAATGAAAACCATCCAGCAGAAAAAAGGACTATTTTATCTGTGAGATGTTTTATATAAACCTCATGGTAAACACAAAACAAATATAGAGCAGAGACATGAAAAATTTCTTTTTTTAAAAAAAAAAGGGAAACAGAAAAATCTCATGGAAAATCACCAAAGTAAAATTGTGGACAGAAAAACAAGGAAAAAGAAACAATGGAAATACGGAACAACCAGAAAACAAAAGATGGCAGTACTAAGTATTGACAAACCTTTAGCTAGACTCAGTAGGAAAAAAGAGGAAACTCTGGTAATAAAAATCAGAAATGAAAGAAGAGAAATAGCAGTGAATACTACAGAAATACAGTGGACTGTAAGAGTTTTATGAACTGCTGTCCACTAACAAATTGGACAACCTAGAAGCAGTGCACAGTTTTTTCAGTCATACCATACAATCTTCCAAGGTTGAATCATAAAGAAAAAGCAAATCTGCATAAGCAGATCAAGAGGAAGAAGATTGAGACAATAGAAAATATTCCAAAAAACAAAGTCCAGAACCAGATTGCTTCACTGTTAATTCTACCAAGCATTCAAATTCTCAAATTCTCCCAAAAAATTGAAGAGGAGAGAGTGCCTCAACTCATTTTATGAGGCTGACATTACTTGAATCTGCAAATCGGACAGGAAACACAAAGAAAATCACAGGGTATTATCTCCGATGAGCATAGACGCAAAAGTCCTCAACAAAATATTAGTAAGCCAAATAAACAATACGACTAACCCTTGAAAACACAGGTTTTGAACTTCATGGATCCACTTATACATGGCTTTTTTCCCTGTAGTAAAGACAAAACTATATGGTATACAGTTGGTTGAATCCACTGGTGTGGAACCATGGATATATAGGGCCAACTATGGGACTTGAGTATCTGGCAGATTTTGGTGTCCGTGGCAAATCTTAGAACCAATCCCCTTTACATACTGCAACTGTACGTTAAGAGGATCATATACCATAATGAAGTGTGATTTATTCCAGGGATGCCGGAGCCTGCCGGCAAACGAACTGGTCGAGAACGCAATTACCAGAGTACCTGAGAAAAATAAGACTTAGACAGACTTAGAAAGACTTAGACAGACTTAGAAAGATGGGGTTGAGAGGGACAGAGTCAGCTTGCGTCTGACTCTGCCAACTTTATTGAAGAATACCACACCTATATATATGCTAACAGGAGTTACTAATAGATTAAAGGTTTGCATATGTGCAGAGCTACAGGCACAGATGTTTTAAATTCCTCCACTTAAGATCAGTAAAGCATCACCCTAGCGCCCAACATGATTAAGATCAATAGAACATTAACTAGATAGAAAACAGGCTTCAATCATGACGAGTTTATCAGCACCAGGAAAACAGGTGAAAGATCGCTACAGCAATTTCCTTGAGGGAGGTGAGAAAGGCCAACCTGTGCTTTAATAAATCAGGGGTGGCGGGACAGAGAGGGACCTCTTGATCTCTCTCAGAGCCAAGAAGGAGCCTGAGCAGTCAGGCTGGCTCCCCACACAGGGATGCAAAGATGGTTTGACACCCACAAATCAATCAATGTGATTCATCCCATTAACAAAATAATGGATTAAAATCATATAATCATCTCAATTGATGCAACAGAACATTTGACAAGACTCAGAACCCCTTTATGATAAAAACTCTCAATAAAGTGTGTATAGAAGGAATGTACCTCAGTATAATAAAGGGCATATATGACAAATGCACAGCTTCCCTGGTGGCTCAGCTAGTAAAGAATCCTCCTGCAATATGGGAGACCTGAGTTCAATCCCTGGGTTAGGAAGATCCCCTGGAGAAGGGAAAGGCTGCCCACTCCAGTATTCTGGTCTGGAGAACCCATGGGGTTGCAAAGAGTTGGACACGATTGCATGACTTTCACTTTCATGACAAATTCACAGCTTATATTCAAAGGTGAAAAAGATCTCTAAGATCAGGAACAAGATGATGATGTCCACTATCACACTTTTATTCAACAAAGTATCAGAAGTCCAAACCACAGCCATCAGTCAAGAACAAGAAATAAAAAGCATCCAAATTAGAAAGGAAGAAGTAAATCTATCACTATTTGTGAATCCCATGGTGTTATATATAGAAAACCCTAAAGACTCCATAAAAAAAAACTATTAGAAATAATTAATGAAAACAATAATGTTTCTGTGTACAAAGTCAATGTAAAACAAAAATTTTTTGTGTTCCTATATGCTAACAACCAACTCGCAGGATAAGAAATTAAGAGTCCCATTTACAATTGAAACAAGAAAAATACCTAGGAGTAAATTTATTCTAGGATGTGAAAGACATGTACACTGAAAACTGGTAGATGTTATTGAAAAACATTAAAGATGACACAAAGAAATGGAGAGATATTCTATGTTCATGGACTGGAAAAATTAAGGTTATTAAAATGTTCATATTACATAAAATGATGCATGGATTCAATGTAATACCGATGAAAATCCCAAGGGTTTCCTGGTGACTCAGTGGTAAAGAATCCGCCTGCCAGTGCAGGAGATGTGGGTTCAATTCCTGGTTGGGAAGATCACTTGGAGAAGGAAATGGCAATCTACTCCAGTATTCTTGCCTGAAAAATCCCAAGAACAGAGGCACCTGGTGGGCTATAGTCCATAGGGTCACAAAAGAGTAGTTGGACTTGGCTTAGCAACTAAACAACAACAAATCAAAACGCTAAGGATATTTTTCACAGAAGTAGAACAAAAAATCTTATAATTTGTATGGAACCAAAAAGACAACCCTGAATAACTAAAATAATCCTGAGAAGAGAGGATGAAACTGGAGGCATCACACTCCTTGACTTCAAGTTATATCACAAAGCTATTATAATTAAAACAGCATTGTATTGCCAGAAAATTGGACACATAGACCAGTGAAAAGAATTGTGAGCCCAGAAATCCACACAAATATATATATAATTAATTTATGACAGGAGCAAAGAACATACAATGGAGAAAAAAATATTCTCAATAAATTGTGTTTGGAAGATGTATAGTCACATGGAAAAGAATGAAACTAGATCACTGTCCTATGCATGTAAAAGAATAAACTCAAACTCTATTAAAGACGTGAATATAAGACCTCAAACCATAAAATTCGTAGAAGAGATAGTATACTTTTTGTCAGTCATAGCAAGATCTTTCAAAAAACCAAACCAACAAACAAAACCCAAATGAGACTATATCAGATTAAACGCTTTCTGTCCCCGTCAGCAGAATGCAGAGACAGCCTGCCAACTGGGAGATGTCTGCAAACCCCGTGTCTGCTGAGAGACTAATATCCAAAATGTATGAAGCACTCATACCACTCAACAGCAAGTGAGATACATCAGTTGAAGAAAAATAAATGCTTTTACTCTTAAATGGAATATTTTTAAAAATAAAAAAGAAAAACCCCAACTAAATGAGCAAACTAAATGTAACAAAAGCAAACAGATAAATACAGAGTACAGAGTAGTGGTTATCAGAGGCGAAGGGGCTGGGGCCAAATGGGTAAAGGGCATTGACTGTATGGCGACAGATGGGAAGTAACTCTTTGTTGGTGAGCACACTGCAGAGAATATAGAAATAGAATATTGTATGAAGTGAAAGTGAAAGTCGCTCAGTCATGTCTGACTCTTTGCGACCCCATGGACTATACAGTCCATGGAATTCTCCAGGCCAGAACACTGGAGTGGGTAGCCTTTCCCTTCTCCAGGAGATCTTCCCAACCCAGGGATCGAACCCCCAGGTCTCCTGCATTGCAGGCGGATTCTTTACCAACTGAACCACAAGGGAAGCCCAGAATATTGAAAGTTATATAATGTTATAAGCCAGCAAAAAAAAAAAAGAACTTAAAAACTCAAGAGCAAATAATGGAACAATCCATCTAAGAAATGGGCAGAGGATTTGAATAAACATTTTTTAAAGAAGACATAGAAGTCGTAAACTGGTACTGTTACTTTGGAAAAGAGTGTGCAGGTTCCTCAAAAAATTAAAAATAAAACTACCATATAATCCAGCAATTCCACTTCTGAGTATATGTCTGAGAGAAATGAAATTACTGTCTTGAAGAGATATCTGTGCCCTCATGTTCATTGCGTTATTTATAATAGCCAAGATATGGAAGTAACTTCAGCATCCATCAGTGGATGAATGGATGAAGAAAATATGGTATATGTACTATCTATACACAATGAAATACTATTCAATCATAGAAGAGAAGGAAATCTGGCCTTTTGTGACAACATATTTCTTGAGGTCATTCGCCAAGTGAAATAAGTCAGACAAAGACAAATAATACATGTTCTTAGTTACATGTGAAAACTAAAACCCAAACTCAGGGAAATAGAGAACGGAATGGTAGTTTCCGTGAGGTGGGTTGGGTGGTAGAAGAAATGAGTAGACGTTGATCAAAGACTGTAAAGTTCCAGCTCTGGGATATGTACAGCATGGTAACTGTAATGAACAGTATTGTATTCCTTGAAAGTTGTTAAAAGAGTTGATCTTAAATTATCACTCCAGGAGAGAAAGTAATTACATAAGAGAATAGAAGTATTAACTGACCTTATTGTGGTAATCAATTTACAGTATGTGTGTGTAACTAATTATCATGTTTTCTACCTAAAAGTTACATATGGTATAGGTTAAAGCTAAAAAAAAAAGTAAAAATAAAAGTATATCTGTAGAATATAGTCAACTTCCTTGTGAAATAGTATAGCGATACAGATTAATTATCAACA
This sequence comes from Odocoileus virginianus, assembly GCF_023699985.2. Taxonomy (NCBI): domain Eukaryota; kingdom Metazoa; phylum Chordata; class Mammalia; order Artiodactyla; family Cervidae; genus Odocoileus; species Odocoileus virginianus. The sequence goes on from NW_027224270.1 coordinate 86,976, forward strand.
TATTTGAAGGGAGATATTAAGTTTACCTTTTAAACATGAAATGGCTTGAAATATTGACAATGTTCCATGTACTATGTGGGGTTAAAAGTGATTAAAAATGCTCTTTGAGGAGCCAGTAGTAAGTCAGCCTTATTACTCAGTAGTCACACTCACATGCAGTTGCCTACTATAGTACTACACTCTCTGAGGTTGGTTAAATTTGAGGATTCGGAGCTGTGCAGAGTGAGGACCAACTGTAAAAGTTATGAAAATTTTCTGCTAGGTGGTGGGTTGGTGCCCTCAACCTCCAAGTTGTTCAAGAATTCCAGTAACTTATATAACTACAGTTCTAGCTTTCTTTGTATTCGTAAGCCTAAGTATAGAGTCTGTTCTGCTGTAACACTGGATTTAAGAACATGAATTTGTTCCTGTGCAGCTGATATATTAGGGGGCAGTTTAAGCATAATGCATTTTACAGTAGCTTCTGTACAAACCTGGAAGAGACTAGGTGACTGCTGAAAACTGCATCTCTGAGCTGAGCCGCTTAGGAGCATATAAAACACACACACACACACACACACACACACACACACACTTCCCTCATTTACAGGCTCCCTTGTTTGCCCCTTGTGTTATGAGGAGTATCCACTTACCTGTGATACTGCAATTTTCTGTTCAAATCAGATAGCTCTTCCTGTCAGTTTACAACTGACAAGCTGCACCCTTTGTGACACCTGCTTTGATGAGCAAGCTTCTTTTCAAGGTACTGTCATGTCACAGGATGCCCCCAACCTCGAGATTGGAGCTTCCCTGGTAGCTCAGCTGGTGAAGAATCCACCTGCAATGCAGGAGACCCCAGTTCAGTTCCTGAGTTGGGAAGATCCCCTGGAGAAGGGATAGGCTACCCACTCCAGTATTCTTGGGCTTCCCTTGTGGCTCAGCTGGTAAAGAATCTGCCTGTAATGCGGGAGACCTGGGTTCAGTCCCTGGGTTGGGAAGGTTCCCTGGAGGGGGGCACTTTAACCCACTCAGTATTCTTGCCTGGAGAATCCCATGGACAGAGGAGCCTGGCAGGCTATAGTCCGTGGGGTCGCAGAGAGGGGACACGACTGATCGACTGAGCACAGCCACCCTTGAGGAGACCAAAACCCAAGGAGACCCACGTTCTCCTATAAAATGGTGTAGTGTTTATATATAACCTGCTGTGTATCCTCCTGTTTACTTAAAATCACCTCCAGATTACTTGTAATGCCTAATATATTATAAATGCTGTTTAAATAGTTGCTGGTGTACAGTAAGTTGAAGTTTTGCCTTTTGGGACTTTGTGGAACTTTTTTTTTCCCTGAGTATTTTTGATCTGAGATTGAATCTGTGGATGTGGAACCCGGCATTATGGAGGACCGACTTTACATCTCAATTATTTAGTGCAAGTAAGATCATGTAAAGTTTCTATTGTTGTATCTTTTTTTTAATCTTAAAAAAGTTGCAGTCAATTTACGTCCCTGAAGAAGGTTTTGAGCATTATGCTTTTAACACTGGTTTCCCATAAGATATTCATTTGTACTGTGTGATTGCATGTCACAGTGATTTAGAGACACAAATGTTTTGTTATAGCAGAACTTAGAGTTACCTGGAGAGCTTTAAAATACTGATGCCGAGACCCCATCCCAAACCTATTGAATCAGAGTCTCTGGTCAGGGGCTTCAGGAGCTGGTGTTTTTAAAGGCTGCTGCGTGACTCTTACTGTAGCACTCATTGCAGAGCTGGCCTAGGAGAGCTGGAAACTTAAAAACATGCAGAAGGCGGGCTCTTCAGAAGGGAGACTGCCTGAGGCTTCCCTGCACCTGCCGCTCAGGCTTTGGAAAGCTCAGGGTCAGGAAAATTTAAGGGCTCGTCTTCTAAGTTTCTGTGTCACACAAGGATTTAGAGATTTCAAAAACATCCTTGTTTTGTAATGGGCAGACTCTGAACGAAAGTGTTGTTTCAGAAACATTTATTTTGACTTATTGTGCACAGAAATCATACATTCCTTTTTATGTATTTTTATGTTGTATTTAAAAGTATTCAAGCAAGAAGAAGGCAAGCAAGTAGTTGGAAGATACACTTTGTAGAGAAAAGCTATTTACGACAACTGTTATTTAGGTATTTTTCAAGCTTGAGTCATTTTGTTGATTATTTTCAATACTTTACAGTAATTATAGCTCTCTTAGTAGCTGTTCTTTGACTCAGTGTCCCAGAATAAGTATTTTTTGGTGTAATGAACTCAGAACACTGAAATTACTCCCTGTTTGTGGAATACTCATTTATCTCACCACATACCTGTGTTAGTTCAGAGGTGGAAAGCATGCTTTTCTAAAAGACAGAAAAAATTTCCCTATTTGTAGTTTTCTGTTTTCAAAAAATTGAGTACAGTGTTTACTTTTTTTTATATTGTGCATTCATTCTAGTGTAACTAATAGTGTTTACTTCTGTTGGCTTCCTAAGAGTAAAATGGACATTTTAGTGCTCATTGATTTAGAAACCTGGGCTGATATTTAATGTATGCAACTGATCCCCTTTTGGGAGGGGAGGGGATGTAGGGGAGATTAAAATTCCTGTAAATTGAATCATTATTTGTCTTTTTTACTGTGAAATAAGAGATGCATTTATTTCTAGGAATTATTTTTGGTCACAAAACAATATGACTAAATGTAAATATCAAATAAAATATAAAATAATCACATTTAGAAATTCAGAAAATCTTTTGAAATAATGCATTTCCCAAGTGGTGCTAGTGGTAAAGAACCTGTTGCCAATGCAGGAGATATAAAAGACTTGGGTTCAGTCCCTGGATCAGGAAGATCCCCTGGAGGAGGGCATGGCAACCTACTCCAGTGTTCTTGCCTGGAGAATCCCAGGGACAGAGGAGCCTGGTGGGCTGTGGTCACAAGGAGTTAGACACAACTCAAGGTTCTTAGCATGCATGCATGTAAAAAAATCAGTATTTTATGAGGTATTAGTATTCTTTAATATATGAATTGATATTCTGAAAAATGTTCTAGAAACTGAAAGTCCCAAACCAGTCGTTTTATTTTCCTGGAGCATAAAGAAATGTACACTACGAGTGTGTCCACTTAAACTGGTGCTGTTTCTAGTTATTCAGTGTGGTATTGGGGTTGGTTAGGTAAGGAGATGGTTTATTTCTTAATTACTTTGATTAGGGAGATTTGAAGTGTGGTTCGTTATTCTAGTTAGAAACTTAAGTACAGTGACAGTCCTCTTTTGTTTTCATCTTCGTTTCTTCTAGCAGAGTGTGTCATACCAAGAATGACTCACCAATCTTGGCCCGCACGGACTTCTTCGCTTTACTGTTTGCAGCTCATGCTGCAAAGCAGGTGGTCTGCAGGGAGACGGCTTTCCCTGTGGCTCTTAAGCTTGTAATTTAACGATAAAGTACTGGATAGAGATTAATGGAATATGTAACCAGTTTGTAAGGTCCTCTCATCAGTTTATCATAGGTAATTATTCTCAAAGCAATTTTTATTACTTTGATGCGAGAGTTGTTACGTTCCCATCCTTCTGTGTCCTCCAGACACCTGAGGTGGTATTAGGTCCAGCACGCTAAGAGGTGGATTTGCGTTGAAGTTGAACTCTTCCATTTCTTAGCTGTATGACCTTAATTGTGTGATTAAGATTACTTAATCTCTCTGATACCACTTATAAGATGAAGATATGTGTTTCAGATTATTGATATAAGGGGTAAGTAAGAGGCAATCTATGGATATATCAGAGGTAGGTAGATAATGTTAAAGAGGAAGAGGAAAAAGCTGTCTAGACAAGCAAGGTCAGCTTTAATAGGGGTGGAGTTGGGGAGAACGTAAACTCACTGTTTGGGTCTTTATTACAGAGAATGCAAGAAAGAAAACAGCATTTATTTGATAGAGCTTCAGAGAAAGGGAGCATCCTAAGTATACAGCCTGATTCATGCCAGCTGGAAATAAATGCAGGGTTTTAATTTTTTATTTAACCTCAGAAGTCTGTTTGAGGGCTTTTAAAAAAGATTAGATTGGGCAGTAGCTGGAAGAACTGGTTGGACTGAGGAAGTGAAGAGTTGTTTTCGTAAACTGTTTTGAACTGGAAGAGCCACTGGAGGAAATTTGGAGGATGCAGGAAGTAGGGAACGACAGGACTGCCTCTCTGGGACATGGCCGGGGATGGGGAATGGGAGTGGGGTGCAGCAGGGTGGAGGACAGGAGTGTTAGCCCAGAAACTGGAGGGGGAGGCACACATCTCCGTACTGTGATTTCCTGCTTTCTCTAAAATTCCCAAACAGGCCATCCCTGTACTAACAGAGATCCGCTAGAGCTGGGGCAGCACAGGCGTCCTGTGGACACGGGCGCAGAGCTCAGGGGGTTTGTGAGGATGGCGAGGGAAGCAGCCAAGCAGAGAACAGTTCCTGGGTGTTGGAGCGCGAAGGGACTGCGGGGATCTGGAACCCAGCCCCTAACTTTAGGTGACAGACTGCTGAGCTGACGTGATCCGCTTCTGAAGGACCGTTATCGCTGCTCCTCAGAAGAACAACACGGGTGACCTTTAAGTCCCAGAAGAACAGAAGCAATTGAGGGGCGCCGAGTCTAGAAAACTGGAAGTATTAGAAAAGAGAAGGTAATGCAGTTTCCTTTGTGGCCTGCATCTGTGCTTAGACATTTTTTAAACTTTTTTAAGCTGCACCCGCGGCACGTGGGATCTTAGCTCCCTTCCCAGTTCCTGACTTAGTTCCCTGAACCCTTGCCCTCTGTGTGAGGAGCTCGGCATCTTAATCGCTGGACTCAGGGAAGTCCCTGCTTAAACGTTTAGACTTTCTCTTTTTCAATAGTAGTAGCAATATTCTAGTAGTGCTGTGGTTTCCGGAAATGGCCCTTTTACTGCTGAGGTTGGATGATGAGTGAGCTGACGTGGGTCAGCATATTTGGGACCAGTCTTTAGAACCCAGATACTGACTTCGATTGTGTTGATTATTTTGATTCTATTTTTTTTATTTTGATTCTATTTTATTTTAAAGTGTTTAATAATTTTTTTTGCCTACCTAGTATTTTTATTCAGGATTTGTTTTGATTATGTTAAATGTTTGACAATCTGAGAATTTATACTACTTGAATAACAGGGTCTTCAAGGTTTCAGCCCTTCCATTGTCATAAAGGTAGGCTTCCCTTTGTAGCTCAGTTGGTAAAGAATCTGCCTGCCATGCAGGAGACTCTGGTTTGATCCCTGGGTCGGGAAGATCCCCTGGAGAAGGAAATGGCAACCTACTCCAGTATTCTTGCCTGGAGAATCCCATGGACAGAGAAACCTGGCAGGCTACAGTCCGTGGGGTCTCAAGAGTTGGACAGGACTTAGCGACTAAACCACCACCTATTAAACAGAGAAGCTGAAATTCCCCTGATGTTAAATGATGTATTTAACTCAGATGACCCATTTCTTGCTGACTCACTAAGTAAACTCAGTCCTTTGGTTCTTTAAAAATATTCACCAGATGAGATCATATCTGTAGACATTTCTGGATACTGGGATATAAACCATGCAGAGAAGGAGACTAGTCAATACCTGCTCTGTTTACAGGGAAAGAAATTTTAAATGCTGTAAGAAAAAAAGATATCCAGAAACTCATCAGAATAAAATTATGCAGTTGATGGTTTCATATATGTAATCAGTTTATGAAAATTATTATATTGTCATTATAAAACATTTGAATGTCCCAAGGCTGCTGACTCAGATATGGTTCTGATTGTTGTTGTTCAGTCACTAAGTTGTGTTTGACTCTTTGTGACCCCATGGACTGTAGCACGCTGGGCTGGACAGGGGTCCTTAACTATACTCTGAAGTTTGCTCAAACTCGTGTCCATTGGGAGAAGACAATGGCACCCCACTCAGTACTCTTGCCTGGAAAATCCCATGGATGGAGGAGCCTGGTGGGCTGCAGTCCATGGGGTCGCAAAGAGTCTGACACGACTGAGCGACTTCACTTTCACTTTTCACTTTCCTGCATTGGAGAAGGAAATGGCAACCCACTCCAGTGTTCTTGCCTGGAGAGTCCCAGGGACGGGGGAGCCTGATGGGCTGCCGTCTGTGGGGTTGCACAGAGTCGGACACGACTGAAGCGACTTAGCAGCAGCAGCAGCATGTTCATTGAGTCAGTGATGCCATTCTACCATCTCATCCTCTTACGCCCCCTTCTCTTTCTGCCTTTAATCTCTCCCAGCATCAGGGTCTTTTCCAGTGAGTCAGTTCTTCGAATCAGGTGGCCAAAGTATTGGAGCTTCAGCTCTAGCATCAGTCCTTCCAGTGAATATTTAAGGTTGATTTTCTTTAGGATGGACTGATTGGATCTCCTTGCTGTCCAGGGGACTCTCAAGAGCCTTCTCCAACACCACAGTTCAAAAGCATCAACTCTTCAGTACTCAGCTTTGTTTATAGTCCAACTCTTGCATTCATACATGGCTACTGGAAAAGTCATAGCTTTGACTAGATGGACCTTTGTCAGCAAAGTGATGTCTCTGCTTTTTAATACACTGTCTAGGCTTGTCATAGCTTTCCTTCCAAGAAGTAAGTAAGCATCTTCTAATTTCATTGCTGCAGCCACCGTCTTGTGATGATTTTGGAGCCCAAGAAAATAAAATATGTCACTGCTTCCTCTTTTTCACCTTCTATTTGCCATGAATTGATGTGACCGGATGCCATGATCTTAGTTTTTTGAATGTTGAATGTTTGTTAAATATTTTTATTTATTTATTTATTTTTGAATGTTGAGTTTTAAACCAGCTTTTTTACTCTCCTCTTTTACCTTCATCAAGAGGCTCTTTAGTTCCTCTTTTCTTTCTGCCATTAGAGTGGTATCATCTGCATATCTGAGGTTATTGATATTTCTCCCAGCCATCTTGACTCCAACTAATTATTCATCCAGCCTAGCATTTCACATGATGCACTCTGCATAGAAGTTAAATGAGCACAGCCAGAATACTGGAGTGGGTAGCCTTTCCCTTCTCCAGGGGGATCTTTCCAACTCAGGGATTGAACCCAGGTCTCCTGCATTACAGGCAGATTCTTTACCAGCTGAGCCACAAGGGAAGCCCAAGAATACTGGAGTGGGTAGCCTGTCCCTTCTCCAGCAGATCTTCCCGACCCAGGAATCGAACCAGGGTCTCCTAAATTGCAGGTGGTTTTTTACCATCTGAGCTATGAGGGAGGCCCCACACTCTTTTAGAGGTATTTTATTGATAATTGGCTAATAATAGCCATGATGGGCCTCTTTGAATTTTCTATCTGTAAAAGATAGGATTCAATCAGAAAAACAAAACTGATACCAGGCACTTCAATAAATAGGATTTAATTGGGGAAACATGTTCAAAGGGTTTTGAAGGTCTCGGAGTGGACAGAGGAAGGTGAGGCAACTCAGAGATGAGTGACTCCACGGAGCCGCTGCCATCTGGAGCCACAGAGGCCTGGGGAAGGCTCAGTGCAGCCAGCAAGAGACAGACAGAGACCGGGGAAGAAATCTGAGAGGAGACAGGCATGCGTCCAGGCTTCTCCCTTCCTCCCGCCTCCCAGCCTTGTGCCAGGACCTCCCATTGCACAACACAGCCAAAAGCCCTGGTCAGCAGGGGCCGCCTGGGAAATACAGTTTGCAGAGATCAGGTTCCAGCCCGTAAAGGACTGAGAGTGTGCCTGTGAGCAGAAAGTGGAATGATCTGTGTGCTATCTCTTGAAATGTCAGTTTTACTAATTTGCATTTGTCTTTAAAAGAAATAAAGGAGCCACTTCATTTATTTTCAGATTCTTCTCATAGTTTTTGTAATTTCATCTTAACTTATGGTGATTTCTCTTTTCTAATTATAAATCTTATATACTTTCTTTTATTGTTATTTCCTTTGTCATTGCTAACCTCTCCTTTTTAATGCTATCAACATTATTTTTTCTATTTTTAATTTTTGATTAATAAATATTTTTAATTTTTTCTTTTCAATTTCTCCTTTGTACTTTCCTTAGTTTTACATTGTTCTCCCTTTTCTAACTTATAAACTTGAATTTTAATAAACATTTTTTAAACTTTTTTTGCTTAGAAATAGAAGTAAATCTTTGAGCAAAGTAAATCTTTGAACAAATTGAGCTATATATCATGAATCTTGATAGTATTTTACTTACTGTTATTTCCAGGATTTCTTTTAGATTAAAAATTTTTTTTGGCCTGTGCATTTTGTAGAAACGATTTGATTTTTTCCTTTAAAAAATTCTGATTTTCTTTTCTTTAATTGAAAGAAGCTAGATACTGGAGTTACCATGACCTATTTCTATTTTTGAGTAATTTAGGCAGATTTTTATAGCACAATATTATCTAATTTTAAAAAATATTCTTCTAAAATAGACATTTTCTAGACCTATAATGTGTAGAGTTTTATATATGATGATAAATCAAACATATTAATTACTAAATTTCTTATTCAGCTACTCTGTATTATTTATTTTTTTGGTTTAGTCTGGGCTTCCCTGGTAGCTCAGACGGTAAAGCGTCTGCCTACAATGTGGAAGACCCGGGTTCGATCCCTGGGTCAGGAAGATCCTGGAGAAGGAAATGGCAACCCACTCCAGTATTCTTGCCTGGAGAATCCCATGGACAGAGGAGCCTGGTAGTCTACAGTCCATGGGGTCACAAAGAGTCGGACACGACTGGGCGACTTCACTTTCTATCATAGATAGAGGTGAATGTATTTAATTCTCCCACCACTTTTGATTTATAATTGCATTCCCTCATTTTTGCTTTTTGTTTGGATGCACTGATTTCTAGAATGAAAAGAATCACAATGGTTATATATTAATTGTGAGTGATATTCTTGGGCATCATATTTTGCCCTTCCTTGTTTTATATTTTATGTCTAAAATTCAGTTTTAGATCATTTGAATATAATGACTGTTGAATTTTATTGTTCATATTTTTCTGGAGGGATTTCCCTACCATTTTTTTTATTGTTACATGTTTTTTTACTTTACTGATATTTCTTAATTATAGTGTACAATGAAGTTTTTCCCCCTCTGATAATAATTTTCCTTCTTGTAGATGTTTATTTAACAGGTAATATTTTTATGTACTGTGTAACAGATGTTGTTATTTTTATTTTGCCACTTATTTTTATTCTGAATCATTTAAAAATTTTAAGTTTTCTTTCCTTTTTTAGTGGTTAGCTTTCTTTAAAAATTATTTTTGTGATAGAGGAAGCCTGCAAAGTCTGCCTTTTTAAACATCATTTGTTTAATTTTTGAAGCTTAAGAATTACACGCTTAAATCTGTGTCTCTTTATTTATAAACTTTCTAGTTAATGCTGTCTATTGACATAGATGAAAAGTTGAGAAATGAATACACTTATACTTCTTATCAGTCTCTCACTCTTGATTTTTGTTAGTATCCTTTGGGATTTTTGTCTAGTTTATTATAGTTAAATTACTCCTACTTTCATATTTTGTAGCTCTTCTCTGAAAAGTTAATATACTTATATTCTATTTTGTCAACTTGACCACAGTGGTTTTATTTTCAAGTTCTATTATTCTTTGCCTGTGATTAAATTTTTGTAAAATTAAACCAGATATTTTTACTTTTTTAAAATTTCTTACTCTATCTGTAGCTTCCAGCATTAGTGACTCTGACTGCTGGTAAAATTCCATTATGAGGAACATTATTAATCATTTAAGCAGGATTCTGTATAATAAAGCAATTTGAATGTCTGCAGATGGCCTGCAGATGAGATGATTATTTTGTTTATTAGGTTATAAGGAATTATCTTCCAGAAGTTATCCTGATCAACAAATATTTTATGCTTTGACCAGTGCTATGCCAGAACTAAAGAGCCATATCTGCAAAGTGCTGTATCAGTTTTATTACAAATGTTGAAATGCATCCTTTTTGTTTCTTTATCAGGCATCTGGTAGCATTTACTCATATCTCGTTATAGCAGATGTTCCAGCCATGTGTCTAATTCTCGTCACACACCACCCAAACATCTTCTTGCCCACTCGTTTCTTTTAGGCCAGCACTTCTTACTTCGTTATGTGCTGCTCTGATCCCTCCCTTGTTTCATCAGTTGACGATAGACGTGTTAAGTTTTCCTTCCCCACCGTAGCTGGCATTGCTTCATGCTGTCTAACCCAGGGGTTGAACCCAGGTCTCCCACCGCACTCCAGTATTCTGGCCTAGAGAATTCCATGACTATATAGTCCGTGGAGTCACAGAGTAGGACACGACTGAGCGACTTTCACTCACTCACTCATGCTATCTAATTCCAGTTTGAAACAATTAAAAAAAATCTTTTAGTGGCATATTTTCACTTCATGGTTTTATATCACCATTAATACATAAAATAGTGAACAAGGAGAAACAATACTCACCCTCATGGAGCTTCCATTGTAGTTGGGGAGATCTTAAAAAATATATATATACACACAAATAAATAATTATTTTAAGAGCTCAGAGAATAGCAAGGATGAGACCTGCATGAGATTTAGCTGATTCCTAATGGAAGAGATGGATCTTGCCATGTGAAAGAGAGGGTAAGCTCCCAGGAAGAGAGAATGTTCAGGATATGAAAGACAAACACTCCTAGAATTTATTTAGCTGGGTAGAAGATGGCAAGACAGAAACTGAATGGATAGACAGAGGATACGTAATTTGAGGCACTTTAGGTCTTAGAGGGCAGTTTGGATTTTCCTTTAAATGAAAAGGAAAGCCTGTATATGGTTTTATGCAGGAGAATGGCAGTTTCTTTCGCTGCTTTAAGGGGAATGGTGTGGAAAGGAGCATGAGTAGAAGAGAAGACACCAATTAGATTAAACCAGAGACAATCAAAGCTTCCAAAAGGGGTGGCAGGGAATATGAAGAGAAGCGGGTAGATCTGTGGCAGACTTTGGAGAGAGAATCAGAAAGACTTTCCGATGATGTTTAAGGGTTGCTTCAGCTCCAGAGGAGCAGAGATTTTTTTATGAAGAGAGGGAGTATTTATTAGCCTTACTAGGTTGTTAGTAGTGGGATCGAGCAGATTTTTTGTTAAAGATACAAGATAAATGGAAAGTTCTGATAAAAAGTATAAGGAGTTTTCTAATCACAGAGCAGGAGTCCTTGACAGTACAGGATTCTACAGATTGTGCCCTGGGTCTAAATGGAAAATATTGAGGTCACTATGGCTTTGACAGTGGGGGTGATAATATATTCCTAGGGAGGTTTTGACTTTCCACAGTAACTACAGTGAACAGGGCTATTAGACAGGATGAGATGTGCTGTCCTGCGAGGCAGAGGGTAATCTGACCTTTAACGTTAGCTTCTAAGAAGACTTCTCCCCAGGCTGCGCGGACTCCTACCTAGAAACGCAAACATTTATCGCTACAAAGCACTTAGAGAATATTTGAGGATAGAGGATATTTGTTTTTTGAGAAAGAAGCTTATTCTTCTCACATTATTTTTGGTAGCCTTAACATTCTGCACATGCTATATAGAATGTTTTCCTAACACATATTTTTTAGAGTGAAAATATCAAATGAAAAAGACAGCTCCAAGAGTTATTAGGGCAATTTAGATTATATTTTTAGTCCACATTTGTATAATTTCTTGTTTTCATCTTTCTTAAATTTTATATTTCAGTGGAAGAGCTACATTAGTTTTAAATGGCTTTATGGTATCAAGAGCATCTTAGTGCTCAGGGTTTTGAATTTGAAAGTAAATATAAGTTCATAGGCTGTCTGTCGTTTTATTTTGTGTTTGTAAAAGCAACTAAAATTCTACAAATAAAAAGGACCTTTTTCCTTAAAGAAATGTCCTCAAAGATTACCTTTTTTTAAAAGAACATATACTGCAGTGTATCAAGCACAAGAATACCCACTTAGATCCTGGAGAGTTCTGACTGTGACTAAGAATTTGCTTCCTTTAGGCTATCCTTTTGATTTAGATACTTATTAAATTTTGTTTTAGGATTACCTTGGAATACTAAAGTAACAAAATTAATTCTGTTCATTCACAGATCAAAAGTAATAGTGTAGAAAAATTATTTTTGAGAAATACTGGAACATACCTTGTCTCTTTTTTTTTTCCTCTGGTATCTTTAATATGTATCCTCTCTGACCAAACTAAACTTATTTCTGAATAGGATTTTGAAGACCTACAGTGAAGAGCATTCTTCTGTTGCTTTCTTCCCCCAGTACTTATATGCTAGGAAGTGAAGTTGCTCAGTCATGTCTGACTCTTTGCAACCCCATGGACTGTAGCCTACCAGGCTCCTCCGTTCCATGGGATTTTCCAGGCAAGGGTACTGGAGTGGGTTGCCATTTCCTTCTCCAACTTATATGCTAGAAAGTCTAATAACAAATGACTTGTTCTTCCAGCTGTGTCTATATGCCCACGTGTCCCAAACCCAGCATTATGTGTGTCTGCTGTTGAAGCAATGTGTTAAGCTAGAAAAACCATTGGAAAACTAGTGGTTTTTATTAATTTATTATTATAATTAATTTATTAAGAGAAGAGAAAAGATAGAAACCTAGAGAATTCAAGTATTTAAGATGTAGGCAGCAAAAGGAGAGCAGGTATAAAGACTGAGAAGGAATTTGTGGGCAGGGAGGAAGGCAGGTCAGTGCGTTGAAGGATAAGAGGGGACAGAAACCAGCAAGGAGAGTTTCGGAAGTGGGAGTCAGTAGGATCAGATGCCTCAGAGAAACAGGTTACAGTGAGCATGGGGAAACTTCTGCCGCATCTGACTGTTCGGAAGTGGTTACCTTACCGAGACAATAGAAAAGTTTGGGCAGAAACAACATGCCAGAGGGCTGGGAAACAAACAAGGAGTAGAAAAATGAAGACTGCAGGAGAGGATTCTCCGTGAGCCCCTTAATCCTGTCGTGGTGTTCTGCACAGTCTCTGCTCACCCAACTTTGAAGCATTTGTACTTGAGTTTAGAGATGCTAGATACAAAACATTCATACACTTATTGCATAATTGCCAGAAACCTGTTATTTTTATATTACTGTAATAAGTTGTGTAAAACTAAATGTTTAAAGTTCCTGAGCACAGCTAAATGGAAGCCTCTACTACAAATGCTAATTTTTTTTCTTATTTTTTACAAAGTCTTGGCTACTTATGATTCAGCAGACGGAACAGCTCAGCAGGATCATGAAGACGCATGCAGAGGACCTGAATTCTGGGCCCTTGCACAGGCTCACCATGATGATCAAAGATAAGCAGCAGGTGAAGAAGAGTTACATAGGCGTCCATCAGCAGATAGAGGCAGAGATGATCAAGGTTTGTCTTCCTGCTTTGGGATTCTTTCTTTAGTGTGAGTTTTAAATTCACTGAAATGCTGTATCCTGTTTGACTTTAAAAAATGTTTAGTCACTATTTCCTGGTAAGAAATAGATTTCAATGTCTCTAATAATTGGTATCTTATTTTTGTTGAATATAAAACATTATTGATTATAAGATATGTGATTATATATTCCCATGAATGAAAAAAAATGCCACCAAAATAAATTAGTTGGGATACATCTAAATTTTCTTCACAACCAGCGTCTGTCTGTCTCTTCTGCCTAACTTTTTACAGTGGTTTTAATTGTGAAAATTTGCAAGTGTACAAAAGAAGAAAGAATAATTAAATGAACTCCCATTGGCCTATCCATCCAGCTAGTCAAATATTTTGGTTTGTTTTTTTTTCATCTGTACTCTCACCTACCTTTCTTCTACAATGGATAATTTTATAGAAAATTCCAGTTGTTTTTGTTTTTGTTTTTAAATTTTCTCTTTAACAAAACTGTGTTATCATTAACTCACCTAAAAATAAAGATAATTCCTTAATATTATTAATTATCCTGATTGTGCTCAAATGATTGTTAAGTGTTATTTTTGCAGTTGGTTCATTTGAATCATGATCCAAACCTGGCTAATACATCGCCTTTGAATAATCTCTTTTAATCTGTAGGTTCCCCTTGCCACCCCACTTTTAAAATGCTATGCATTTAAAGAAACGGTAATTTACTCAGTAGAATTGAATTCTTTCATTTTGGATTTTGCTGTTAGCATCTTGTAATGCAGTTTCATGTATTCCTTTATCCTTCAATTTTCCAGCAAGCTAGAAGTTAGATCTAGAGGCTTGATAATACTCTTGCTATTTATTTTGGGCTGGTATAGATTTCCTTTTGTTTCATAACAAGAAGTATATATTATCTGTTAATAGGTTCCAGTGTTGCCAGCCTGGTCAATCTATTAAAAATTTTCTCTTCAGCCTTTCACCTAATGAAACACTTGATGTCCACTGCTTAGATCCATTAGTTCAGTGGAGGTTGTAAAATGACAATATTTTACTTCTGTCATTCCTAATGTAATTGTTAGTTGGAATTCTCAGTAAAAATTTTTCCTATATCAGCTATTTGGTTGCCATGAGGTATAGATCATATAAGAAAGGTAGGATAAATACTTGCTTTTAGACATTAATTTGCCAGTTTGAGAAGAGTGAATTGGTTTTTTAGCAACTTCGGAAGTTAAGACTTCCATTTTCCAATCCAGCATGTAAGAAGCTTAGAAGTTGTCACTCCATCCTAACAGCAAATAAAGATCTGAACAAATGGAAAAATCAGCAACTCTTCTTAGATCCATTAGAGAAGATAGGTCACAGAGCAAAATGACTGTCCCCCAAACTGGAGAGATGGACAAGTGAACACAGAGAATCACAGCTTATCAGAGCAGTGTCAGACTTGAGAGCCAGTGTTAGGTGTAGAAAAGCCTGAACTGTGACTGACAAATTCTGGCGCCTTGACGGTTAAAAACTCCTGGAGGGGCTACTCGGTTAGGGGTCTTCACACTTGTGAGTTTTACCTCCTGAACCTCTGACAGGTTCTCACAGTGATTATAGGGAAAAAAAAAAAATCTCATGATGTTGGCAGTGGAAGAGGAAGGGAACCATTTTGAACATTTTGACATAGAATGACAGAGCATTCTGTTCTTAACAAGGTCTGTCCTCAGAAGAAGCTGTTGAGCTAAAGCCTAAGTAACCTGAGGAAAGGGAAACAACTGTATGTTGTTTATAAGAAACCCACTTTACATATATAGACACACATAGGTTAATAGTAAATGGATGGAGAGAGGTGTACCATACTGACCCTAATCAGAAGAAAGTGGGAGTAGCTGTGTTAATTTCAGATAAGAGAAACTCCAAAGCAAGGACATTTATCAGGGACAAAGAGGGGAGCTCCGCACTGCTGAAGGGGTCGCTTCTCCAGGAAGAGAGTACAGTCCTTAACGTACGTGTGCTTAACAGCAGAGCGTCAGATGTTGGTAGGGCTGCAGAAACTGTTAAAATCGTAGGGAGAGACGAGTGGACCTCCGTGACAGTTGGAGGTTTCGGTTCCTTTCCCCCACCCCCATTGGAAATGGACACATGCAGCAGACAGAAAGCGAGTAAGGACAGAGTGAACTCAATCATGTCATCAGTCAGCTCGGTAGGATGAATATCTGTTGACTACTTCACACAAAAACAGGGGAATACACATTCTTCTCAAGCTTATATGGCACAATTCAGCAAGATATTCCACATTCAAGGTCATAGACTACATCAAAATATATTTAAAAGATTGGAATTGATACAGTAAGATAGCTAGAAAATCCCCAAATACTTGGAGATTAAACAACACACTTCTAAATAATACATGGACCAAGGAAGAAATCTCAAGAAAAATTTAAAAATATTTTGAACTAAATGAAACAGAAAAGAAAACTTATCAAAATGTGTGGGATATAGCAAAAGCAGTGCTTAGAGGGAAATTTATAGTTTGGACTGCATTTGTTAGAAAGGAAGAAAGATCTAAAATCAATCATCTATGCTTCTGCCTTAGGGCAATAGAAAAAGAAGAGCAAATTGAATCCAAAGGACACAGAAGAAAAGAAATAATGAAAATTAGAGTAGAACTCAGTGAAAGTGAAAACATGAAACTAATTGAGAAAAGTCGACAAAACCAAAATCTGATTCTTCGAGAAGGTGAATAAAATCAACAAGCCTCTAGCCAGGCTAACAAAAAAACCAGTGTGGGTACAAATTACTAATATCAGAAGTGAAAGAGGGGACATCACTATACATCCCATGGATATTAAAAGGATAATGAAGGAATACTCTTTAATCAACCCTGTGTCCATAAATTTGATAAGCTGGGAAAAATGGGAGCATGCCTTGAAGGACACAGTCTGCTGAAACTCACACAAGAAGAGATGGACAGTCTGAACAGGCATGTATCTATTAGAGTAATGGAATCGATCATCAGTAACCTTCCAAAACAGAAAGCACCGTGGCCCAGACAGCTTCAAGTTCAGGTGTCTTCACTGGTGAATTCTGTCAAACATGTAAGGAAGACATTGCACCACTTTTCTACAACCTTACCTCGGAAAAAGAGACAGAGAAGCAAAAGTCGCTCAGTCGTGTCTGACTCTTTGCGACCCCATGGACTATACAGCCCATGGAATTCTCTAGGCCAGAATACTGGAGTGGGTAGCCGTTCCCTTCTCCAGGGGATCTTCCCAACCCAGGGGTCGAACCCAGGTCTCCCTCATTGCAGGCAGATTCTTTACCAGCTGAGCCACAATTCCATTCTAAGATGCTAGTGTTATCAAACACCAAAAGCAGACAAAGATATTAGGAAACTATAGACCAATGTCTCTCATGAATATAGATGCAAAAATCCTTGAACTATTGAGAAATAAAATCCAACAGTGTAGAAAAAGAATTTACACACCTTGACTAAGTGGAGTTTATTTCAGGTGTGAAAGTTTGGTTCAATATTTGAAAATTAATCAATGGAATCCATTATATCAACGAACTAAAAAGAAAAATTACATGAGCATATGAATAGATGCAGAGAAAGCATTTGACAAAATATACCACCAATTTGTGATTAAAAACTCTCAGGTAAACTAGGAATAAAGGTGAACTTCCTCAACTTGATAAAGGATGTCTACAAAAAACTTCCAGCTAACATCATACATAAATGTGAGAAACATGTAACTTTCCCACTAAGATCAGAGCAAGACATGGATGTCCCCTGCCTTACCACTGCTTGTTAAAAATATCCTGTAAATCTTAACTAGTGAAACAAGACCAGGGCAAGAAATAAAATGTATACAGATTGGGAATGAATGTCATTGTTTACAAATGACATGATTGTTTATGTAGATAATCCAATAGAACCACCAAAAACTCTTGAAACAATCAGTTATAGCAAGTTTGCAGGAAATGGCAACCCAGTCCAGTATTTGTGCCTGAAAAATCCCATGGACAGCCTGGTGGGCCACAGTCCATGAGCGCAAAGAGTCGGACACAACTGGGTGACTTCACTTTGCAGGATACAGTGTTAGCATGCGAGAGTCAATCACTTCCCTATGTGTTAACAGTGAGCAGGTGGAGTATGAAATTAAAGGCACAATACCATCTACACTAGAACCTCAAAAAATGAAACACTTAGGTATAAATCTAACAAAGTAGGCATATGATCTGTAGGAGAACAATGACAGAGGTCTGATGAGAGAAATCAATTAATAAATGATTGTCCTGTGTCCTCAATATTGTCAGAATACCAGTTTTTCCCATTTTGCACTATAGATTTAATACACATCCCAATCAAAATCTCAGCAAATGCTGAACTGATTCTAAAATTCATATGGAGAAGCAAAAGACCCAGAATAGGCAACAGAATATTGGAGAACAAAATTGGAAGACTGACATTATGTGACTTCCAGATTTATTATAAGGACACAGTAATCAAGAGAGTTTGGTATTTGTGAAAGACAATAAACCGATAAACAAATAGGTCAGTGAAACAGAATATAGAGAGTCCAGACTAGACTCACATAAACATAGTTGACTGATCTTTGAGAAAACGGGGCAAAGTCAACACAGGGAAGAGCAGTTAATATTTCCAACAAGTGGTGCTGGAGCAGGGACAGAAAATGTGAACATAATGACTCTATACACAGACTGTGCACCAATCACAAAAACTAACTCACAGTGGATCACAGACCTAGTGTAAAATTTAAAACTGTAAAACACCTGGAAGATAAATAGGAGAAAACCTAGATAACCTTGGGTATGTAGATGATTTTTTAGATATAACACCAAAGGTATGAACCATGAAGAAATGATTGATAAGCTGGAATTCATCAAAATTGAAGACTTCTGGTATCTTTTCCGTCCTTCCTTTCTGTCTCTCTTTCTTTTTAAAAATGTTTATTTTTGGCTATACCATACAGCTTGTGGGATGTTAGTTCACCAACCAGGGATTGAACCCAGACCCTCAGCAGTGAGAGCACAGAGTTCTAACCACAGGACTGCCAGGGAATTCCCTCTTTTCTTTCTTTTCTTAAAAAATTATAACTCTGCAGAAATATGTGTGACGTGTGTGGCATACAGCAAAGGAACTACTTGAGTTTTCATTCAGAGAAGTTTTACTTATTTTTACTTACTTTGATGTGAGTCAAAGTACAAAGCTGTGACTCTAGTTTCCAGGGGTGTGGCATCTTCAGTACAGAATCAAGAGGAAAGGAAGAGCATTGAAAGTGAAACTCATGCGGGTCTCAAGCACACTCTGGGTAGTCTATAAGCAAGTATGAACTATTTAATGACTTCATAAATTTAAAAGAAACAATGAACTGAAAGCAGCCTGATACTCAAGATAAAATGAACCAGGTTGGCAAAATTTTCAGACAGGTTTCAACAACAGATGTGACTGGGATACATCAGTTTAAAGGTGTGCAAAATGGACAAATGTTCAATTTCCTGAGACCAGAGCAGTGAATTGCGTTGGGCAGTCATGCAGAGGGAAGTGTCCGTATTTCTTGCCTGCTCCAAATACACACACACACACACACACACACACACACACACACACACACACAGATTCTCCTCAGAAAAACCCCCCAAAACCCACTTCTACAAAATACAATATCAGAGGAATGAGACGATGGACTGGTAAACCGGGACAGGAAGTTTGCAAAGACACTTGATAAAGGACTGTTATCTAAAATACACAAAGAACTCTAATAAGTCTACTAAGAAAAGAAGCAACCTTATGAAAAAATAAACACATCACCGAAGAAGATATACAGATGGTAAATAAGCAGATAAAAATTTGTTCAAATTTTATGCCATCAGGGAAATGCAAATAAAGGACCAATGAGATACCACTGTCCCAAATTAGAATGCCCCAAGTCCAGAACATCAAATACTGGTCAGGTTATGGAGCAACAGGAACTCTCATTCATTGCTGGTGGGATTGCAAAATAATACAGCCACTTTGGAAGACAGTTTGGTTGTGTTTTACAAAAATAAAAATAGTCTTACCATAGGTTCCAAAAATTGAGCTCCTTGGTATTTATCCAAAGGAGTTGAGAACATATGTCTACACTAAAGCCCACACATAGCAGTTTATAACAGCTTTATTCGTAATTGTCAAAACTTAGACACCACCAAGATATCTTTTAGTAATGAATGGATAAACTGTGGTGCATCCAGACAATGGAATATTATTGAGCGCTCAAAGGAAGTGAGCTACCAAGAAAGATATGGAGGAACCTTAAATGTATATTACCAAGTGAAAGAAAGTGAAAGTGTTGGTTGCTCAGTTGTGTCTGAGTCTCTGCAACCCCGTGGACTGTAGCCCGCCAGGCTCCTCTGTCCATGGTGAACCCAGGCCTCCCACAGTGTGGGCAGATTCTTCACCATCTGAGCCACCGGGGAAGCCCACCAAGTGAAGGAAGCCATTCTGAAAAGTATATATGATTCTACAGCATGTTCTCGAAAAGTCAAAACTACCAAGGTAGTGAAAAGATGATTGGTTCCTAGAGGTTTCTGAACAAGTGGAACACCGAAGGTTTTATGATGGTGAAACCACAGTGTGTGGTCCTGTAGCGCTGGGATACATGTCATTGTATGTTTGTTCAAGACCATAAAATATACACCACGAGTGGAACTTAATGTAAACTGTGCACTTGTGCAATAGTGACATGTTCTTATAGGTGCATCAGTTGTAACGAACGTACAAACAAACTCGAGTATGTTGATAATCAATGAGGCCGTGCACGAGTAGGGATAAGGGACAAATGGGAAATCTCTGTACTTTGTACACCAGGGCTTCCCTGGTGGCTCAGGGTAAAGCATCTGCCTGCAGTGTGGGAGACCCAGGTTCGATCCCTGGGTCAGGAAGATCCCCTGGAGAAGGAAATGGCAACCCACTCCAGTGTTCTTGCCTGGAGAATCCCATGGACAGAGGAGCCTGGTGGGCTACAGTCCATGGGGTCACAAAGAGTCAGACACGACTGAGCGACTTCACTTCACTTTCACTTTCTGTACTTTGTGCTCAGTTTTGCTGTGATACTAAAACTGCTCTAAAAGGTAAAGTCCATTAAGACACGTTAACCAGTGAGGTCTTCTTTTAAAAGGAAAGGATTTGAAGTCACTTCTATCTGCATCTGTATCATGGGCTTCCCTGCTGGCTCAGTCTGTAAAGAATCCGCCTACAGTGCAGAAGATGCAGGTTCGATCCCTGCATCAGGAAGATCCCCTGGAGAAGGAGATGGTGACCCACTGCAGTGTTCTTGCCTGGGAAATTCCATGGATAGAGAAACCGGGCGGGCTACAGTGCATGGGGTTGCAAGAGTTGGACACGACTAAATGACAAATGGTATCTATATATTATGGGGCTTCCCAGGTGGCGCTAGTGGTAAGAACCCTCTTGCCAGTGCAGGAGATATAAGAGATGTGGGTTCGATCCCTGGGTTGGAAGATCCCCTGGAAGAGGGCATGGCAACCCCGTCTAATATTCTTGCCTGGAGAATCCCATGGACAGAGATGCCTGGTGGTCTACAAATCATAGAATCACAATGAGTCGGACACGACTGAAGTGAATTAGCACATATCTATCATAGTTGACAGTTTTGTTCACTTACGCAGTGCCGTCCTCCACGCTGTCAAGAACCTTGGTGATCAGAATTTGTTTCAAGTAGGCTCTGGGACTTTCTTCCAAGTTGCTTATGTCCCTTTAGTAAGTTTTTAATGCTGCTGATTTCTTAACTCTTCTCAAAAGTCTCATTAGTTGTTTTTCAGATACCATCTAAGATTCTCAATTTTTTTTTTTTTTTTTTTTGTTTTTTTTCCATTTATTTTTATTAGTTGGAGGCTAATTACTTTACAACATTGCTCAATTTTTTCTTGAATGCTTTTTATGGCTGACTGCAGAGTCCAGGACTTGGGTTTGTCAAGCCTTTCTGCAGGAATAATAACCAAGTTAATGTGTGCATGCCGTGACCACCGTCATGAATGCTGCCTGGTCTACAGTAATTAGATGCATCTTTTCAGAGATGTTACAGTGCAAAAAAAAATTCACATTAGAACTGAATGAATTCACATTCATTACATTAGAAATGATGAATTATGACAACTCGGAGTTATTCTGTATGATTAAAATAAGAGTTTTAAATTAGCTTTTTTATTAGAGAAAATATTTCTGTACATAGAAATAAATTATTGGCCTTTAAATTTTAGGTAATGACAGCACTAGTTTATGATTTGCTCTTCTTTTTAAGAAATGTTTTAATTTTTTTCATATGCTTTTGAATTTATCACCAATTTCTAAGCTAATTTTAGTTTATTGTTTATAATTATATATTAAAGAGCACTTCTGACTCACAGGCATCAGTTAATGCTTTGAAATTTAAGTTCTTGACAGATGTAAATTTAAGCATTTAAAAATCTTTTTTAATTTTTTTTTTTTGACAGGTTACAAAGACAGAATTAGAGAAATTAAAAACCAGCTATAGACAATTAATAAAAGAAATGAATTCCGCCAAAGAGAAATATAAAGAAGCTGTAGCTAAAGGTATGGCACAATTAGGAGCAATGTTTATTGTCGTGACTTTTATTTTTATCATTTGAAAGTTATCTTTATAAGTGGTGGAATGAATCCACTTAGAGCGATTAACATATAGGTAAATTATCAAATTATCAAACTGAATGATGTTTTCTTTTTGAGGTGGAAACTGTTTTTGAGTAGTTCATACTAAACAGAATTACATAGTGCTTGTGGTAGAGTGCAAAGAATGTTTGAAATTTTCCCTCAGCCTTCAGACTTACTCATTTAATGTTAAAGAAGAAAAATAAAGTCATATTTGTTTAGAAGACTTTATTGATCCTCTTTTTACCTGTATTTAAGTACCGTTAAAATCACAAGTCATTTTATAGCTTAGTTTTGCTTTTAGAGCTTGATTTTTGTTGTCCTAAAATTTTCATAATATGCTTTGGAAGTAAAGTGGAAAGAGAAACGTTATGTTTTTAACAGATTTCTGGTTATAGTTGTAAATGTGACTAAATAGTCTTCATATTTAGATTTTTTAATTATAAAGGTCTTTTTTTCTTCAGCATTTTTCTATCAGCATTATTAGCAGCTCTTTTGGGGAAGGAAATGGGAACCGACTCCAGCATTCTTGCCTGGATGATTCTGTGGACAGAGGAGCCTGGTGGGCTATAGACCTTGTGCGCACCAGTCACGCACGCTGAGCCGCTAAGCAACAAGCAGCTCTGAAAAAGTTTTACTATGTGCCTTATCTTTCTCTCTTATTACTGTCTTCTGCCTTTGTCTTCTGCTTGAATGTTCTTCTCTTGTGTTGTTGAGGTAAATGAGATGAATAGCTCCCGTGTTTGGATATATTTTGCACAATGAGAGT
The DNA here is from genome assembly GCF_023699985.2 of Odocoileus virginianus. Taxonomy (NCBI): domain Eukaryota; kingdom Metazoa; phylum Chordata; class Mammalia; order Artiodactyla; family Cervidae; genus Odocoileus; species Odocoileus virginianus. The sequence continues at coordinate 109,705 of NW_027224270.1, forward strand.
GGGGTGTTCTTGTTATTCCCAGTAGACTAGAAGAGAGAGGGATTTCAAAGCGAGCTCCCGCTCTCGCTTCCTTGTTTCTGGCCTTTCTGCCTCCTCTTCCCTCCTCCTCCTGCTGTTCCCTGCTTCCCTCCTCTCCTCCCTTCCCGTCCCTGCCCTGCTTCCCTGCCTTCTCCCCCTTGCCCTCGCCTCTCCCAGGACTCCCCAAAGCATTTCCTTGGCATCTCTCACCCTGCCTCTACCCCCCCACGTTGTTTTTTCACATTCTTGTTTCTTGCAGGGTTTCTGCTGCTTTTTTAGGGAAGATGAATTAATATTCACAGTTTGCTCATTTTTACTTATTTTTCTTGTGCCTCAACCGACATTTTGAGACCCTGATCTCTTTTAAATGCAAATTTATCATTTAAAATGCTTTTGTAGTTAAGTTATGTAAGTTATTTAAGTGAAGAAAACAAGAAGTTCAATAGTGGAAAAACCAGACTTTGGAGTCAGTCTTGGATGCAAGTTCCAAATGTAGTATGATTATTTCATAATTTTCAAACTTCATATACCTAAGTATTATTCCTTTTTTGTTTTAAAGAGTGCTTTATGTAATCAAGGAATATTTACTGAGCATTGTTTGCTATCTTTAAGTTGTTGAGATTCAAATATTCAAGGAACTTAGCCATTTCTGGTTGATGTTCTAACTTGGGAACCTCAAGTCTCCTTTTTCAAAATGTAGCCTTTGCTAAGCCATCAAGAGTAATTTAAAAATAGTTTTGTATGTTGAGCATTACTACTCAGTCTGTCAAACAGTAAGTTTTATAAAGTTCATTACCTAATGCTTGGCTAGCATTCTCAAATTTCCTGTAGTATAAATATCCATATTTGAATTCACCCAGAGCAAGTGATGACTTAATTTGTTTATATTGTAGTCCATCTATGTGAAGTATTTCATACTACGTCTATATCTGTTGGAGAATAATTAGTTAGGAAAAGAAATACATTATTACTCCCAAGTCTTTGATACCTACTTTTAATGATAGTTTATTTTTGTTTAAAAAATGAAATCTAATTTTGGTATCATAAATTTTAAGTAGTTCTTGTACCTTATGTTTATGTTATCAAAGATTATTCACAGGTAATAATTGTTCTTTATTACTTTTGGTAAAGATAAAACTCCATTTATTGTGTTGGTAATAAGGAAACTAGAAAATCTGAAGACCGTAGCTTTAATGGATTTAAGAAGTGTATTATTGGACTGAGTCTCCTGTTAAAATATGTGAGCTTATTTATTAATATATTTCCTTTCTAAAGGTGTTAGTGATAGTGTGTGCCTATTTTCAAGAATTTGATTGCTCTCATTAAATCAATTTATAATGTATAGAGTATGTACTTGTAAAATAAGTTCTTATGTAACTATGTAAATGCATGAGACATATGTAAATTTCCCTTTTTATAATCACAACTGTCTTTATACTTGTGTTTATATGAAAAAGTATAAAACTTTACTTTTGAAAACCTGATTTTCAAACTGCTACATTTATCATGGAAATGGGGATTGTTTGTGTATGTGTGAGGTTATTTACTCTTTATAAGGGTGATGTGTGGGCAGATTCTTCCAGCATTTACAGGTTTTATGTCAGAACTGTGGTTTATCTGGGGAGGCCACACCAGGCCATTTCTGGAATGGGCTCTAGGAGCTGCTGGGGCTCTGGCCTTTAGAGTCCTTACTTTAGGAATTGGGAGGTCTTGGAGAAGCTATTTGAAAACCAGTCCAACACATAGGCTCCACCCTGAGAAGACAAGGCCCTGGAGGAGACAGCACCTGGCAGTAGTTCCTGCAGTAAGTCAGGGTTAAATCCTGGATTTGATGGAGAATTGATGTAGAATCCAGGGTTCGGCGACTGCATCTGGAGGTTCAGCAACAGTAGTAGATCAACAGGCAGCCTGGGTTCATACTGACGTTCCAGACTCCTGACCCCTGCTGTATGGATTACACAAAATACTTTCACTTTTCAATGTTAGAATTTATATCGAAGGAACACTGATTTATGTTATCTAATGTAAAGTATAGCATTCATTAGTAACATTAATAGAGCATCATTTTTGCTGGGCTTCCCTGATAGCTCAGTTGGTAAAGAATCCACCTGCAATCTGGGAGACCTGGGTTCGATCCTTGGGTTGGAAAGATCCCCTGGAGAAGGGAAAGGCTACCCACTCCAGTATTGTGGCCCGGAGAATTCCAGTATTCTGGCCATGGAGTTGCAAAGAGTTGGACACGACTGAATGACTTTCACTTTCATTTTAGTTAAATAATTTTTTCTTTTGCAGTATATCCTAAATGTCAAAGGCATTTTATTCTCTTCTATGTTGCAGGAACAAATATTTGTTTTAAATTAACTTGGACTAATTTGGACAGTAGTCTGTTGAGTTTTATTTATAACATGTATGCTGAGAACAACCAAACTAATTTTAGCTTATTGAACTGAAGTTAGTAATTCAGAATGTTTCTTGATAGCATGAATAGTAAGTTCTTGAATGCAGAATACACAGGTTTTCCTTTCCTATTGCATATTATTCTGAATGCTTTTAGTTGATTAAACACATGGTTAGGTTTGCCATAAAACAATTTTGTAAGTCCATAAAGCTTGTATCCAAACTAAGCTTCTGGCATAATGGCCACAAGTGGAAAAACTTGCTGTCACATCCCTCTGTTTAAAATATTTTTAATATTAATCTTTCTTAATATTTTGAACTTCTTTTTTTATATTGGAATAGAGCCAGTTAACTACGTACTACGTAATGACCTTTTCAGGTGGTCACATCATCCTTATGAAGAGTCAGTCGCTATTCAGGAGGACTCCCACAGGATCGTGTTAGCTGTGGACAAAGACGGTTTTCCTTTTCAATCTAGAGGGTTTTTTTTTTTTCTTTTTCCTTGCCTAACTTCCCCAGCTAGAATCTCCAGTGTAGTGTTGAATGGAAGAGGAAAGAGCAAACATGTTTGCCTTGCTGCTGATCTTCGCAGGGAAGACTTTCATCATAAGGATGATGTTAACTATCGTTTCTCAAAGACTTTTCTTTCTGTTGGCTTGAATAAGTTCATTTTTATTCCTGCTTAGTAATGGAAGTTAGATTTTGTCAAATGATTTTTCTGTGTCTGTGGAGATGTGTATGTCTTCTAGTTTGATATAGTGAGTTGTTTTGATTGATTTTCATGTTTTTCAAAGATTATGCCAACCTCACATCTGGGGGATAAACTCCTCTTGGCTATGATGTATTATTATTTTTAATGTTATTTGATATGGTTGGCCAAGTTTTTATGAGTTTTCATATTTGTCTTTGTTTCTTTTAATAGCTAGTCTCATTTCGGTATAATTTTAATACTTGCCCTCTGCCTGATTTCCCCCCTCTTCAATTTTGTAGAAATCCTTGTGTTCAATTCATAATATTTCTTAAATATTGGTAGAATTCACTTGTGAAGCCATGTGAGTCTGCTTGCTTTATTTTTTTCTTTTTAGCTAAAATTTTTAAACTATAAATTCAGTTTCTTTAGGTGGTATCAGCTATTTATTTATCTTTTTCTTTGAGTTTTAGTAGGTTGTGTCTTTCAAGGAATTGTTCGTTTGTTAAATTTATTGGTACTAAGTTGTTCGGAATACTTCCTTTTTCACCCTTTTATAGAATCTGCTGTGATATTTTCTTTCTGATTTTTATTATTGACACTTTGTGTCTTCTCTTTTTTACCTACTCCTTCTGGCTAGAGCTTTACTGGTTTTATTAATCTTCTCACAGGTCAGCTTTAGGCTTTATTTTGTTCCTGTTTTTCTGCTTTCTTTTTAATTGATTTATACTCTGTACTCTAATCTTTGTTTCTTTTCTTCCTTGTGCTTGCTTTAGGCTTTGTTTACACCAGCTTGTCTAAAAGTTTTTTTTTTTTTTATAAATGTGGAAACTAAATCATTGATTTGAGAACTAGCTTTTCTAATACAGGCATTACAGTGCTATGAATTTCCCTAAGTACTGTCTTAGCAACATTCCATAAATTTGTATGTATTATGCTGTCATTTTCCTTTAGTTCAAAATACTTCAAGTATTTCCTTTTGTTTTTTTTCCCCCTTTGATCCATAGATTGTTTAGAAATGTATTAAGTTTCCTAAAGTTTTGACATTTAAAAAAGTCCCTATTTTTTTTTTTTTTAAATTTTTATTAGTTGGAGGAGAGGGTGTGGAGAAAAGGGAACCCTCTTACACTGTTGGTGGGAATGTAGATTGGTGCAGCCACTATGGAAAACAGTGTGGAGATTTCTTAAAAAGCTGGAAATAGAACTGCCGTATGACCCAGCAATCCCACTTCTGGGCATACACACCAAGGAAACCAGATCTGAAAGAGACACATGCACCCCAATGTTCATCGCAGCACTGTTTATAATAGCCAGGACATGGAAGCAACCCAGATGCCCATCAGCAGACGAATGGATGAGGAAGCTGTGGTACATAAAAAAGTCCCTATTTTTGATTTATAATTTAATTTCACTTGTTCTGAGAGGTTTTTTTATGATTTTATTCCTTTTACACTTATGAATATGTATTACAGTGTCCATAGTTGGTTTATCTTGGTAAGTGCTTCGTGTGTACTCTATAAGAATATCTGTTCTGCTGCTGTTGGTCACAGTGGTCTATACCGTTGGCCTGGGCCAGTTGATTGATGGTATTATTAGGAACGTTCATGCTCTTACTGATATTCTGTGTACTTGCTCTGTCAATTATTGAGAGAGGGCAGTTGAAATCTCCCAGTGTGATTGTGTTGTCTGTTTCTTCTCATAGTTTCATCAGCTTTTTGCTTAATGTATTTTGAAACGTGCTATTGAGTGTAAAAAGCAGTCATGATTGTTGTTTCCTCCTGATGCTCTGACCTTTCTCTCATATGAAATGACTTTTATTATCACTGGTATTATTCTTTTCTGTGTTATCTGTTCTGATGTTAATATTAGATATTTTGACTAATATTTACATGGTATTTTTTTAGTCCTTTCACATCAACATTTTTTAGTCTTTATATTTGAAGTGCATTGCTTACAAGCATTGTATAATTAGGTCTTGCTATTCTGTCTTGATAATCTCTACATTTTAATTGGGGTAGTTAGACTGTAACGTGATTGATTTTGACAGCGTTAGGTTTAAATTTGTCATCTTGCAGTTTTTTTCCCCTTTGTTTCATCTGTTTATTCTACTTTTCCTTTTTTCTTCCATCTTTTGAGTTAATTGAAAAAATTTCTTAATATTCCCTTTGTTGTCATACCTCCTTTGCTGTCTTCTTAGCTGTAACTGTTTGTTTTGGTGTTTTATCTTTATTTTACCATAGTGTACCTTCAAGTGACATCATTGCGCCTTGTGTCTAACAAGGAATCCTGACACTGGTTTGGTTCCTGTATTTGTGCTGTTGTTGTGATGTATTTTACTTCTGCATATGTTTTTAACTTTATACTATATTGTTAATATTTTTATTTTTTTTTAAAGTCAGATATCTTTAAAATTGTAATAAAGCATCTTATATATTTATCCATGTAGTCATCTTTCATAGAATTCTTTATTCCATCTGGTATCATTTTACTTGTTCATTTAAGAAGGCCTCGTTTTCTTGCCTCGCTTTTCTCTGGAACTCTACTTTCAGTTGAGTATATCTTTCCCTTACTCCCTTGCCTTTTGCTTCTCTTCTTTCCTTAGCTATTTGTAAAGCTTCCTCAGACAAACCAGTTTGCGTTTTGTTTTCTTTGGGATAGTTTTGGTTACTGCCTCCCCTGCAGTGTTATGAATCTCTGTCCATAGTTTGCCAGACACTTTGTCTACCGGATCTAAACCCTTAAATCTATTCATCACCTCCACTGTATAATCATAAGACATTTGATTCAGATCATGCCTGAATGGGCTAGTGGTTTTTTCTACTTCAATTTAAGCCTGAATTTTGCAAGAAAGAGCTCATGATCTGGGCCATAGTCAGCTCCTGGTCTTGTTTGCACTGACTGTATAGAGCTTCTCCATCTTAGGCTGCGAAGAATATAATCAATCAGTTATACCCAACTGAATGCAGAGTTCCAGAGAACAAGGAGAGATAAGAAGGCCTTCTTAGGTGAACATTTGCTAAGAAATAGGGGGAAATAGTGGAATGTGAAAGACTAGAGATCTCTTCAAGAAAATTGGAGATACCAAATTCCATATATATGTGTTAGCATACTGTATTGGTGTTTTTCTTTCTGGCTTATTTCACTCTGTATAATGGGCTCCAGTTTCATCTACCTCATTAGAACTGATTCAAAAGTAATTAGCCTCAAACTAATAAAAATAATTGGGGAAAAAAAAGGCAAAAAAAAAAAAAAAAAAGAAAATTGGAGATACCAAGAGAACAGTTCATGCAAAGACAGACATGAGAAAGGACAGAAACAGCAAGGGCCTAACAGAAGCTGGAGAGATTAAGAGGAGGTAGCAAGACTATGCAGACCTACACAAAAAAAGGTCTCAATGACCGAGACAACCACAGTGGTGTAGTCACTCACCTAGAGCCAGACATCCTGGAGTGTGAAATCAAGTGGACCTTAGGAAGCATTACTACCAGCAAAGCTAGTGGAGTGATGAAATTACAGCTGAGCTATTTCAAATCCTAAATGATGTTGCTGTTAAAGTGTTGCACTCAGTATGTCATCAAATTTGGAAAACTCAGAAGTGGCCACAGGATTGGAAAACTCAGAAGTAGCCACAGGATTGGAAAAGGTCAGTTTTCATTTCAATTTCAAAGAAAGACGATGACAGAGAATGTTCAAATACCATAAACTGCACTCATTTCACATGCTAGCAAGGTAATGCTCAAAATCCTTCAAGTTAGGCTTCAGCAGTATGTGAACCGAGAACTTCCAGATGTACAAGCTGAGATCAAATTGCAAACATTCATTGGATCATAGAGAAAAGCAAGGGACTTCCAGAAAAACATCTACTTCTGCTTGATTGACTACACTAACGCTTTTGACTGTGTGGATCACGACAAACTGTGAAAGATTCGTAAAAAGATGGGAGTACCAGGTCATCTTAGCTGTCTCTTGAGAAACCTGTATGTGGGTCAAGAAGCAACAGTTAGAAACAGACATGGAAAAGTTGACTGGTTCCAAATTGGGAAAAGAGTATGTCAAGGCTGTATATTGTCACCTTGCCCATTTAACTTCTATACAGAGTACAGCATGTGAAATGCCGGGCTGGATGAAGCACAGTTGGAATCAAAATTGCTTGGAGAACTGTCAACAACCTCGGATGTGCAGATGATGCCACTATATTGGCAGAAAGCAAAGAGTAACTAAAGAGCTTCTTGATGAAGGTGAAAGAGGAAAGTGGCAAAGCTGGCTTAAAACTCAGCATTCAAAAACTGAAGATCATGGTAACTGGTTCCATCACTTTGTGGCAAATAGATGGAAAAAAGGAGAAACAGTGGCAGATTTTATTTTCTTGGGCTCCAAAATCACTGTGGATGGTGACTGCAGCCATGAAATTAAAAGACACTTGCTTCTTGGAAGAAAAACTATGACAAACCTAGACAGTGTATTAAAAAGCAGAGACATCACTTTGCCAACAAAGATCCATATAGTCAAAGCTATGGTTTTTCCAGTAGTCATGTATGGATGTGAGAGTTGGACCATAAAGAAAGTTGAATGCTGAAGAATTGATACTTTTGAACTGTGGTGTTGGAGAAGACTCTTGAGAGTCCCTTGGATTGCAAGGAGATCCAACCAGTCAATCCTAAAGGAAATCAACCCTGAATATTCATTGGAAGGACTGATGCTGAAGCTGAAACTTCAGTACTTTGGCCACCTGATGCAAAGTGCCAACTCATTGGAAAAGACCTTATTGTTGGGAAAGATTGAGGACAAAAGGAAAAGGGGGCGAGAGAGGATGAGGTGGTTGGATGGCATCACCGACTCAGTGAACATGATCTGAGCCAGGCTGTGGGAGGTAGTGAAGGAGAGAAAAGCCTGGCGTGCTGCATTTCATAGGGTTGCAAAGAGCCGGACACTACTTAGCAACTGAACAACAGCAAAGTCTGCAGGTGGTGAATTCAGCTTTTGTACGTCTAAAAAAGTTTTTATTTCACCTTCTTTTTTTGAAATATATTTTGTTGGGTATAGAATTTTTTTTTGGCAGGTTATTTTTTCCTTGTTAGTTCTTTAAAGATGTTGCCCTTTGGTGCTCTGAAGGAGAAATCTGTGCTTATCATTTTCTTTGTGGCTGTACGTGGTTTGTATTTCTTTGGCAGCTTTTAAGGTTTCTTTTTTATTATTGATTTTGAAAAATTTTATTCTGATACTCCTTTATGTAATTTTTTTCTCTGTTGTGTTTATGGGTTTTGAGCTTCTTATATCTGAAAGTTTATAATTTTTATCAAATTTGGAAAGCTTTCAGCCATTATTTCTTCGTGTATATTCTCTGTCTGCGTTTCTCTCTCTTGTTTCCTTTGGAGACTCCAGTCCATGTACATCATGCTGTTTGTATTTGCTTACAGCCTTCTGATGGTCTGTTTACTTCCCCTCTTGTCTTGCTTTGTTTCTGTTTCATTTTGGTTAGTTTGTATGGTTATAGCTATAGTTTTACTAATCTTATCTTCTGCAGTGTCTAACCTGCTTTTAATTTCATGCACTGTATTTTTCATCTCAGGTATTATAGATTTGCCTGAATAATTATGATTTGGGTCTTCTCTTCAGTCTTCCGTGTATCTACTTGACACATCCACCTAGATTTTAGAGTCTTAGTGGGCTTTACCATTCCTTCTCATTTGTTCGTAGGGTTGTATGAGTTTATTCATTCCCAGATTTTGTTTGTTTGTTTCACTACCATCTTGTTTATATTGTAGAAAATATGCATCATCTCTGTCTGTATACTTACATGCACATCCTTGTTTGTATGCCATGTTAGTACCTTTTTCAAAGTTAAAAAATACTTTTAAAGAGTAAATGCATGCTAATTTTATAAAATATAAGGAATCCTATATAGTATTGAATTAAGTGAATTTAAATATGATTTTCCTTTGAAGTTCTATAGTTTGCTCGAAGATATACTGAAATATTGGAAAAGATATTCAAAACAACTGCCTCACAGCTGTGTGTTCTGATAGCTAGAATTACACTAATGGTTTTATATTTACTAAGGCTCAAAATACCCACAAAGACATTTGTGGGGCTTCTCTTACATGGGTGGGAGTCTCAATGCTTCTGCTTTATGCACAGCATATTCAGAAAAGACAGGATGAGCTCTTCCACATTATATATGCCCATACCAGTCAGTCTAGAGAAGCTTGTGAGGAACATTCTTCATCAGCTTTTATAACAAGAGAGAGGAAACAAACTCTTTTTCAAATTCTTTTCTTCTCTATGAGAAACAGAGGGGAAAACTAAGGGATTGGTAAAATACCTGATTATCTACAAGTCCTCACTTACCCAAAGCAGACAGAGTGCAAGCGTGTCTACTGCTTGAGCTGTGGGGGATTAGTTGGAAGTCTCATTCAGAAGTAAAATTTTCTGTAATGGGAAAGTAGATTTTCTTAAATTGCCTCTTCATGCGTTATGAATGGTTCTGTGATATATTATAGCCAATTAAAAGTGATTAGATCCATTGAGTTGTCTCTTTGGAGTACTTTAATTATGAAAACCGGTTTGAAATGAGTCCAGACTTGAGACAGATGGTTGAATTTGTGTTTAAATAAATTTAAATCTTAAAAATGAATGAAACTTAGGAAAAGCTCTTTTAGTTGATTTCCTGGAGTCCACTAAGAATGGCAACTGACTTTCTTATTTGATAACCCCTAAATATTGGGGATTTAAAAAATTCAGAATCATGTATGAATGATGTATGGAGGCCCTCTAGGAAAATACTCTGAAATTCAAATTATCTCTCAGTTCAACATATGGAAGAAATGTGTTTTGAATACAGAATTTACTAAAGACCAAAATATAGTTCAGGCTATGTTTTTTGGTTATTGGTCTATTGAAATGAGCTGAAAGTGGGAGGTTTTTCTCTTTTTTTGAATCTACTTACTTATATATATTAGCAGCTAACTTAGGGCATGAATGCTTTTCAGTGTATGGAACTTAATATGATAGGACTTTTACAAAGTCATAAGGAATAATGGCACTCTTAATTATTAATCTAATTTACATTGGATTAAAGCTGTATAAATTGGAATGACAGTTATAATATTTGCATCAGATGCTGAGGTATTGTGTGGGATAGGATCTGCTATGTGATTCATTTATATTCTTCAGATAACTTCCTAAAAACAATATGAAAGTAAAATAATTTGTCCCTACTTTGCTTAATTTTATTAAGTAAATAAAGCTAAGTTTCATATACAACAAGATTAAGAGAAGTTATATTCTTTTGCTGATTTTCCTCTATATTTTGTAGGTGAGCTCCTTAACAATATTAGTTTTGGACTTGATTACTAGAAAGATGATATAAACAGATGCAGAAGGTAAAATTGTAATCTTTCTCTAACTTTTAATTTAAAAAATTATTTAAGTTTACTTTAAAAAAATAAGCACTGTATCAATCTCTGCATTTTCTTGTTATATACCAGGCACTGTTATTTGTATAAGTGATACTGTAGATAACGGAGCACATAGAAATCCCTGCCTCTTGGAGGTTGTATTTTAGAACCGAAGCTAGCTAATTAGTAAAATAAGGAAATGAAACATACAGTATGTTAGGTGGTAAAAGGTGTGATGGAGAAAACCTGGTAGGTAGATAGGATGTAGAGGATGATCCAGTGAGGTGTCGCAGGGGAAAAGCATTTAAATGAAGGGTGAAGAGAGAGGGAGTGAACATGTGGTTTCTGTACTCCAGACGGAGGAAAAGTGGAAGCAGAGTCCCTGAGATGGGAGCGTGTCTGGAGCCTCTGAGGACTAGCAGGGTGCCCGTGTGGCCGGAACTGAGGGGAGGTAGGAGATGAGAACGGAGAGGAAGAGCGGTGGTAGGTGATAAGGGGAGGCACACTTTATGCGGGGTCTTGCTGGGGCTTCCTCAGTTGATAAAGCATCCGCGTGTCGGGAAGATCCCCTGGAGAAGGGACAGGCTGCCCACTGCAGTGTTCCTGGGCTTCCCTGGTGGCTCAGCGGGTAAAGAAGCCGCCTGTAAGGGGGGAGACCTCGGTTGGGAAGGTCTCCTGGAGAAGGGAAAGGCTACCATTCCAGTGTTCTGGCCTGGAGAACTCCATGGACTGTATAGTCCATGGGGTCACAAAGAGTCGGACATGACTGAGCGACTGTCACCTTCACTTTGCTAGTGGAAAGCCATTGGAGGGTTTGAGCAAAGGAATGACATGAACTTTGTTTTTTTCTTCAGAACTCAGCTTTCTTTATTTTTTAATTTTTATTTTTTCCAATTATTTTTATTAGTTGCAGGCTAATTACTTTATAATATTGTAGTGGTTTTTACCATACATTGACATGAATCAGCCATGGATTTACATGAACGACATGACCTTAAGTTTTAAGAGAAGAATTCTGGTAGCTTTGTTGACAATAATATGAGTGGTTTGGGAGGGATGGAAGTATTATTACTTCTAGGCTACTGGAGTAATCCGGGCAAGGGCTCATGTTATCTTGGACCTGGCTGGCAGCAGCAGAAGTGATGAGAAGTGGTCAAATTCTGGGTATATATACACAGCTGATTCTTGTTGTTTGTGGTAGTTATATTCTATGAAATCAATGTGAATACTAAATTAACTTTAGCTGATTACTGAATCATTGCCCTGCGTGAGGATAACATAAGAAGTTGGATCCCTTTAAGCAGGGTCACAGCATTTTTGACAATTGATCAGTACATCACTTTATGTTTTGTGTGCTTCTGTTTAAAGACACCTTCTTTAATGTATCTTGTTGACTCATTAACATTAAACTCACAGCTAGCAGTGTTGTAATTCATGACTCAACACAGCTATCTAACACATACTTGCTCCATAAGGCACATGGCAGACTTCTTGAGCATAAAAGCGCCAGGCAGCACTTCAGCACAGTGCTTGGGGATCATTTTAAACAGCCAAATTACCAACAAAAGGATCATTAAAAAAAAAACTTATGCTTTTAAAAAAAATTTATTTATTTTAATTGGAGTCTAATTACTTTACAATATTGTAGTGGTTTTTGCCATACATTGACATGAATCAGCCACGGGTGTACATGTGTTCCCCATCCTGAACCCCCCTCCCACCTCCCTCCCCATCCCATCCCTCTGGGTCATCCCAGTGCACCAGCCCCGAGCGCCCTGTCTCAGGCATCCAACCTGGGCTGGCGAGCTGTTTCACATGTGATAATATACATGTTTCTTTATTGATTTTTCTTATTGTGTAAGTATACCTGCTTTGAAACATACATATTAAAGCCAAGTTTTTTTTCTGTCATTGAGACTTTTTATCTGTAGGCTAAATAACTGAATTTTTAGATATAATGAACATTTAGATAAACTTTTGAGCTTTAATGAGTTTTTACAACTTTCTATTTTTAATTTTGACATTATTTCAGAACAACAGAAATTTTGAAAGATGAATACAAAGAATTCTCATATATACTTCAGCCATATTCTACAAATATTAGTGTTTTAGCAACTGTACATGAGAAGGAAGCTGAAAACTGGTTCCTCTGTCTTTTTGACATGTTCCTGTTATTTGTTGAACACTTATTTCCTGGCTCATCTTATGCTTTTCCTGTTCTAGGTTTGGCTTCATTTCTCTAAGGATCCGTAGCTTTCACTTAGTGGAAAATGATGTTTAAAAGCCAATATTTGGCCCTGGGTGTGCTCATTGCTACCGGGGTGTCTTTGTTCATGGTCCCTTCAGCCAACAGAGATGGGAAATAAGCAGGTTCACACACACATACAGGCATGCATCTGTGCCTACTTCTGTGTCTGTTGCTCTATCTATACTGAAACTGAAGTATTCACATTGCTACTTCCAATTCTACTCAAACCCCAAACAGTTCGTTCTGTCTTTTCCTATTTACGTATTTGCAATCTCCTGCTTTGACAGTGAGAAACCTGGCTGCTATTATTCACAGTGTACTTACCTGTTCAGTCCTAAAAGGTGATTTCAGAATTGCTAACTTATGCCACTGAAAAAAAGAAACCTACTTACTGTAGTTCAGTATTTGTTTAGACCTCTTTTTGCCTTTTGTCTTCCACTGTGGTCAGATATTGTTTGTAAAATGACTTGGGTTAATCTTTTTACTCCCCACTCTTTACATTACAGACTGGGAAATACAGCTTGGTTCTTGTTGTTCAGTTGCTCAGTCATTCTGACTCTTTGCGACCCCATGGACTGCAGCATTCCAGGCTTCCTTGTCCTTCACCATCTCCTGGAGCTTGCTCAAACTCATGTCCATTGAGTCGGTGATGCCGTCCAACCGTCTCATCCTCTGTCGTCCCCTTCTCCTCCCACCTTCAATCTTTCTCAGCATTGGGGTCTTTTCCGATGAGTTGGCCCTTCACATCAGATGGCTGAAATGTTGGAGCTTCACCTTCAGCATCTGTCCTTCCAAAGAATATTCAGGGTTGATTTCCTTTATGATTGATTAGTTTGACCTCCATGGAGTCCAGTGGACTCTCAAGGGTCTTTTCTAGCACCACATTTGTTTCTATTGTGTCCCATTTTAAGATGCTCTTCCTCTCTTACCCTAGTTGACTTTCTTTACTTATTTTGTTAATGGTTAGACATTAATGGTTCTAAAAGTCAGGACTGTATAGAACTATATACTTAGAGAACCGTTATCTTCCTCATTTCTGCTTCTTTCTTATACAGAAATCATAGTATTATGATATGCTTTTTTATTTTGATTTTCCACCTGACATTATGTCCTAAAAGGTTACAATATTTCAGTTTGTAAATTTCTTTGTTATTCTTTTTAACCCCTGCATACCACTTCATTATAAGTTATTCAGGCACTTTCCTATGTATGGGCACATTTCAGTTTTTTCAGTTATTTACACTACTACCTGAATAAACTTGTACATAAAGTTTTTTTTTTTTAATTGTTGAAGTAATATCTTTATTTTTGAAGCAATATCTTAAGTATAAACTTCTAGAAGTGTGAATGTAGGGTAACAATATAAATGTGTATGTAGTTTTGTTAGATATTGTCAGATTACCTTCTATAAAAATTATACCAATTTACATTCCCACCAACTGTGTATAAGTTTCTCCATATCGTTGTTAGAACAGTGTTTTTTAATTTGGTAGGTTATTTTGATTTACATTTCTTCTACTATAAGTGAGCTTGACCATCTTTTCATATCTTTAAAGGCCATTTATTTACTTATTTATTTTAAAGGCCATTTAAAAGTAATTTTTAGTGAATTCTTTTGCCCTTTTTTTAAAATTGAAATTTGATTTTTTCCCCTGTAATTTAAAGAATTTAAAGATATATTACAGTGAATAGCCCTTTTTCTATTATACATGGGACATACGTTTTCTGTGAGTCTGTTGGTTGTTGTTTGACTGTTTATAGTCTTTTTTTCTATAAATGATGATATTCTAGCTACTCATAAACAAACTGAGAAATAAACTGTCCTTTGTCTCTGTCCCAAGAGTCTTGTGTCTTTTGCCCGCATCCATGAAATTGAGGCAACCCAACTTTTTACCTTGCCGAGTAGGGTACAATCTCATACCTTTCATTTTCGTGACAGAAATATGCGTCCTTTTATTTTTAGTTGTTTTTCTGTAGGATTTTTTCTTCTTTCCCTTCTCAGAGTTCTTTCATCTTAACCGTTTCTTTCTCTGAAGAGTCACCTTTCCAAGACTGCCTCCCTTGTCTTTCACGTGCATTTTCAAGTCCCTTTCTTGAGGTCAGTTCTGTGATCAGCCATTACCCTTTTTCAGTGTTTTCACAGGTAGGGTAGACCTCCTTATTCTCATGTGGTTTTAGATGAGTCTTAGGCATACTGCTAGCTCTCGTACGCCTCTCTTTTCTCTTCAGTGCATTTTTCTTTTTATTTCCCCTTTTTTGCCCTCAGAACAGTCTTTGGTGCCCATGAAGGCTTGCAGTGGGAGGATGCAAGATCATTTTCAAAGATTTGATGTTATACGCACTGCAAATTTAAACTTTGAACATTCTCTGTTATACTGAGGGTGCAGGTTTTATTTGTTTTTCTTTTTGTTCTTTATTATGTTTTTAGATAATATGTGGGAGATTCAGAATTATGCTGCTGCCCATATTGTAGCTACTCAGAATCCCCCCAGTCATAGCATTGTTATTATAGAATATAGATTTACCATGAAATACCATTCAATATGTAGGTTATTAAAAGACTGTGGGTCAATTGCATCTAGCAGTCACTATGTACAAGGAAATGATATTGCACAGAGCTAGGGAACTTGCTCTTTATATTGAATTTTTAAATATCACTATTTTAGTTCTTTGAACAGTTTAAAACCTGTGATGTTTTTCAATAAATATTTCTTGATTGATACATAAAATTTTGTTATACTAGTATGGATGCATCTCTTACATTTTTTAATACTTTATAGGAGCATATAATCAAAAAGGCTGTTTTCAGCTCTCCGAATTCTGTCTTCTTTGTCATTAACTGTGCGTTTGGCAATTTTCTTCCATTTAATTTCCATCACAACCCAGTGGATTGAGTAGGGCAGACAATTTAACTCCCAGGATTAAAAATTAGAAGCTGAAATTTATATTAAATGACTTGCTTGGATTGTACAGCTAATCAAAGGAGAAACCGAGATGAAAAGTGACTTCTTAACTTTGTTATTGTCAGAACATCACTGAGTAGATAGCCTTTTCATTGTTCCCACATAGCATACTTGTTCCTACTTTAGCTTCCATGAGAAAAAAACACATGCAGATATTTGGGCCAAGTAACTTGTAAGTTAAGACGAATTCTTGTTCATGTTCTTCTTACTCAGAGCAATAAGTATTGTATAGTTGAGGAGGAATGTTTTGAAAGAAAGGAAAAATGTAAGGTGGTAAAACGTTTATTTATCCACATCAAAGCAGAGACTACTTGCAGGCAAGTAGTCTTTACTTTTGGAAAATAATCACTTCTCATTTGTTACCCGGAGGCTTTTCACCATAATATTTAACAAATGGTAAATGCTTCAGAGGTTTTTAATAAAAAATACTTGACTTTCTAGACTAACTTAATGACTAGTCTAGCCTGTCTCCTGTAAATGTCAAACATCCGTAATTGAGTTTTGCTAGCTTCGTAATATTGTTTGTGGCACGACATGGTGTGTACACACTGTGTTATTATAAACATTAAATGGATTTGTCAACAAGTGGAGGAAAAAGAATTGTAATTTAGTCTCTCTGTGAATTTTGTTATGTGGAGGAGGAAAAATTGGATGTTTTCCTCCCTGTTAATTGACACATAGAATGACTCCATGCCCTGCTTCAGTGCTTCTTGTCATTAAAAAAAAATAAAAGCATGCATCAACAGAGGTATGATTCTGTGTCTGTCATTAGGATTTATTCACTGTGTGTAGTTCACATTAATTTTAAGCTAAGGTATGGTTATTTAAAAGTTAGGAAAGTATAGTGTTGATCTGAGATATTCTGAACTAAAATGCTATGCAGCAGGAATCATGGTGCATAATTTTTTGTAATATATTTTGTTAAGTGAATAGAATTTAAAAAAATTTAGTTATAACTGGTTTTCACACAGTATTACTATTTCTCGAATTTACTTACATAGTCTCTTTGAAACCCTAAATATTTTTTTAAAACAAATCAGGTAAAAGTACAGTAGACTCTTTTCAAATCATGGCATGTTTTTGATGTTTTTGAAACTTTTTATTAATATCTACAAGGGAGGAAGTATAGGGTGCATGCATAAGTATAACCAAGTACACGAGTGTCTGTGAGCATAGAGGACAACAAACTATACTAAGACATTCCTCTGATTTATTTCAGCTTTACACCCAAAGCTATTTTAAATGAAATTTGCATGTTATGTATTATTATTATTGTTTTAATATAATGGATTCTACCTTGGATGTCTTCAAAGGCTTTTAATCATTTTCTAAATTTGCAGACAACTGCTGGTAGGCTGTTTATAGACTTTGGCTATGATACCCTTCTTCAGATTGTTGGTCATACACTGTATCTGATCAAGAGAAAAAAATTAACTGAGACGTTCTCAAGTTTTCTAATATTATTTTGGATTATAAAATCTTAGTGAGCCAAGTGTGGTGTATTTCGTGAATCATTTCTACACCAGCTAGAAAGACAGATGGGTCATGTGCAGCTTAAAAATCTGTGCAGATAGGAGGACAGATGGGTGGTTTAAATGTCTCCATGAAAATGTGTGTGTGGAAAGCTTAACTCCTGAAGTTACACTCAAAAAATCTGAGTAATTAATTGGGAATAATAGAGTTTATACAAAAAACACTATTTTTTAAGGAGGGAAGTAAAATATGGAATCATTGAATTTGCTAGTTATAATTTTAAGCTTACAATAAAAATCAACAAACTTTAAACTTATAATAAAAATAAACAAATTAGAATTCAATTAGAATGCAATTAGAATATAGTCCTCAAATAGTGCTGCCTTGTTTTCTGATTATGGACATGTGGCCTCTATAAGACTTCTTTATTACTTGGAGTTAATTTAACTGCCTAATTGTACGTGAAATTTTGACATGTCTGTTGTCAGAATTTGTTGACTATCAAGTAAGAGCACCATGAACCTGCCTAAAAATGATGAAACCAAACCAAACCCAAACAGAACCAACTCTAAGAAAAGGACCTTAGAAAAAGGGCTGCTCTGGCAACTTCTGCAGCAAATGTTCATGGACCTTCACTGCAGCAGGTGTTGAGGCATTAAGGTGACTTAGCTCCCAGCTGAAAGATCTGTTCCTGTTTGATTGGGTTTACAATTTAGATCTTGGGTGACAGCTTTGTATGGGAGTCTGCCTGAGTTGTGTTGGTTGGTAGAAAAGGGGGTTGTTATTTTAGAACAAGGCTGCAGGACTGATCATAGATGTATCAATTGTACTGGCTTTTGGAGAGTTTTTTAGAAATGTATTTCTGCAAGAAGTTTGTTAAGTAGCAATGTTTATGGGCAAATTATTTATACAGGATATTCAATGAAGAAATGATTAAAGTAACTGAACGTGTAAGCAGATGTGTTCCTAAGAATGTTTAAAATCATTTGTGATTATTATTACTGAAGTGTCTTATTAATTGCTAAGTTAAAAAATTAACCTTCATGTCATGCAGAGTAAGTTACAACCACTTTAGGAATTTATATTAACAGAGGACAAAAATTTATTGGTTTCTGAATGAATATTTTTAAAATTAAAAATTCAGATGATTTTTTTTTAAAAATCACAGCATCCTTCTTAATAAGGGTAAGAATTTTTTAAATGAATTTCTTATTTTAGTTATATATTTTAAAATTTATGTGATTATTTACTAGTTCATGGCATATAATACATTATCCTGTGTGTTGTGATCAAAAAGTAAGAAAACCTACTTCTCTGATAGCTGGTGTTACCTTTTTCTGATCTCTTCAGATCAGAACTGAATTAATATGTTTGCACCTATATGCCTGCTGTAGTATTAGGACCTCCTTCCAGTCAGCTCTGAAAGGGCTTAGGAAAGACCTTCTAGTGATTAGATTATTTTCTCATCAACAAGTTCTTTATGTTATAAAGTGAATAGGTTATCCAGGGAAGTATTTTGTGAATAATTTGGATAATCATTAAAACATCCTCGTGTGCATGAATGAGCTGATGTCTGTAACCGAAGCCCCGCCGTGTTGTGTGCAGCTTCCCTGGAGGAGTCAGTGGCGGCCCTAGTCTTTGGAAACACGAGAATTTGTTGGTGATTGAGACATGCCAGTTTGCTGGAAGAATTTGTGTGCTTTTTCACCAGCTGAGTGTGGTTCCTTGCCGTCAGAATTAGCAGCAGTGATGAGAAAGACAGAATTGTTCCAGTTCTGTTGGTCTGCCTGAGGAAGTCTGATGTCTCCTCTCTGCAAAAACTCTGGTTTGTTCTCTGCTTTTGGCCCTGGGCTGGGGACTTTCTCCAACAGGAGATACTTTTCAGACCCCTGTCTATAGGGAGCACCCAAGCGGGTGCTGAGCCTAAACAGAGTGGGAGCAGAGAAAAGCCTCCGGCGTCAAGAATTCTCAACATAAGATTTATTTGGGGGGAAGGATTCGTTTGGTGAGCTCTCCTTGGATAGAGGGCAAAAACTTTTATGAAGTCTAGATAATTGATAAGAAATATTTGTTCCATTTGCTTCAAAAACTGAAGATCTGATTAAAAATTTTATTTGTTTATATCTTCGCTCATTTATATTGCCAACCTGTAAATATTTTCTGAATGATTTTAGAAAGGGAATCATATAAATTTTTAAGTTATTACTTTGTCATCTTCTAGACTTCTTCTGTATCAAGTCTAAATTTCTCTGATTGATTTTCAAGTCGTTCACAACCTAAAACAGTCTTAGCTATACAGCTTATTTCCTTCATTTTCTCAAAACTTGCTATCTTTGAGCTATTTCTTTGCTTGCCTATGTAACACTGCTTATTCTCTCCATGTTTTCACTCAGTAGTTCAAATCATCCAACCATGGGCTGTTGTCAAAGACTCTGTTTTGTGAAATGCAGAATTCCCAATATCTAGCCCAGTTCTTGGGGATGAGCAGTTAATAATATTTATTGAATGAAATGAAGGAAGAAATGGAGAGAGAGTGAGGTGAAGGAACTATTGTCTTTCCTGTCTTTCTTACACTTTTCCAGACTTGCCTCATTTTTTAAGGTTTGTTTTCTCCACAGAGTCTCCTCTGACTTCCCTGGTCTTTATTGACATCTCAAAAGTAGACCTTCAAATTTAACATTATTCACAAACTTTCTTGTTTTCTTGGTTATGCAGTTTCACGTGCACTGTCATTCCAATTTGGTGTAAGCTCCTTGAAGATGAGAAGGAGCATGTATCTGTACAGTTTTTCAAAAAAATTGTATATTGACCTTTATTCATCAAACATCTCCTGCAGGGTACGCCTGCTTCAGAGCATCCTTTGTACAGAGTCCTGATAGGTAAACACAGTATGTGCTCAGTAGCCTTTTGATTATTCATAAGATGTATGAGATAACATGAATCAGTGGTAACTCAGTTTGCATATAGTGAAGATAGAACTTTTAAAACTATCTCCTAACTTTATTCAACTTTTTTTTTTTTTTCAGGGAAAGAAACTGAAAAGGCTAAGGAACGTTACGACAAAGCCACAATGAAACTCCATATGTTGCATAATCAGTATGTGTTGGCATTGAAAGGGGCACAGCTTCATCAGAACCAGTATTATGACACTACACTTCCTCTGCTTCTCGATTCCTTACAAAAGATGCAAGAAGAAATGATAAAAGCACTGTAAGCTTCATTTCCCGTTTGATATAAAAGCCCTTCCTGAAATGATTGTAGCATTGCTTTTTTTCCTCCTAGTTAAAAGTTTCCTGTAAAATTTGTCTTTGTTTTGTAAGTGGCATCGCTGGACTAGCTCAGAGGTGTTTCAGACCTCTTCTCCCTTGGGTCTTCTTGATTTTCCTGTCTGGTATCCCTTCATCTCATGCTCACTCACTCTTCTTTCTGTATGTTTTAGTTTTGCTCCAGTTAGCTGGAAATTTAAATGAAAAAAAAAAAAGAAATCATTATTTTGATAAGCATTAAGAAGTGGATATCTATCTGTAGACCACTGAAGATTTAAATCTTGAGCCTCTGCTAAGCCCAAAGGAAATTATTTATTTATTTGCATGCTTCTAGTTGTATGAGATTACAGTGAACAAATGTTTATTGAAATCGTCTGCATGCAAAGTGCACTGGTGCTTGGGGATGTGGAGATGAGTAGGGCACAGTTTTTGCCTTCAAGGAACTAACAGTGTTGGTTAGTAATTCAAACGCATACATGTTTACCATACATATCGATTCAGTACACCACCCTCTGGTAGACTTCATCTCATTATTAATGCTGGTGAGTCCCCATTTTTCCAATAAAGGATAAAGTGATTTTAGTCAACTTGAATATGTCAGTGTTTAAGGGTGTTGATAAAATAGTGAAATGCCTACTTAAAATATTTAATTAGTTATGTCTTCTTTAAATTATATATTATTGACTTATAAACATTTCCTTTCCTATTTTCATTTTATGAATCAATGTTTTTTCAAATTCCTCATATGCATGTTCAGTAACAGTATTTTTACCATCATGAGAACATCCTTTAGAGACATTTAATAGTTTTACAAGTGTATTATCTTTACTGTCTAGTAAATTTTTTTAGATCTGGCATTAAAAATATAATATCACTAAAATTGAATCCTTTGTCACAAGTACTCATTCATATAACATTAGGAGATTTCTGCCTTTTTTCCCCAATTTGTCTTAAAGATGAGTGTTAACATCATAACCACTACTGTATTACTTTATAAGAATTATCTAGAGAGGCTCATTTGCATTCATATCATCCAGTACTTCCAACTGTGAGGCCCCAAGGATATTTACTAAATCTGAATTAAATTGTTATACCTCACTCTTTTCTTTCAATTGTATCTATCAGGTGATTTCTGTAATCATTCAAAATTAGCATTGCCTGAAGCATTTTTAATTTAATTTTTTTGTTTTTTTACCCAAATAGTATTTGACTATTCAAAATGAAGTAAAAGAATTCTTCAAAATAAGAGAGATTTTTAAAGGATTCCTTTTTGTGAGTGATGATTTTGGAAAAGAAAATTAGGCCCTTATATTTATTTGGGTACATAAAGGGTAAACATGTCTATCTACACTTTTTAAGGCTACTGATGAGCAGTTGTATATTTTTACAGCATGGCATTATCAAGTTGAGGATTAGGGTCTTTGCAACAGAATGGTTTTCTTTTTGCACTTATTCCATTAGGCTGATAACAGTTATGATCGTTTTTGCGACTGACTGGAGGTCAGCAGAGATGGAGAGGTCACTGGAGATATAAGCCAGCTAAACTCTGAGTACAATCTGGGAAAGAACAGAGGCCCAGGAGCAAGAGAAGGCCCAGGAGGTGGGGCTTGTGAGGAAGCTGCCCACAGTGGAAGCAACATCACGGACTCAGGACCTGACCCACAGCTCACGCGACGGGGTCGGCGTGTCTGTGGTACTGTTTAGGAGTAGGAAGGGATCAGTTCAGGCTTATATTTTTGTATGTTATTTAGATGTTGAAAAATGTAATGTAGATCATTTGCAATTATTCTATTACATCAAATGTAAATTGTTAATTCATACATTTTTATACTCCGTTTACTTCACTATCCAGGTAAATGAAATAAGGTGGTGCACGGAGCCACCATCTGTGGTGGCATTACATTTCTCGTTTTTATCGTTCTAAACCCTTTCTGGGCCTGTGTTTCCCTGATAAAACTTTAAAATGTTCTAAACCTTTCCTCTTCTTTTCAGAAAAGGTATATTTGATGAATACAGCCAGATAACTAGTCTTGTTACAGAGGAAATAGTGAACGTTCATAAAGAGATTCAAATGTCAGTTGAACAGATAGACCCTAGCACAGAATACAACAATTTCATAGATGTTCACAGGTATGTATAGATACTTTCATTCTTCTTTCAGTATTTTTGACAGTATTATTTTTTGACATGTGTTATTTAATGAATTAAAGTAAGAAGTATTGATGAACTTTGTTAGGACATAGGCTGTTTCCTATTAATTTGTTTTTAATTATTTTCAGAGTCCTTTCTCAGTGATTTTATAACTGTTGATATTTAATTTATATAATGCTCTTTAAAAGTTTTTCAGTTGTTACTACATCATTGTTTAAACCCTATATTTAATCCTTGAAGTAATATTTTCTTTTTAACAATTATGTAATAATAATAAACCTATTGTTTTCTGTTTGTGTTAAACTTTATTATAGTGATACTACATTTGTTTTCATGTATGCATCATCTTATTTTATCTTAATTATCATTGAGGATGGAATAAAGCACATTAATATCCATATTCTACAAATGAGGAAACTAAGCTGAAATAACTTGACTAGGTCTTTGAGGCCTAAGGTTTAGTTTGATTTATACTATTTATTTTTGCTTTACTTTGTTAACATAATTTTAAATAATAACAAATATTCTGCTTTTATTGTATACTAAGACATATTATGATAGGGTATTCATATTGATCAAAATTATTTGGCATGCTTTACCAGAACAACAGCTGCTAAGGAGCAAGAAATTGAGTTTGATACTTCCTTACTAGAAGAAAATGAAAATCTACAGGCAAATGAGATTATGTGGAATAATTTAACAGCAGAAAGTTTGCAAGTAATGTAAGTATTTAGAAAATCTGAAGCTTAAATATGTGTTATTATTTATAGTTTATCAGATTTAAAATTCCAATTTTTGTTTTCTTGAAAGTAATGAAAAGAATTAAAAATGAACTGATTTTTGTTTGGTCAAAGTGAAATGTTTTGAGAAATATGTTAATTTTACCCATTATCATCACTAATTTTGGTAATTCTGAAAATAAAAATTCTGTGTGATGTTACATTCATTTGCCCAGTTATTAATGACATGAGAATATTAGAATAATGTTTTATTTTTTCAAAAATTTATATAATTTTTTAACCCCATTTCATCCTCTAAATGGCAGAGATATTTGGAAATGAGGACAGTGGGTATTAGAGATAAAAAGAGACTTGACAGATGTCAGAAGCATTTAGTATAAAAATTTGACTTTTGAGTTTTCACTTTAAGCAGAAATGTCTTCTGTTATAGGCTGTTAAAACACTTATAGACTATTATAGACTGTTATAGACTATTATAACTGTTATAGACTATTATTTGGCCTTGGAGTGCAGAATGAAGAAGGGCAAAAGCTAATAACATTTTTGGCAAGAGAATGCACTGGTCATAGCAAACACCCTCTTCCAGCAACACAAGAGAAGACTCTATACATGAATATCAACAGATGGTCACTACCAAAATCAGATTGATTATATTTTTGTAGCCGAAGATGGAGAAACTCTATATAGTTAGCAAAAACAAGACTGGGAGCTTGTGTGTGTATCTGGGCGTGGCTCAGATCATGAACTCTGTATTGCCAAATTCAGACTTAAATTGAAGAAAGTAGGGAGAACCGTGAGACCATTCAGGTATGACCTAAATCAAATCCCTTACGATTAAACAGTGGAAGTGACAAATAGATTCAAGAGATTAGATCTGATAGAGTGCATGATGAACTATGGATGGGGGTTCCTGACCTTGTACAGGATCCAGGGATCAAGACCATCTCCAAGAAAAAGAAATGCAAATGAGGAGGCCTTACAAATAGCTGAGAAAAGAAGAGAAGCTAAAGGCAAAGGAGAAAAGGAAAGATATATCCATTTGAATGCAGAGTTCCAAAGAATAGCAAGGAGAGATAAGAAAGCCTTCCTCAGTGATTAATGCAAAGAAATAGAGGAAAACAATAGAATGGGAAAGACAAGAGATCTCTTCAAGAAAATTAGAGATACCAAGGGAACATTTCATGTGAAGATGGGCACAATAAAGGACAGAAATGGTATGGACCTAACAGAAGCAAAAGATATTAAGAAGAGGTGGCAAGAATACATAGAAGAACTATACAAAAAAGATCTTCACAACCCAGATAATCATGATGGTGTGATCACTCACCTAGAGCCAGACATCCTGGAATGCGAAGTCAAGTGGGCCTTAGGAAGCATCACTACAAACAAAGCTAATAGAGGTGATGGAATTCCAGTTGAGCTATTTCAAATCCTAAAAAATCATGCTGTGAAAGTGCCGCACTCTATGCCAGCAAATTTGGAAAACTCAGCAGTGGCCACAGGACTGGAAAAGGTCAGTTTTCATTCCAGTCCCAAAGAAAGGCAATGCCAAAGAATGCTCAAACTACCACACAGTTGCACTCATCTCACACGCTAGCAAAGTAATGCTCAAAATTCTCCAAGCCAGGCTTCAACAGTACGTGAATCGAGAACTTCCAGATGTTCAAGCTGGATTTAGAAAAGGCAGAGGAACCAGAGATCAAATTGCCAACATCTGCTGGATCATCGAAAAAGTGAGAGAGTTCCAGAAAAACATCTATTTCTGCTTCACTGACTACGCCAAAGCCTTTGACTGTGTGGAGCACAACAAACTGTGGAAAATTCTTAAAGAGACAGGAATACCAGACCACCTGACCTGCCTCCTGAGAAGTCTGTGTGCAGGTCAGGAAGCAACAGTTAGAACTGGTCATGGAACAACAGACTGCTTCCAAATAGAAAAAAGAGTAAGTCAAGGCTGTATATTGTCACCCTGCTGATTTAACTTCTATGCAGAGTACATCATGAGAAACGCTGGCCTGGATGAAGCACAAGCTGGAATCAAGATTTCTGGGAGAAATATCAATAACCTGAAAAGTGCAGATGACACCACCCTTATGGCAGAAAGTGAAGAAGAACTAAAGAGCCTCTGATGAAAGTGAAAGAGGAGAGTGGAAAAGTTGGCTTAAAACTCAACATTTAGAAAACTAAGATCATGGCATCTGGTCCCATCACTTCATGGCAAATAGATGGGAAACAATGGAAACAGTGAGAGACTTTATTTTTGGGGGCTCCAAAATCACTGCAGATGGTGACTGCAGTCATGAAATTAAAAGATGCTTGCTCCTTGGAAGAAAAGTTATGACCAACCTAGACAGCGTATTTAAAGCAGAGACATTACTATATCCGTCTAGTCAAAGCTATGGTTTTTCCAGTATCATGGATAGATGTGAGAGTTGGACTCTAAAGAAAGCTGAATGCCAAAGAAGGATGCTTTTGAACTGTGGTGTTGGAGAAGACTCTTGAGAGCCCCTTGGACTGTAAGGAGATCCTACCAGTCCATCCTAGAGGAAATCTGTCCTGAATATTCATTGGAAGGACTGATGTTGAAGCTGAAACTCCAATACTTTGGCCACCTGATGCAAAGAACTGACTCACTGGAAAAGACCCTGATGCTGGGAAAGATTGAAGGTGGGAGGAGAAGGGGACGACAGAGGATGAGATGGTTGGATGGCATCACCGACTCAATGGACATGAGTTTGAGCAAGCTCCGGGAGTTGGTGATGGACAGGGAGGCCTGGCATGCTGCAGTCCACTGGGTTAGGGTCACAAAGAGTCAGACACAACTGAGTGACTGAACTGAACTTACAGGCTCTTATATCAGTTTCTTTTCCACTTTTTGTTACTACTGCATAAAATTTTAAAAGGGTTTTGAGAAATCTTATTTTTTTTCTTTTCAAACATTAGAAAACATAATTAAGGCATTCTTCTGTTAAAGTAAATTTAGGACTTCTCTGTGGCTCAGTAGTAAACAATCTGCCTGCCAATGCAGGAAACATGGGTTCAATTCCTGGATCAGAAAGATCCCGTGGAGAAGGAAATGGCACTCCACTCCATTATTCTCGCCTGGGAAATCCCATGGACAGAGAAGGCTGGCAGGCTTCAGTCCATGGGGTTGCAACGAGTCAGACATGAGTTGGTGACTTAACAACAACAACAATGATATTTAATCTGTCTCCTGATTTTGTTCAGGAGTGACACAAAGAAACTTAAATTTGTTGGTAAGTGTTGTATGTACCTACCCCTGTGTGAAAACTACAGCTGGAAGTTTTCTTATTTTCTCTTCAGTTTTGGACATGTTATATCATCTGGTATAATATAATAAAATTTTACCTCAAAAGATTTAGCAAAAAATCCCTATCTAATATAATCAAAGAGTCTCCCTTCTACTGTTCAGTAATGTAGCATTTACAAATAATTAACTAAGTGGTAGGATCCTGGGACTAGCTGTTAGTAAGGGTTAATGTGTTTTAAGTTGGCTGGATGGGGTTGAAGAAGCTAGCAAATGCTTGTTGAATTATCTCCCTCAAGCTGAAGGCTTAACAGCTGTGGTGGACTGACTGTTGATGAGAGGAATGGTGCAGTGGGTGTACCCTGCACTAGTGGGTCTTTCCAAGAGGGTGTGATGTGGTTCTTGAAGAATCTGTTCCTCCAGGTTGGATGCCCTTCACAGAAGACTCACTGTGACTCTGTGTTGTGGCGCCAGCTGTCTCTAAACCCGCGGTTCTCGCTGGGCAGTTCTTCTCAAGGGACATGTGACAATGTCTGAGACATTTTCATTTATCAGATGGTAAGGTAGAGACCATGCCTGCTGCTAATCATCCTACAGTTCACAGGCTGTAGGACAGCCTCCTACAACGAGTTATCTGGCAAAAATATCAATAATGCTGAGGTTGAAGAATTGTACTCTTAACAATGGAGTTGAATGCATGTCATAAAATGGATGGTAGAGTTTCTCAATTCTTGTGCAGTGATAAATTCCATTCCTTAATTCCAGTGCTGCTTGGTAAATGAACATGGCATAAATTACTCTTGTGTTTTTAAACCATTATATTGCCCCATCAAAATATACTTACTGTGTGTTTAAGGTTGCCAGGTTTAATACTTTCAAGGACTTTAGGCTACAATTGACAATTTATTTTAATATACCAAGAAAGAATGAACATATAGATATTGGAGTGTTATGTGGTAAAATTAAAAATTGCTAACTGTTTTAAGCATATATAAAGTAAGAGATTTTGTGGCCAAAGAAGAATTTGTTCTATTGCTTTTTAGGGTATAATTAGAGCTAAAGCTAGTTATTCATAAATCATTATTTCTTAATTATGGTGATGAAGCAGTGAACAAAAATTAAATAAATTAGAGATAATAAATCTTTGATAATGTGATAGAAGATTTAATTGCTTACATCTTACTGGCGTAAAGCTTTAGCTACATTTCAATGAACAGTGTATAATTCAGATTCCGAGTTTAGGACTAGAATATCCTCACGGATTTTATTCACTGAATGAGTTATTCACTGTGTCTGTAGGCACTGTTAAAATAATTCAGTTCCATTAAAAAATATATATGTATGTATATGTGTGTATATATGTATATTTTAATGTAATGCAACCTGAAAGATTTATTAAAGATTTACTGAGCATGGTCTTGCCAATCAGAACAAGACCCAGTTTCCCCCTCAGTCAGTCTCTCCCATCAGGAAGCTTCCATAGCCTCTTATCCTTCTCCATCAGAGGGCAGACAGACTGAAAACCACAGTCACAGAAAACTAACCAATCTAATCACATGGACCACAGCCTTGTCTAACTCAATGAAACTATGAGCCATGCCGTGTAGGGCCACCCAAGACAGACGGGTCATGGTGGAGAAGTTCTGACAAAACATGGTCCACTGGAGAAGGGAATGGCAAACCACTTCAGTGTTCTTGCCTTGAGAACCCCATGAACAGTATGGGAAGGCAAAAAAAATAGGACACTGAAAGATGAACTCCCCAGGTCGGTAAATGCCCAGTATGCTTCCAGAGATCAGTGGAGAAATAACTCCAGAAGGAAAGAAAAGACAGAGCCAAAGCAAAAACAACACCCAGCTGTGGATGTGATGGTGATGGAAGCAAAGTCCGATGCTGTAAAGAGCAATACTGCATAGGAACCTGGAATGTTAGGTCCATGAATCAAGGCAAATTGGAAGTGGTCAAACAGGAGATGGCAAGAGTGACATTGACATTTTAGGAATCAGTGATTTAGAATGGACTAGAATGGGTGAATTTAACTCAGATGACCATTAGATCTACTACTGTGGGCAGGAATCCCTTAGAAGAAATGGAGTAGCCATCATAGTCAACAAAAGAGTCCAAAATGCAGTACTTGGATGCAATCTCAAAAATGACAGAATGATCTCTGTTTGTTTCCAAGGCAAACCATTCAATATCACAGTAATCCAAGTCTACGCCCCGACCAGGAATGCTGAAGAAGCTTAAATTGAATGGTTTTCTGAAGACTAACCAGACCTTCTAGAGCTAACACCCAAAAAAGATGTCATTTTCATTACAGGGGACTGGAATGCAAAAGTAGGAAGTCAAGAAACATTTGGAGTAACAGGCAAATTTGGCCTTGGAGTACAGAATGAAGCAGGGCAAAGGCTAATAGAGTTTTGTCAAGAGAACGCACTGGTCATAGCAAACACCCTCTTCCAACAACACAAGAGAAGACTTTACACATGGACATCATCAGATGGTCAACACCAAAATCAGATTGATTACATTCTTTGCAGCCAAAGATGGAGAAGCTCTATATAGTCAGCAAAAACAAGACCGGGAGTTGACTGTGGCTCAGATCATGAATGGAGAAGGCAATGGCAATCCATTCCAGTACTTTTGCCTGGAAAATCCCATGGATGGGGGAGCCTGGTAGGCTGCAGTCCATGGGGTCACTAGGAGTCGGACATGACTGAGCGGCTTCCGTTTTTCTTTTCACTTTCATGCATTGGAGAAGGAAATGCAACCCACTCTTAGTGTTCTTGCCTGGAGAATCCCAGGAACGGGGGAGCCTGGTGGGCTGTCGTCTATGGGGTCGCACAGAGTTGGACATGACTGAAGTGACTTGGCAGCAGATCATGAATTCCTTATTGCCAAATTCAAACTTAAATGGAAGAAAGCATGGAAAACCACTAGACCATTCAGGTATGACCTAAATCAAATTCCTTACACAGTGGAAGTGAGAAATAGATTCAAGGGATTAAATCTGATAGAGTGCCTGAAGAACTATGGACAGAGGTTCATGACATTGTACAGGAGGCAGGGATCAAGACCATCCCCAAGAAAAAGAAATGCAAAAAGACAAAATGGTTGTCTGAGGAGGCCTTACAAATGGCTGTGAAAAGAAGAGAAGCGAAAGGCAAAAGAGAAGAAGAAAGATATACCCATTGGAATGCAGAGTTCCAAAGAATAGCAAGGAGAGACAAGAAAGGCTTCCTCAGTGATCAGTGCAAAGAAATAGAGGAAAACAATAGATTGGAAAAGACTAGAGATCTCTTCAAGAAAATTAGAGATTATAAGGGAGCATTTCATGCAAAGATGGGTACAGTAAAGGACAGAAATGGTATCAACCTAACAGAAGTCAAAGTAGAAGTGAAGTCGCTCAGTCGTGTCCAACTCTTTGTGATCCCATGGACTGTAGCCTACCAGGCTCCTCCGTCCATGGGATTTTCCAGACGAGAAAATTGCCTGGCTGCCATTTCCTTCTACAGGAGATCTTCCTGACCCAGGGATCGAACCCAGATCTCCTACATTGTAGGCAGACTCTTTACCATCAGAGCCACCAGGAAAGTCCACCAGGGACCTGCCAGAAGCAGAAGATACTACGGAGAGGGGACAGGAATGCACAGAAGAACTGTGCAAAAAAGATCATCCCGACCCAGATAATCAGGATGGTGTGATCACTCACCTAGAGCCAGACGTCCTGGAATGCGAAGTCAAGTGGGCCTTAGGAAAGCATCACTACAAACAAAGCTAATAGAGGTGATGGAATTCCAGTTGAGCTATTTCAAATCCTAAAAGATGATGCTGTGAAAGTGCTGCAGTCAATATGCCAGCAAATTTGGAAAACTCAGCAGTGGCCACAGGACTGGAAAAGGTCAGTTTTCATTCCAGTCCCAAAGAAAGGCAATGCCAAAGAATGTTCAAACAACTGCACAATTGCACTCATCTCACACGCTAGCAAAGTAATGCTCAAAATTCTCCAAGCCAGGCTTCAACAGTACGTGAATCGAGAACTTCTAGATGTTCAAGCTGGATTTAGAAAAGGCAGAGGAACCAGAGGTCAGATTGCCAACATCTGCTGGATCCTCGAAAAAGTGAGAGAGTTCCAGAAAAACATCTATTTCTGCTTCACTGACTACGCCAAAGCCTTTGACTGTGTGGAGCACAACAAACTGTGGAAAATTCTTAAAGAGACAGGAATACCAGACCACCTGACCTGCCTCCTGAGAAGTCTGTGTGCAGGTCAGGAAGCAACAGTTAGAACTGGTCATGGAACAACAGACTGCTTCCAAATAGAAAAAAGAGTAAGTCAAGGCTGTATATTGTCACCCTGCTGATTTAACTTCTATGCAGAGTACATCATGAGAAACGCTGGCCTGGATGAAGCACAAGCTGGAATCAAGATTTCTGGGAGAAATATCAATAACCTGAGAAGTGCAGATGATACCACCCTTATGCAAAAAGTGAAGAAGAACTAAAGAGCCTCTTGATGAAAGTGAAAGAGGAAAGTGGAAAAGTTGGCTTAAAACTCAGCATTCAGAAAACTAAGATCATGACATCTGGTCCCATCATTGGATGTGGAAATAATGGAAACAGTGAGAGACTTTATTTTTGGGGGCTCCAAAATCACTGCAGATGGTGACTGCAGCCATGCAATTAAGACGCTTGCATCTTGGAAGAAAAGTTAAAACCAACCTAGACAGCATCTTAAAGAGCAGAGACATTACTTTGCCGACAGAGGTCTGTCTAGTCAAAGTAATGGTTTTTCCGGTAGTCATGGATGGATGTGAGAGTTGGACTCTAAAGAAAACTAAGTGCTGAAGAACTGATGCTTTTGAACTGTTGTGTTGGAGCAGGCTCTTGAGAGTCCCTTGGACAGCAAGGAGATCCAACCAGTCCATTGTAAAGTAAATCAATCCTGATTATTCATTGGAAGGACTGATATTGAAGCTGAAACTCCAATCCTTTGGCCACCTGATGCGAAGAACTGACTCATTTGAAAAGACCCTGATGCTGGGAAAGATTGAGGGCAGGAGAAGAAGGGGATGACAGAGGATGAGATGGTTGGATGGCATCACTGACTCAGTGGACATGGGTTTGGGTGGACTCCGGGAGTTGGTGATGGACAGGGAGGCCTGGCGTGCAAAGAGTTGGACACGACTGCGCGACTGAACTGAACTGAACTGATGCTGGGAATGACTGAAGGCAGGAGGAGAAGGGGACGACAGAGGGTGAGATGGTTGGATGGCATCACTGACTCAACAGACACAAGTTTGAGTAAACTTGGAAACTGGTGATGAACCGGGAGGCCTGATATGCTGCGGTTCATGGGGTCGCAAAGAGTCGGACAGGACTGAGCAACTGAACTGAAGTGAACTGAAGATGAAAATATTTCTTTTTGCCATATTAGTGTATTAAAGTTAAACTTAGATCCTTTTCCTGACACATTGATTTGCTAATTTTGTAGTTGGTGTTGGAATATTATAGCTAATAAAAAATAAATGAATAAAATGATTAGATAGTTTCTGAAAAAATAAACAGAAATGACTAGTAATCCTGTGCAAATAAATATCTATTTTTAAAAAAGAAGTTAGTTCACCTACCAGATTGGCAAGAATTAAATCATTTGATAGTACCCAGTGTTTAATAGCTTATGAAGAAATAAGCCTTCTTATAAAGTGTTGGCAGAAACGTAAAGAAGTATAATCTTTCTGGAGAGTACTTTGTCAATATATATAAAAATTCAACTTGCATATACCTTTTAACATAGAAAATTCCTCTCCTACAACTTTAGCATACAAGTATTGAAAGCTGTTATAAGCTTAACACAGTGAGTTGATTGAGTCTGAATTCTGACAATATGACTTAATTACCTTTGTGAAAAGAGACAGTTTCTGTAATCCTTTTATGCTTCATTTTCCTTGAAATATAAAATGACAATAATAATGGCACCCGACTCATAGTGTTGTTAGGAAGAGTACGTGCATGAGTGAAGGAGCATGGTAAGTTTTATGTACTGTTTTCTTTTTGAAGTATACTTGATTTACAATATTATATAAGTTCAGTTCAGTTCAGTCGCTCAGTTGTGTCCGACTCTTTGTGACCCCATGGACTGCAGCACGCCAGGCCTCCCTGTCCATCACCAGCTCCCAGAGTTTACTCAAACTCATGTCCATTGAGGCAGTGATGCCATCCAACCATCTCATCCTCTGCTACCCCCTTCTCTGCCTACCCTCAATCTTTCCCAGCAGAAGGGTCTTTTCCAGTGAGTCGGCTCATCAGGTGGCCAAAGTATTGGAGTCGCATAAAGTCGGACACGAGTGAACAACTGAACTGAACATTGCTTTAGGGCTTCCCTGGTGGCTCAGTGGTAAAGAATCCACCTGCCAAGCAGGAGATGTGGGTTTGATCCCTGGGTTGGGAGGATCCCCTGGAGAAGGAAATGGCAACTCACTCCAATATTCTTGCCTGGAGAATCCCATGGACAGAGAAGCCTGGTGGGCTACAGTCCATGGGTCGCAGAAGAGTTGAACATGATTTAGTGACTAAATAACCACAGCAAGATTGCTTTATATAGTTTTATAATAGAACACTCTCAAAGCTCTGTCTAAAAATGCTAATATTTTATGGCCTGTGTTTTCCTGTGTTCTATGTTTTTTCTTGTTCTATGTAAAAGTGCTAATGCATTAATAAGGAATGGTATTAAAGAAAACTTCAGAAATATTTTTCTTTTTGTTTTGCATTCCTTTATGTTTAAGTGATCCGTGACCCTATCCTTTGTGAAAGGTTACATTAGTTTGGAAGTGAGAATCATTAATTTTTGACTTCTGGAGAATTTTTCTGTAAATAAGAGTCATACTGGCAATCTGTCAGACTGCTGATCAGTAGTGACTATGAAACAAAGAAAAAATTGGACTGCATTTCTCTTGGAGTCTTCAGAATTCTTGGCTAGATGTCAGATGTTGCAGATGATTTATGAACATCTTTGTTGAATGAGTGAGTGAATGGAGATATTTTATGGTGATTTCGCGGAGTTTTTCAGTAGTGGGTCTCGTCTCTGGCTTCATATTAGGATCATTTAGGGAGGCTTAAAAAATGCCGATGTTTGGAATCTGACCCAAAACTGTTAAATCAGATTTTCTGAGGGTTAGATCCAGGCATTGGAATTTTTTGTAAACTTACCAGATGACTTTAGTGTGTAGAAAGTTTTGAAAATCTGCCATAAGCCCACTAAAACTGTTTGTAGAAATATGTGTTTTACTTTCTGTGGGGAGGGTGTGTGCAGATTTTCAGAGGGTTTCTCAACCCAAAATGCCTGAGGACCGCTCTACTTGAATATCTTTCATGTTTAAAGGTGTCTTTTTTTTAAACTTTTCTAGTGAAGCTATATTCCTCAAATTTATAGTATTATTGGTGAAAATTAGCATTTTTTTACAGTAGTCTAACTGGAATTTTAAAGAAATGTTTAATAGGATAATTGCTTTACAGTGTTGTGTTGATTTCTTTCATACAACAATGTGAATTGGGGAATTTCTTTTTAACCCTTTTTCTTCTTTTGATTTGCCATACTTCTGGTCTAGTCTTGACTGATAAAGTATTTGACGTTTAAAGAGATGCTCTTTTCCTGAGGTTGTCTTTTTCACTTTGCTAGTCATAAAAAGACACCCGTTAAGTTTTCTTATTTTAGATTCCTAAATATAACATAAAAATTGTTGTTTTCATTAACCACACTCATAAATTTAATAGCTTAGGTTGCTCTTTACTGTATCATGTAGAGGTTTCTCAAATAAATATATGGGATTCTGAGATTATTACACAATTGGTATTTATATCCAGAACAAGATAATACAGTGTTACTCCTTGCCCCCTTTTCAGATCTGATAGAAATCTAATGATATAATAGTAAATGGCAGAGTTACTGCATTTATCCATGTAAATATGTGCCACAAAAGATTTTCATCATACTCATTATTTGTCTATCAACTGTAATTATAAAGGTAATACCACTGCAGTATTCTTGCCAGGAAAATCCCGTGGACAGAGGAGCCTGGTGAGCCACAGTACATAGGGTTGCGAAGAGCTGGGCTTGACTGAGCATAATACCACCCCTGCTCGCCCCCACCCCAGCGTATATATATAGAGAGAGGAATTCATCTCAGCTCTTTGTAGGTTGTTTGTTCATCTCCTGTGTATTGGAAATGTTTTTGAATGGTAGACTGCCATGTGGGAGGGGGCTGTTTCTCAGCCTCTGATAAATTCTAGCGTCTGATCATGCACTTGCCACCACACATGCGTTCAGGCTGCCTCCCCTTCAGGCTTGAATCTGAGACTGCTTCCTTTGTCTCTGTCATCTGCAGCCTCTTTGCTTCCCATCCACCACCCCTTTCACATCTGCCTCATTTTTGGATCTCCCTTCTTGGTCAAAGGCTGAAAGAGAATACTAAACTTTTTATTTAAGATTATATATGTAAGTGTTTCCTCTCATCTAACCACTGTTTAATTGACTAATTTGGGATTAATTTAGTTCATCAAAATTACTTGAAAAAGTCAAGTCTGTGAAAGTTTGAACATTAGAAAAATATATTTAAGTATCTGCTGTGTGGATTTTGGCATTCTGGATCGATGAGGCATTGATTTGTGATCCATTGCAAACTTAAAGCAGGGTAAATGGAGTTCTGGATCCATAGTTTAAGCTAGGCAAGTTACGGATAGCAAGTTGTTCTAAAATATGAACAGTAACATGTCTGCCAAAAGAGGAATTTTTATTAATTTTACTAGAATGGTAGAGAGCGAAGGTCCTCTACCTTTTTGTTGAGTCAGTTTTCTAGTTTCAAATGAGGTCTCTTTATCATAAGTTGTTACTACCTAGCAGTAGGAAATATATTTGAATTTTAGAAGATTGTGTTAAATGTCTAGTTGTATATTCTAAAGTAAAGCCCAATTTCAGATCTCATGTTTCCCAGATTATTTAAAAAAATTAAAAGCCAAAATGTGTTTAGCTTTTACAGTGAAATATAAATAAGATCTCTTAATTGAAAAATGATGATTCTCTACATGGGAAAGTGATAATTTTGGATTTTTTGAGCTGTGAATGAGCGAACTATAGCCTGTAGGTCACATCCAGCTAGCCATCCATCTTGTGCAGTCTGTGAGCTAACACTGCTTTTTACATTTTCAAATGGTTAAAAGAATCAACAGAAGAACTATATTTTGCGACACGTGAAAGCCACATGAGCCTTAAACCTGAGGGTACACAGGTCACACTGGGATGCAGCCATGCTCGTCCTTTTCCTGCTGTCTGCGGCTGGCTTCCTGCTGCGGTGCAGAGTAGGGCAGCAGGACAGAGACCACGCACAGCATCCTGGTCACTTCACACTGCTGTTTGGCGCACTGCCGATCGCAGTGGCGTGGTTGTAACTCAGCAGTGTTTTGAATGCCACACACATCACTGTACTACAGCATTTGTTTCCGTTTTATTATCGGTGCATGCATGTCATGTCAAAACAAGAAGAGAAGAGAAAATGGGTTTTGGCTGCCACACTTTAAGACACAGTAGAGTGTGGATTATTTTATTGTTGAATTAGATGGCAAAGCATTGTGTTCCTCATGCGTGGGCTCTGTGGCTGTGCTGAGATAACGTATGTTGACATTGCCAGATTCACCACTCGTCTCAGTGTTACTGAAACACAGGGCAGCAAGAGTCAAGACAGATTATAAGGTCAAACTGAAGTGCTTCATCACAGCAGACTTTCTTCAGAAAAATAAAATGTGAATGAGGATAAAACCAAACGGAAATGAGTTTCTGGGTGACTTATTTGTTAGCCAAGCAAGGAAAGCCATTTATCAGTGGTAGTTTAATTAAATAGTGTTTTAAAGAATAACTGAGGAAGTATGTTCAGAGGAAGTAAGTTTGTTTATGACCATTACATTTTCAGTAAGAACATTTGCTTGAGGGTTTGAGAACTTTGGGAGCTGCACCATTAGTTAATTAATAAAAAACATGACAAATTATTCACAGTGTTTTTCCGTGGCTCTTGACGAGTCAGCAGATATGATCAAAACTACTCAGTTGTTTACTTGAGAAATCAAACCAGGTTTGAAGCAATTGAAGAATTACTTTCAATGAATGTCCTGTGTGGATCATCTGCAAACAGGAGTATTTTCAATGAAGTTGAGAAAACACTAACCCAGTATAGACTGAAGTGGAATCTGTTACGATGTATTACAACTGATGGTGTTAAGAATATATGTGGATCAGAAAGAGGTTTAGCTGAACAAAGACCTGTATGTGGGTCAAGAAGCAACAGTTAGAACCCTGTATGGAACAACTGATTGGTTCAGGATTGAGAAAGGAGTATGACAGGGCTGTCTGCTGTCACCCTGTTTATTTAACCTATATGCTGAGCACATCATGAGAAATGCCGGGCTGGATGAGTTACAAGCTGGAGTCAGACAGGCTGGAGAAACACCGACAGCCTCAGATATGTGGATGATACCACTCTAACGGCAGAAAGTGAAATGGAACGAAAGATCCTCTTGATGAGGGTGAAGGAAGAGAGTGAAAGAGCTGGCTTAAAGCTAAATATTAAAAAAACTGAGATCCTAGCATTTGGCTCCATTTCTTCATGGCAAATAGAAGGGAAAACGGGGGAAGTAGTGACAGATTTCCTCTTCTTGGGCTCTGAAATCAGTGCGAATGGTGACTGCAGCCATGAAGTCTGACATGCTTCTGACAAAGCAAATGACAAACCTAGACAGGAAAGCTATGACAAACCAGACAGCGTGTTGAAAAGCAGAGATGTTACCCTGCCAACAAAGGTCTGTATAGTCAAGGCTGTGGCCTTTCCAGTGGTCACGTACAGTTGTGAAGGCAGAGCACCAAAGAATTGATGCCTTTGAACTGTGGTGCTGGAGAAGACTCCTGAGAGTCCCTTGGACAGCAAGGAGATCAAACCAGTCAATCTTAAGGGAAATCAACCCTGAATACTCATTGGAAGGACTGATGCTGAAGCTGAAGCTCCAGTATTTTGGTCACCTGATGCGAACAGCTGACTCATTGGAAAAGTCCCTGATGCTGGGAAAGATTGAGGGCAGAAGGAGAAGAGGGTATGAGAGGATGCAACGGCTGAATGGCATCACCAATACAATGGACATGAACTTGGGCAGACTTTGGGAGATGGTGAGGGACAGGGAGGCCTGGTGCTGCAGTCTATGTGGTCACAAAGAGTTGGACACGACTGGGCAACTGAACAACAATAGCGAATAAGAGTTCTCAAAAAAGTTATGTCAGGCAACTGTAACCTTTATTGCATTTGGGTTTTTATTAACCCAAATGTCATAACTAATGGGACAGTATTAGGAATTTTTAATTTATATTTTTTTAGGAAGTTGGATCCTTTAGATGTGCTCTAAGATTTAAATAATGATAGAAAATGGTTTGAGGATATAAAAAGTATTGTCATGAGTACTGAAAACTTGTTATCATCCACAATAATTGCTTTAGGCTTTTATATCTTTAAATATACATAGTAGTTGTATGAGGAGGCCTGACAAATAGGTAAGAAAAGAAGAGAAGTGAAAGGCAAAGGAGAAAAGGAAAGATATACCCAATTGAATGCAGAGTTCCAAAGAATAGCAAGGAGAGATAAGAAAGCCTTCTTAAGTGAACAATGCAAAGAAATAGAGGAAAGCAATAGAATGGGAAAGACTAGAGATCTCTTCAAGAAAATTGGAGATACCAAGGGAATATTTCATGCAAAGATGGGCACAATAAAGGACAGAAATGGCAAGGACCTAACAGAAGCAGAAGAGATTAAGAAAAGGTGGGAAGAGTACCGTCTGAGCCACTGGGAAAGATCCCCTGGAGGAGGGAATGGCAACCTGCTCCAATATTCTTGCCTGGAGAATCCCATGGACAGAGGAGCCTGGCAGGCTACTGTCCAAAGGGTTGCAAAGTGTCAGACACGACTGAAGCAACTTAGCATAGCAAGATCTCAATGACCAGGACAGCCGTGATTCTTGCAGAGCCAGACATCCTGGGGTGTAAAGTCAAGTTGACCTTAGGAAGCATCACTAAGAACAAAGCCAGTGGAGGTGATGGGATTCCAGCTGAGCTATTTCAAATCCTAAAAGATGATGCTGTTAAAGTGTTACACTCAATATGTCAACAAAATCCCAAAATTTGGAAAACTCAGGAGTGGCCACAGGACTGGAAAAGGTCAGTTTTCCCAAGGAAAGACAATGCCAAAGAATGTTCAAACTGCTGTACAATTGCACTTACTTCACATGCTAGCAAGTTAATGCTCAGAATGCTTCAAGCTAGGCTTCAACACTACGTGAACCAAGAACTTCCAGAAGTATAGGCTGGGTTTAGAAAAGACAGAGGAACCAGAGATCAAATTGCCAACATCCACTGGATCACAGAAAAAGCAAGGGAATTCCAGAAAAACATCTACTTCTGTTTCATTGATTACACTAAAACCTTGACTGTGTGGATCACAACAAACTGTTGAACATTCTTAAAGAGATGAGACTTTACCTGTCTCCCAAGAAACCTGTATACAGGTGAAGAAGCAACAGTTAGAATCAGACATGGAGCAACAGACTAGTTCAAAATTGGGAAAGGAGTTTGTCAAGGCTGGATATTGTCTCCCTGCTTATTTAACTTCTATGTAGGATACACCATGTGAAATGCCAGGCTGGATGATTTGCAAGCTGAAATCAAGATTGCAGGGAGAAATATCAATAGCCTCAGATGTGCAGATGATACCACTCTCATGGCAAAAAATGGAAGGGAACGAAAGAGCCTCTTGATGAGGGTGAAAACGGAGAGTGATAAAAGTGGCTTAAAGCTCAGCATTCAAAAAATGGGGATACAGCAATCCCACTTCTGGGCATACACACCAAGGAAACCAGATCTGAAAGAGACACGTGCACCCCAATGTTCATCGCAGCACTGTTTATAATAGCCAGGACATAGAAGCAACCCAGATGCCCATCAGCAGACGAATGGATCAGGAAGCTGTGGTACATATACACCATGGAATATTACTTAGCCATTAAAAAGAATTCATTTGAATCAGTTCTAATGAGATGGATGAAACTGGAGCCCATTATAAAGAGTGAAGTAAGCCAGAAAGATAAAGACCATTACAGTATACTAACACATATATATGGAATTTAGAAAGATGGTAACGATAACCCTATATGCAAAACAGAAAAAGAGACTCAGATGTATAGAACTGACTTGTGGACTCTGGGAGAAGGCGAGGGTGGGATGTTTCAAGAGAACAGCATTGAAACATGTATATTATCTAGGGTGAAACAGATCACCAGCCCAGGTTGGGGGCATGAGACAAGTGCTCGGGCCTGGTGCACTGGGAAGACCCAGAGGGATCGGGTGGAGAGGGAGGTGGGAGGGAGGACCGGGAAGGGGAATACATGTAAATCCATGGCTAATTCATTTCAAT
Source organism: Odocoileus virginianus (assembly GCF_023699985.2). Classification (NCBI taxonomy): domain Eukaryota; kingdom Metazoa; phylum Chordata; class Mammalia; order Artiodactyla; family Cervidae; genus Odocoileus; species Odocoileus virginianus. The sequence goes on from NW_027224270.1 coordinate 149,810, forward strand.
GTATGACAAAAACTACTGTAATGATGTAAAGTAATTAGCCTCCAACTAATAAAAATAAATGGAAAAAAAAATAATAAAATGATAAACTAAAAAAAAAAAAATGGGGATAATGACATCCAGTCCCAGTACTTCATGGCAAATAGATGAAGTGCGTAAAAAGTGAAAACAGTGGCAGATTTTATTTGCTTGGTTTCTAAAATCACTGCGGACAGTGACTGCAGCCATGAAAGTAAAAGATTCTTGCTCCTTGGAAGGAAAGCTATGACACACCTAGAGTACATATTTTAAAGCAGAGATACCACTGTGGACAAAGGTCTGTATAGTCAATGCTATGGTTTTTCCAGTAATCATGTGAGAGCTGGATAATAAAAAAGGCTGAGTGCTGAGGAATTGATGCTTTTGGGTTGTGGTGTTGGAGAAGACTCTAATTTAGAGTCCCTTGGACAGCAAGGAGATCAAACCAGTCCGTCCTAAAGGAAATCAACCCTGAATATTCATTGGAAGGATGAATGATGCTGAAGCTCCAGAACTTTGGCCACCTGATGCAAGGAGCGGACTTGTTGGAAATGACCCTGATGCTGGGAAAGATTGAGGGCAGGAGGAGAAGGGGACGACAGAGGATAAGATAGTTGGATGGCATCATCAACTCAGTGGACAGGAGTTTGAGCAAATTCCAGGAGATGGTGAAGGACAGGGAAACCTGGCATGCTGCAGTCCATGGGGTTGAAAGAGTCAGATAGGACTCAGTGACTGAACCACAGTCTTTAAATACATTTAAATCTTTAAAAATCACCTTTATGTAACCTGTATCTACTAGAGTGTTTTTCTCTTAATCCATTCTACTGCAAGCGCAAACAAGGCGAAATGCTTTCCCTGTATAATTCTATTCTTCTACATCATTTGTCTTTTCTACTGTGGATTTACAGTATAATTCTATTCTCCTAAATCATTTGTCTTTTCTACTGTGGATTTACAGCCATGGATCTGTAGAGACTGAGAAACATTAAGACGTTTTGACTTCAAAGGGTTATCTTTGCTCGATTTTTTTTATTTAAGAAAATTTTGCATAAAGCTTGGCCATGTTTTGTTTGTGCCAAGGCTGTAAAAGATTAAGGCCTCAAGAAGCGCCGCTATTTTGTTTATATGATTAAGAGTTAGAAAAAGGAAAGTTAGCTAATATTATCATTTCTTTTCCTCTGATCTCCCTTTTCTTTTCTTACTCTTATCTCCTTTCTTTTTCCAACTTTCATTGCTTAGCGAAACAGGTAGTAAATTCTAGCTAACAGACCAGCCAGGGAACAGAAGTATTGTTAGCTTTTCTAGGACTTTGTTTTAGCTTCTAGAGTTTCCAACTCTTTAGAGAATCTAATAAGCTGGTGTTAGGATTCTTTCGAACTGTGGTGCTGGAAAAGATGCTTGAGAGTCCCTTGGACTGCAGGGAGTTCAAACCAGTCAGACCTAAAGGAAATCAGTCCTGAGCATACATCAGGACTGATGCTGAAACTCCAGTACTTTGGTCACCTGATGCAAACAGCTGACTCATTGGAAAAGGACCCTGAAGCTGGGAAAGATTGAGGGCATAGGCAGAGGGCAACAAAGGATGAGGTGGTTGGGTGGCATCGCCGATTCAGTAGGCATGAACTTGGACAGAGTCCGGGAGATAGTGAGGGACAGGGAGAGTGGTGTGCTGCAGTCCATGGAGTTGCAAAGACTTGGCAACTGAACAACAGCAGCAACAGTTTTCTCTCTCTTTCTGGGTTAAAGTTTTAGCACAAATAAGACATTTGAAAAGAGAAGTAACGCTGAGGACCACCTCATCCTTCTCACAAATGAGCGTACACGTGTCCTCCAAAAGTTGAGCATATACAAAACTTCAAATCTAATTCCTCATCAAAAGCCTAAGGGATATTTCCAGAAACTGAATGCTTGCTAAAGGAAGTGAGAGTATTAGCAGATTTGGATTTTAATATCCTTTGTTAGAATTCACACGTGCCAGTGACCTCTGAGAAACAGAGTCAGGCTGTATCAGGAGGTTTGCACAGTGGATCAGGACTCGCTGGCTTTCACCTCATCCCTCCCTTCTTGCCCCGTTTCAGACTAAAAAGAGGGCTGTACTGCGGTTAGCCAGGGTAAACGTGGTGTTCACCACACTCGGGTGTCTTCCCTTGAATTTTCCTAAATCGTATCTGTGAAGAGGTAGTAGTAAAACTCCTCAGTGTTTGCCTTAATTTGATGTCATTACTGTTATGTCACATCAAATCAGGGTGTGTGTGTGTGTATAGAGATTTTTTTATTGTTTTGTGTCAAGGATAGCAGTGACACGCAGGCTTACATTAGTTTCTCTTGAACTGGAAGGTTTTCACATTTCCAAAAAGTTAATGTTCTTGGAAGTGACATTGTTGTAAAGGGAAAAACAACTTTGAATTATGAGTAAGTCATGTACTTTCAATATAGAATTCTTAACAATATTTCTTGACTTGTCCTTAACTGGGAAAAATGTATAAATCGTATAACCTGTTCTTAAGTTTTATTTAAAATACATTCAGTCTGACCCCTGCCTTGGGAGCAGTGTTTATTTTTGCATCCAATGTTAACAAAACATTCTTTAAAAAGGTAGAAGACAAAATTTAGTTACTTTTCAGAAAAATATTTCTTGATATCAGTACTAAAATTGGTTAATAGTATATAGTTACATTTATAGGGAACATACTATGCTTAAAAATCCATACTAGAAACTTTAAAAACATGTATCATAGCTACCTGAACCCTTTAAGTTAGATATTAAATTAATTTCCATTTTATTGGAAGAGAAAACGGAAGCCTAGAAAAGCCGAGTAAATACTGAACCTGGAGGTGTCCGCTTCTAGATCTGGTGTCTCTTTTACCAGAGTAAGGAGCTTTACAGAATGCAGCAGGGACGCGTAGAGTTGCAAACACAGATAATTTTCTTACTCTGAGGTGGAAGGTAAAGTGATTAGCTTGATGACAAAATGTTTGCGCAAGGAGAATCAGTCCGGTATTAATGATGTCTGTGTGGAGAAGTGAAGCTTCTTTCACTGCAGTGTGGTTCCTGTATCAGCTTAGCTGTCGTGGTGCGGGAAAGTCGTAAACTGTGCTGTTCCCACGCTGAGGTAGCTCTTTGGTTTCTCTTTCTAGAGAATTCAGACCGGTAGGAATCAGGAGAGCCTTGGGAGTTATTAGGAAACTGCATAAAAAGCTTACTGAGTGAAATTCTGATGAGAGAAACAGGACGTGCAGAATGGAGTGTGAAAGACACCGTCTGGTGAGAGGGCTGAGCAGGGAAGGGGAGGCCGCGGTGCCTCCTTACAGCCTACAGATCTGCCAGCTTACAGATCGGTGGGGTTAGGTGCTCATTCCAGGGTGGAGCAGAGAGTGTGGTACAGTGCGGACTGGGAAGAAATAGGGCAGAAACACTAACAGTCAGAGAGGGAAGAAGAAGAGAAGAGAGGTCGGAGGAAGAAGACAGTCCCTGTCTCTTCTCCTAGCATCTAAGTTTCCTGAAGCCAAACTTGTTCACTGTTGTATCCCTAGTGTCTTAACGGTGTGCCTGACACAGGGAATGGGGTTTAAATGATGAGTGAGGAATTGAAAAGCGGGGTGAATGGAAAGTGAGCAGGAAGAGCTTCGGGAAGGGTGTAGGAGAGGGAAGTAAAGGAGCAGCGGGGTGGAGACTGGCCAGAGAGGGAGACCTGTCTGTCCGGGTCATCTTTGGCGTGGCACGGCCAGGGCGGTGTAGGAGGCTGGTCCTTACGCCCTCAGCCTGGGCTGCGGACGGGCGCAGAGGCGGGGCCTGTGACCCAGACTCCCGTGAGGGTGAGATCAGATCATGTATGCAGCAGAGTTTAATAAAGAGCAAAGCATTATGTGTGTTATTAATTTATAGTTTTGTAGTTATTAATGAGTAACTTGAAGCCAGAAGTTGAAGTGTAGATTTCTCGAGAATGATCTCAGATTTTAATACAGTAACTTTCTGTGTCTAGTAGTCAGGGTATGAACTATTCCACAGAAGTGCATTTTCCAGTTAACCCAACCTTGTATTGCTATCAACAAAATAATTTTACTAGATTTGATGTATGTCTCTTATAAATATATGTATATTCTTAATGAAAAATACTTTAATTTTTCTCTTACAATTCTTGATCATTATTATAAGCATCATTGATTATGTTTTATATTATAATGCCCTCAGAAACCTGTTGAGGTTTATTATGTTGCTTAACTCTAAACATAGATGAAATAACCTAGATTACTATATTTTGAGTTCTTATCATGTTTCATGGTTTTTCTGCCTTTTCTGTCTCCATTACCTTTTATTTAATAGCTTAAATTCAAATTCATTTTTGTTATGAGATTCAAATATAATGGGTAGCCTTTCTCTTCTCCAGGGGATCTTCCCAACCTAGGGATCGAACCCGGGTCTCCTGCATTGCAGGCTGATTCTTTATCAGCTGAGCCCAAGAAAACTAGAGTGGGTAGCCCAAGAAAACTGGAAGCCCAAGAAAACTGGAGTGGGTAGCCTATCCCTTCTCCAGCGGATCTTCTCAGCCCAGGAATCAAACTGGGGTCTCCTGCATTGCAGGTGGATTCTTTACCAACTGAGCTACTAGGGAAGCTGTTTTGTCCTTAAATGACCCCCTGTTCTAATCCCATACCCATCAGAGTGATGATGAAAGTTTGGTTTGTAGTAGTTTGGTTCTCTACACATAAATATAGTGTATTACTCTGCTATGGCCGCCATGGTAAAATACCATGAATGAGTGGATTAAACAATAACAATTTCTTTCTCATTGTCCTGGATGTTACAAGCTCCAGAACAAGGTGACGGCCAGTTTGGGTCCTGGCTAGAGTCTTTTCCTGCTTGCAGACTGCTGCCTTCTTGTTGCACACACATGACCTCTGCGTCATCTAGGCTTGGGGAGAGAGAGCAAAACTCTCGGGTATCTCCTCTGAGGACCTTCATCCCATAATGAGGGACCTTCATCCACCTTCATGAGCTCGTCTAGCCCTAGTTACCTCCTGAAGTCCCCTCTCCAGATATCATCACTGGGGGGTTAGAATTTCAAAATAAGAATTTTAAGGGAATGCAATTCAGTCAGTAGCGTGTATACACATGCATTTATTTCAGTATAAATGGAGCCGTGCTGTGTGTGCTTTTCTGCCTCTTGCCTTTTAGTTTCAGTTATGCCTTGGAAGAGCCTTTTATGTGTGTACCTCATGCTTTATAATGACTGTCGTGTTTCTTTAAGATCTCTTATTTCATCTTTAATTCGAGGATAATTGCAGTGTTGTGACGATTCCTGCCGCACATCAGCAGGAACCAGCCTGGAGTGTGCACAGCCCCCTGAAGCCGCCCCCCCTCCTCCCCGCCTTTCTGGCCACCCCCCAGCCTGTCACAGAGCCCCAGCTCGGCTCCTCTGGGCCACTCAGCAAACGCCCGCTGGCTGGCTCTTCTGCAGACGGCACTGTGTATATGTCATCGCTACTCTCTCAGATCGGATCAAGATTTATTCAGCTGTTCCCCTGTTGATGAAAAATTAAATATTTTCCAGTTGTTTTATAAACATTGTAGTACAAACATTTTCATATGGACTAATTGTGAGCATGTGTAAAGTATTTTGATAAGACAGATTTTTAGATGGTCAAACGATATTCTAATATGAAGTTTGAGAGACAATTCCAAGTTGACCTCTAAGAAATTCGAGTCAGTTTTGTCACATCAACAGAGTGTGTGTCTTCCTTCTTTCTGTCTCCTTTCCTACCTTCCTTCACCTCTCATTCTTTTCTAGAGTTTTGAGAATACCGTATATTATCACTCGTTTTCATGCTTGTCAATTTTAGTAGGTGAAAAATAATTTACTGTTTATTTAGTCTGAAGATTTTAAATTGTGGTTCAGGTTGTAAATATCTCCGTGTACTTTTGGATCATTCGAAGTTTTCTTGAACTTCCAGTTGTGTTTTTTGTTTATTTTCATTGTAGATTGACTTTTTTCTAAGAGTTTTTCTACATGAGCTTTTGCTTGTAACTTCCATTATGAATATTTCTTCATGGTTTGACTTTATTCAAATTTTCATATACTTGGGTTATTTAGTATTTTGTATAGTTTGGGTTTCCTGTCTTGCTTTAAAAGGCTGAAAGAGAATAAAAATTTTAATGTGATATGATAGCTGTGTGTGTATATTTTATGATTATAGCAATTTTATATTTTGTTTTTTTAATTGAGCTATAGTTGATTCAAAATACTGTGTTAGTTTCAGGTATATAGCAAAGTGATTCAGTTATATGTATATATTTATCCTTTTTCAGATTTCCAATGTATATTATTATATAGTTTCCAATATTATATTGTTTATAGATTGTTTCCAATGTATATTATTATAGGATATTAAATACAATTGCCTGTGCTATACAGGAAATCCTTGTTGTTTATCTGTTTTATATACAGTGATATGCATCTGTTAATGCTATACTCCTAATTTGTTTCTCCCCTCTCTATCGCATTTGATAACCATAAATTCATTTTCTATGTCTATCAGGCTATTTCTGTATTGGAAATAAGTTCATTTGTATTATTTTTTAGATTCCAGTTGTGTGTTTTGTGGTAGAAATATTTCTATTCAGGACCAGATGTATTTTATGTAACCAGAAATGTCTGATCTATGGGTACATACTAATTTCAAATCTGTATAGACAGTACCTCCAAAACATTATTGCAACATGTGAAAACAGAAATAGCTTATATTAATTTAAATTACCATGTGACTGAGCCTTACTTTCTTTAAGGATAACAATATATATCTGATAGCTTGTTGTGAGAATTAAATGAGATAACATATGCAAATAATACTAGATGTTATTTACTCAGATGCCTATTAAGTACCATTCATTATTTACACATAAGTGTATTTCAGCTTTAAAACAATGCACTGAAACAGGTGTTACAGTACCTAAAATATGAGTGAGAAAATAGATTCAGTGATCTTAAGCAAGTTTCGTAGGATCTCATAAAAAAAAAATGGTAAAGCCAGAATATAAATACATGTTAGTCTGAAAACAAAAATTGCTATTTCACCATACACTCTTCCTGGGAGAATTACAGGTATTTTTTCTTTAGTCCTTTTCTCTTTCTCCATTTCCTGTTTTTCTCTTTTGCTATTTGATGAATAAAATCCTCTAAAACAGACTGCCCAAGAGTATTCACTGTGATTATTGAAATGTTCTTTTCTCTGTCCAGAGAGGTCGCCATTAGCCGTATGTGTCTGTTCAGTGCTTGAAATGTGGCTAATGCAACTGAGGAATTGAAATTTTACTCTTATTTAATTTAAATTAAACTACTTGTGGCTGCTCTTTTTGGACATTGCAACCTTAGGTGTATGATTGCTTTTTTTGGTAAGTATAAAGTGAGCATAATTAATGTGTTGACTGATAATGAGGAAACTTCGTTCTAGGTTGAGAACTTTAGCAGAGGAACTAATGCAGACACAGCAGATGCTTTTAAACAAGGAGGAGGCTGTGCTGGAGCTAGAGAAGAGGATTGAGGAGTCTTCTAAGACCTATGAAAAGAAGTCTGAGTGAGTAAAAAAGGAGTAATTTGAAGAAAGAAAGTTTAATTGATGTATTTAACAGAAGTACTTCATTTTATGTGGAATTAGAGACATAAAATTTCCGGAAGTTGAAATTTCATGTATAAAAGTATGAAGCTGTGTATGGTTGAGTTACTTTCGAGGACTCTAGAGGAATGATTTTGTATTTTTATCCATATAATGTTACCTATCATTTGTCTCAATGTTTTAGTGGTTTGAATTATTTTCTGAAGAGCCCCATTAAAACTTGTCTTTTTTCCACCTTAAATGGTGACCCATTCCAGTATTCTGGGCTGGAGAATCTCATGGACAGAGCAACCTGGCAGGCTACAGTCCATAGGGTCACAAAGAGTTGGATATGACTGAAGCGACTTAGCACAGCACAGATCAAAGTCCAGCATACTCACTGTGAATTCCTTGTCTTTTCCATCTGAGCCCCCAGGGAAGCCCCTAAGAAACTGTTGCTGCTACTGCTTAGTCACTTTAGTCGTGTCCGACTCTGTGCGACCCCATAGACGGCAGCCCACCAGGCTCCCCTGTCCCTGGGATTCTCCAGGCAATTACACTGGAGGAAATTGCCATTTCCTTCTCCAGTGTGTGAAAGTGAAAAGTGAAAGTGAAGTCGCTGAGTCGTGTCTGACTCTTAGCAACCCCATGGACTGCAGCCCACCAGGCTCCTCCGTCCATGGGATTTTCCAGGCAAGAGTACTGGAGTGGGATGCCATTGGATAATCAGGAAGCTGGCTTCTGCTGTGTTAGGAGGAAGCAAGTAAGCTTATTAAAAAGGAGTGGTGTGTCTCATCTGTCCTTCTGAGATTCGCTGTGCTGTTGCCTTATTATTGCTTTTTGTGTTGGTGTCTGAATCAGTGAACATGCTCATGGATCCTCTGACTCGTTTTGCTGTACTCTTGTGTTTACTGATTTCAGTACTTATGTTTTCTCTTGTTTTCGGATCAAATTTTGATCTGAACTTTACAGTTTCTAGTCTGACTTTGGTCATTGTTTGCATCTTCAGCAAGAGTTGCTTTTGTATGGTTTCTCTGATCCCTGACTAGAACGTGTACATTTCTCTGCTGTTGTACTTTTACAATTGGCTTGATTTGTCAAGACTTCCAAGGAAATTGTGATGTGTGACATTTCTTTGGTCTCTACTACTTGCTCGCACTGTCTATGCAACTTTTCAGATATTTTCCATGTCTCTCAAATCTCTGATCCTGTTATATGCCTGATCAGAGTCAACAAATGGATGTCTCCTACATTACGGAAAAAATGAAAATCATCAGGTGGCACATGCCTCATTTTTTGTGATTACATATCTAAATTCACCACATTTGTACTCATTCTCTTTCCTTCCTTTCATAAAGGGTCTGTTCCTTGTCCCATCTATTTCTTGTCCCTATTTTATATCTCATCATTTCTTACTTTCCCTGAAATTTTACATTGTTTTGTATATTATGTTTACCTTTTCTTCTCAACTGTGTCCTGTGCTCACTTTTTAAATATTTGTAAGTCCCGACTCCTAAAAACAATCTCACCTCTCTGCCCACCCTAGGTAACCCTTCTTTAACCTCAGTATTCTCTCTCAGTTACTGTCTTTGCCTTGTGTTTTCTTAGTCAGACTTGTTCTAAGAGTGCTAATGTGCACTCATTTCCTCAACTCTCACTCAGGACTTAACCCATGAACACCTGGTTGCTGCCCCAGCGTTACTGAAGTAGGTATCTGTAAGATTCTCAACGACGTTCTTGTTGTTCAGCTGCTCAGTCGTGTCCAACTCTTTGTGACCCCCATGGACTGCAGCACACCAGGCCTCCCTGTCCATCACCATCTCCCAGAGCTTGCTCAAACTCATGTCCTTCAAGTCGGTGATGCCATCCAACCATCTCATCCTCTGTCATCCCCTTCTCCTCCTGCCTTCAATCTTTCCCAGCATCAGGGTCTTTTCCAATGAGTTGGCTCTTCGCATCAGGTGGCCAAAGTATTGGAGCTTCAGCTTCAGCATCAGTCCTTCCAGTGAATATTCAGGGTTGATCTCCTTTAGGATGGACTGGTTTGATCTCCTTGATCTTCCTCCTCCATCAGGAGGCTCTTGAGTTCCTCTTTGCTTTCTGCCATAAGGATGTTGTCATCTGCATATCAGAAGTTATTGATATTTCTCCTGGCAGTCTTGATTCTGGCTTGTGCTTCATCCAGACCAGCATTTCGCATGATATACACCTGCATATAAATTAATAAAGCAGGGTGATAATACACAGCCTTGACATAGTCCTTTCCCAGTTTTGAACCAGTCCATTGTTCTATGTATGGTTCTGTTTCTTCTTGACCTACATACAGATTTTTTTGGAGGCAGGTAAGGTGGTCTGGAATTCCCTTTACTTTAAGAATTTTCCACAGTTTGTTGTGATCTACGCAGTCAGAGGCTTTAGTGTAGTCAATGATGGAGAAGTAGATGTTTTTCTGGAACTCTACCTTTTTCTATGATCCAGCAGATGTTGGCAGTTTGATCTCTGGTTCTTCTGGCTTTTCTAAGTCAGCTTGTACATTTGGAAGTTCTTGGTTCACATCCTATAGAAGCCTAGCTTGAAGGAATTTGAGCATTTGCTAGCATGTGAAATGAGTGCAGTAGTGCAGTAGTTTGAGCATTCTTGCCTTTCTTTGGGATTGGAATGAAAACTGACCTTTTCCAGTCCTGTGGCCACTGCTGAGTTTTCCAAATTTGCTAGCATATTGAGTGTAGCACTTTAACAGCATCATCTTTTAGGATTTTAAATAATTTAACTGGAATTCCATCACCTCCATTAGCTTTGTTCGTAGTAATGCTTTCTAAGGCCCACTTGACTTCACACTCCAAGATGTCTGGCTCTAGGTGAATGAACAGTTCCAGAGAACAGCAAGGAGAGATAAGAAAGCCTTCCTCAGTGATCAGTGCAAAGAAATAGAGGAAAACAATAGAATGGGAAAGATGAGAGATCTCTTCAAGAAAATTAGAGATACCAAGGGAACATTCCATGCAATAGGAATGATGGGACAACGAAGGACAGACGTGGTACAGACCTAGCAGAAGCAGAAGATATTAACAAGAGGTGGCAAGAATACACAGAACTATACAAAAAAGATAAATGACCTTTCAGCTAAATTCAGTTCAATCGCTCAGTTGTGTCCTACTTTTTGCAACCCCAAGGACTGCAGCACATCAGGCCTCCCTGTCCATCACCAACTCCCAGAGCTTGCTCAATCTTATGCCCACTAAGTTGATGATGCCATCCAACCATCTCATCTGTTGTCCCCTTTTCCTCCTGCCTTCAATCTTTCCCAGCATCAGGGTCTTTTCCAGGGAGTCAGTTCTTTGCATCAAGTAGCCAAAGTATTAGAGTTTCAGCTTCAGCATCAGTCCTTCTAATGAATATTCAGGACTGATTTCCTTTAGGATTGACTGGTTTGGTCTCCTTGCAGTCCAAGGGACTCTCAAGAGTCTTTTCTGGCACCATGGTTCAAAAGCATCAATCCTTCCAAACTCACCCATCATTACTGTCCAGCTCTCACATCCATACATGACTACTGGAAAAACCATAGCTTTGACTAGATGGACCTTTGCTGGCAAAGTTGGTCTAGGTTGGTCATAGCTTTTCTTCCAAGGAGTAAGTGTCTTTTAATTTCATGACTGCAGTCACCATCTACAGTGATTTTGGAGCCCAAGAAAATAAAGTCTTTCACTGTTTCCATTGTTTCCCCATTCATTTGCCATGCAGTGATGGGACCAGATGTAATGATCTTCATTTTTTGAATGTTGTTTTTTAAGCCAGCTTTTTCACTCTCCTCTTTCAGAGGAAAGCGTAGTTCCTCTACGCTTTTGGCCATAAGCGTGGTGTCATCTGCATATCTAAGGTTACTGATATTTCTCCCAGCAGTCTTGAATCCAGCTTGTGCTTCATCTAGCCCAGCATTTCTCATGATGTACTCTACATATAAGTTAAATAAGCAAGGTGACTATATACAGCCTTTCCAGTATACAGTGTAAAGACTGACAATACTCAATGACAATATTTACATTGCTAAATTTTGCAACTGTCTTGCTTGACCTCCTCAAAATATCTTTGTTGACTTCTTTTCCCTTGGCCTTTGTGAAGCAAGATACCAGATCTTACTTCTCCCTTTCTGGCCCCTCCTTTTTTATAAACTCATTCTCCCCCCTTGGCCAGTTTATTTTGGAGTTACCCACGGCATGGTCCCAGGCTGTGCCACTCTCCTTCTTGCACTGTGCCCCTGGGTGGTCCCCTGAAGATGATGCGTGCTTATTACTCGAGCTCAGGTTTCCTCTTGGAACGCTATGCCCATGTAATCGGTTGCTTACTCGACATGCCTCCTTGGATGTCTTAGTAGCACCCTACATGTCTAAGACTGAATTAAAAATCCCCTAAGTACAATCCAGCCCAGCCCAACCTAGTTCACTTTTAGTATTTTATCTATTTATTTTTAAATTTCAGTGAATGGCAACACCATCATTCTAGTATGGAACTCAGGTTAGTAGGAGCCTACCTCTCCCACTTAAACTGAAAGTGAAGTTGCTCAGTTGTGTCCGACTCTTTGCAGTGCCATGGACTGTAGCCCACCAGGCTTGTCCATGGGATTTTCCAGGCAAGAGTACTGGAGTGGGTTGCCGTTTCCTTCTCCACTCCCACTTAATACTATGGCTCTTATTACAAGTTGGTATTATATGTCATATTGAAATTGTTGAGCCTTTTAAAGGCGAGAACAGGAAAATATGAGTTACTCTGGATATTCCTTTAATAAATCTGAAAGTTTTCAGTATTGAATCAGGATTAGATTTTCTTTGGATTATAAAAATAAATTTTATCAACCATTGCACATATACAATTAAAAATATAATTATCTTTTGTTTTTCTTTATTTGCAACTGAATCTCTGCACATGTCTACCAATGACTAAGTAGTTCTACTTTTTACAGTTTTGTAAGTGTACACATTGTAAATGACTTTTGTTTTAAAATTTGTTAGATATAAAGAAATACAGTAGGACCCTCTCACCAGCATGTCTGGTTATATATTGTTGGAGGAGACAATCTTTAAGGGTTATCTTAACCTAGAATTTGTGAGATTCTTTGATTTTTTTGGTATGTTTTCTGGACTCATATCTTCAGTTCTCTCTTCATCTGCATAGTCAGTGTGATCCACATTTCTCCACCTGTTTACATTTATCGGGAGATAAGAATGGGATGAGAGGAGAGAAGGCTTAAAGGGTGATGGATATATGGAAACAACACCTCTTGAGTTCTTACTCTATTCCACACATTATGCTGGATATTTTATATATATTAGTTCACTTTAATGCTATCTTCACTATGCTCTCCGTGTAATTATGTGGATTTTACCTTTAAGACTTAGAGAATTTAGATAACTTAAAATCACACGCCTTGGAAGGGATAGAAAACGCATGAGTTCCTGACCCCAGACTTTCTGTCTGATCATAGCAATTGCTGGATCTCATGATTTTAGTAGGGTTCTTAGGAGAGAAAGTTAGAAAGGATGAATGTGTCTGGCAGTTCAACAGATGAGTCCAGCTTAACCCAAGTTCTGTTTGCACTCTGTTATCATGGAGTTTTTGTTGTTAACTTCAGGGCATAATCTTGAAAATGTTGAAAATGGTAAGTATATTTATATAACTAAGTAGTCATTGTGGAACCTCATTAATTTAGACATTGGTAGGGTTGAAATTTGTCTTTGAACTATATGTTAAAATAATTTGCAAAACAAACAGTCTGAAATGAATTCTAGGGTAAATGTTTGCGTTTCATCTTCTGAATATTTCTTAAACATTTCTATTTCTATATATGTCTGTTGTTGTTTAGTCACTAAGTCATGTCCGACTCTTTTGTGACCCCATGGACTGTACCTGCCAGGTTCCTCTATCCATGGAAATTTCCAGGCAAGAATACTGCAGTGGATTGCCATTTCCTTCTCCAGGGGATCTTTTAGACCCAAGGCTCAAAGCTGCCTCTCCTGCATTGCAGACGGATTCTTTACCACTGAGGCACCGGAAAGCCTTGTATATATGTCTACAGATACTTATTTAAATATATGATTAAAAGCAATTTTCATCTAATTTCAAAGATTTATTTTTACTCCAGAACTTTTTTAGCTTCAAATATCATGTTAATTAAAAGTAATAAAACAATGAAACAAAACTACATTTCCCCAAATACTAAAAATATCCTATATATTTGCCTTCTAAATTATCTCCAAATTAATGAAATATGTGAATTTTTACTTATTAGAAATAGCACTCATGTTCTTATGGAAGTATAGCATGTGGGAGACTAATGTTAAAACCTTTGACTTTAGATTTGGCATAAGTTTCTCCAAAGCATAATAACAGTGAAAAAATAAACTACATGCAAAATCATTTGATAACTTTGATTCTTATCATTGAATTACATAAAGTGAAAAATGAACCTAAAGAATGGTTTTTATGTGACATTAAATCCACACTAAGAAACACAGATTTTTGGCTTATATAAATAATGCAGGTCTTAGTTGAAATATAGCTATTGCAAATTTTATTTAAAGAAATAAGATGAAAGAAAACCAAGTTTTTGAAATGGTATAATTTAATACAACACAAAGTATCACTCTGTTCATATCTTTACTTATTACTTCCAAAACATATTTATTCAAGTGGAAGTAATATCCATTTTTTCCTGATTTATGATCCTTGACTACTGTATTAGAAAATAGTTTATGGGAAAATATACCAAGCATATGTCATTTATGACTCATTGGCATAAAGAACTGGTAATGTTGCTGCTTGTTTTGATGCTTGATTTGACTCCAGAAAGTGAATAATAATTCAGTTTTGTATTGTTATGTACCATTATCACCTCTGACTTAAAAATACTGTACACATTATAAAATCTTAACTTTTAGAGTCATGTGGAATCTAGAGAGATCATTTGATCATCTAATCTTGAAAATTATGTGATATCTGAGGGCCAGAAATTTTCAGAGACTTGCAGAGATTCACATCTAGCTTATAGTGAAAGTAATGCTTGAATCATCTGGAGTGTTGTTCTGGTTTGCAAATTCAGGTATCTGTTTTATTTTTGTCTCAGAATGTTTCTGTTGTGTCTACTAGGTGCTATGAATGCAGTGAAGCGTAGGACATATGGGCACATGGCTCATGAAGCTCATGCTTCTGTAGAGTAGACCAATAAAACGAGAAGTTAACCGTTTGATAATTACTATGAAACAAGGAGCTCAGGTAGGAGAATAGCGGAGGAGCACTGACTTAACACGGGTGATCAGGGGTCTTCTAGGAAATGGTGTTTCTGCTGAGACCTGAGGGTGGAAGGGCTGCGCTGCTGGCTCAGCTGGTAAAGAATCTGCCCGCAGTGTGGGAGACCTGGGTTTGACTTCTGGCTCAGGAAGCTCCCCTGGAGAAGGAAATGGCTACCCACTCCAGTATTCTTGCCTGGACAATCCCATGGACAGAGGAGCTTTGTGGACCGCAGTCCGTGGGATTGCGAAGAGTTGGACCCGACTGAGCATCTCATGCTTTCACTTTAAGGACAGAAGTGTCCTCCGACTGAAGAGTACGTGGAAAGAGTAGTCAGAAATTGGGAGTAAATAGCACATGCATAAGTCCTGATCCTTTCCACATTTCTGGTTTATTTGTAGCTTCCTGTGCATCTTGTTTTATACAGTCATGCATTTATTATAATTAACCTACTGAAATATGTCTAACTTTTTTGCTGAATGGTGTTGTAAGCATATAAAATAATTAGTGATTACAGCAATTTTTTAAAAAGGTAATTATTAAACAATAATAAGATGATAATGTATTTGAAATGGTCATTATACATAAAGCTCAGTGAACTTAATTGGATGAAGGTAATATTGCTCCTTAATTTCCTGATCAGATGTATTAGCTAAAAATAGTTTGGACTAGAACACTATAATATGGCATATATCTCTCCCAAATCTCATTGTTCTTAAAAACAACTAAATTAAAAGCCGGGATACTTATCTATTTACTTACTTACTTAGTAAATTAAATTTTTATTTTATATTGGAATATAGTTGATTTATAATGTATTAGTCACAGGTGTACAGCAAAGTGATTCATTTATCTGTATATATATATCCATTCTGTTTCAAATTATTTTCCTATGTCAGTTAATACAGGATATTGAGTAGACTTCCCTGTGCTATACAGTAGGTCCTTGTTGATTATGTACTTTATTTATAGTCCAGTTCAGTTGCTCAGTCGTGTCCAACTCTTTGCGACCCCATGAGTTGCAGCATGCCAGGCCTCCCTGTCCATCACCAACTCCCGGAGTTTACCCAAACCCATGTCCATCGAGTTGGTGATGCCATCCAGCCATCTCATCCTCTGTCGTTCCCTTCTCCTCCTGCCCCCAATCCCTCCCAGCATCAGGGTCTTTTCCAATGAGTCAACTCTTCGCATGAGGTGGACAAAGTACTGGAGTTTCGGCTTCAGCATCAGTGAACACCCAGTTGGTGTTCCAATGAACACCCAGTTGGATCTCCTTGTAGTCCAAGGGACTCTCAAGAGTCTTCTCCAACACCACAGTTCAAAAGCATCAATTCTTCTGCGCTCAGCTTTCTTCACCATCCAACTCTCACATCCATACATGACCACTGGAAAAACCATAGCCTTGACTAGATGGACCTTTGTTGGCAAAGTAATGTCTCTGCTTTTTAATATGCTATCTAGGTTGGTCATAACTTTCCTTCCAAGGAGTAAGTGTCTTTCAATTTCGTGGCTGCAATCACCACCTGCAGTGATTTTGGAGCCCCCCAAAATAAAGTCAGCCACTGTTTCCCCATCTGTTTCCCATTATTTATAGTAGTGTGTAGATATATGAATCCAAAACTCCTAATTTATCCCTCTCTGCCACCTTTCTTCTTTGGTGGTCATAAGTTTGTTTTCTACATCTGTGAGTCTTTTTCTGTTTTGTAAATAAGTTCATTTCTATCATTTCTGTTTTAGAGTCTACATGTAAGTGATATCATATGATATTTGTCTATATTCTGATTTATTTCACTTAGTATGATAATCACTAGGTCCAACCATGTTGCTGCAAGTGGCAGTATTTCATTCTTTTTTATGGCTGCGTAGTATTCCATTTATGTATTTCCTATTCTTGGTGTTAGGATAGTGTCTCAAAATGTCCAAGTGATTGCTTATATGACACAATAGATATTTAGAACTCCTGAATAAGTATTGTAAAAGGCCTGTTTGTAAAAGAGATTATATAAGAACCCAAGGTAGATGAGATAATAAAAACCTCACATTCCAACAGGAAGCACCAATAATAGTGAAACGTTTTTTTCTCTTTTTGCTTGCATTGTGTGGCTTGTGGCATGTCAGTTCTCCAATCAGGGATTGAACCTAGGCCGTGGCAGTGAAAGTGCTGAATCCTAACCACTAGACTCGCAGGGAACTCCCAATGATACATAGTTTTAAATTAATTTTTAAAGGAGATAATTACCATTGGAGAAGGAAATGGCAACCCACTCCAGTCCTCTTGCCTGGAGAGTCCCATGGACAGAGGAGCCTGGTGGGCTGCAGTCCATAGGTTTGCAGAAAGTTGGATATGACTGAGTGACTATCACTCACTCATTTCGTTGGAAGAATTAATGCAGAAAGATCCCATAAACCCTATGCCAATGCAGGAGACATAAGAGACACAGCTTTGATCCATGGGTTGGGAAGATCCCCTGGAGGAGCAACCCACTCCAGTATTCTTGCCTGGAGAACCCCATGGTCAGAAGAGTCTGACAGGCTACAGTTCCTAGGGTCACAAAGAGTCAGACACGACTGAAGCATCTTGCATACATGCACATACCATTATACCTTCCCACTAGCAGTGTGTTAGTGATAATCTCTCCTTATCTTCACCAGCATTTGATATTGTCATTACTTTTTATCTGAGCCATTCTGTTAAGTCTGTACTGATGTATCGTGTTTAAAATTTAAGACTTTTTTAGAGGAGTTGAAATTTCACAACAAAACTGAAGGAAAGGTACAGAGATTTCTGATATCCCTCTGTACCCACAATACATAGTGTCCCACATTATCAGCACCGCCTACCAGAGCATCAGATTTGTTACAATTGATGAATCTAGAATGACACATTATTATCATTCTAAGTCCGTAGTCTACATTGAGTTTCACTCTTGGTGTTGTACATTCTATGGGTTTGAATTAATGTATAATGACGTATGCCCATCATTATGGCATCCTATAGGGCGTTTTTTACTAAGATATTCTGTGCTCCACACATTCATCCATCCCCCCATCCCCAGCTGTTGGTAGCCATGATCCTTTTACTGTCTCTATATAGTTTTGCCTTGTACAGAATGTCACATAGTTGGAACCATGCATTATGTAGCCTTTCAGATTGCCTTCTTTCACTTAATAATGTACTTTTAAGGGTCCTCCATGTCTTCAGTGGTCTAGTAGCTTGTTTCTTTTGAGTCATGAAAAGTATTCCCTTGGAGTTATCCTTCTTCTGATGACTGACATATTGGTTGCTTCCAAGTTTTGGCAATTATGAATAAAGCTGCTGTAAATATCCATGTGTGGGCTTTTGTGTGGACGTAAGTTTTCAGCTCCTTTGGGTAAATAGCAGGGAGTAGGATTGCTGGACCACATGGTAGAAGTCTGCCTGGTTTGCGAGAAACTGCCAGTCTGTCTTCCAGAGTGGCTGTGCCTGTGCATCCCAATCAGTGATTCCAACCCACATCTCCACCAGCATTTGATGTCGTCAGTGTTCTGGGCTTTGGCCTTTCTCATAAATGTCTAATACTCTCTCATGGTTGTTTCAGTTTGCATTTTCCTGATGGCATATGATGCGAAGCATTTTCTTATATGCTTATTTGTCATCTGTATATCTTCTTTGGTAAGGTATCTGTTAAGGTCTTTGGCTCATTTTTTAAGAAGTTTGCTTGTTTTCTTATTATTGAAACTGAAGAAATCTTTGTATACGTTGGATAACAGTCCTTTATCAGATATGTCTTTTGTAAATCTCTTCTCCTAGTCTTTGTCTTATCTTCTCATGTTTTTGATCAATTATTTAAATTGACGGGTAATTGATTTACAATTGTATTAATTTCTCCTGTACAGCAAAGTGATTTAGTTATACACAAATATACTTTTAAAAAATGTTCTTTTCCATGACGATTTGTCACAGAGTGTTGAATATAGTTCTCTATGTTATGCAGTAGGACCATGTTGCCTATGATCACGTCTATGATTTTTAGGCATCTTATTTTACATTTAAGTCTTTAGGCCATTTCAAGTTTATTTTGTGTGTGGTGAGCGTGTTTTAACTTCATCGATTTACATGCACTGTCCAACTTTCCCAGCAGCATTTGCTGAAGAGACTGTCTTTTTCCAAACTGTCTGTAATCTATTATTAACTTGCTTTCAGCAGTGCACGGCACAGTTCTTTCAGATACTAATATACTAAATATGACAGCATTTTCAAGGTGTTTCTCACCACTGCTGCCTGTTTTATTATGGCTTTAAGATGGGCAAATTAATTTGAAATTCCTATTAGGGACAGCCTTGAAGGGTAAAAAAAATCACAGTAAGGTAACGTGTGGCCTCTGTGTTCTCTAAAGGAGGAATGAAGAGGTCTACTGTCTTTATAGTGGTGTATATTGGGAAGATTTGAGGACTTACACTTGTTTAGTCCTTGTCAGAAAAACTTTCCCTAGCTCTAAGCACACAATCCTCACAATAGGCACGCAGCTTGCTTCCAACTGTCACCTTGATTTGATTTATTCTTCTCTAGGCACAGATCTGATTTTAGCTATATTCCATTTGAGATTTGAAATAAGATTCTGCTTCAGTCATATTAATTCACTTTAGTCTCTACATTTCTGGACCAAAATGTCTGTAATTTGTGAGGTAGACTGTTTAGCTGTAAAATAAAATGAGCGCCATAGATTGTAATAATTTGAAAGCATTTTGAATTTTGTTTTTGCTTCCAAACACTTCCTTCAGTTTTGTTAATGCTAGCGTTTAACAACTACTGTGATGACTCAAAATCTGTTTAGTTTCATAATTCTTATAGTTCTGAAAGACTCTTACAAAGAGGAAAATGAAGAAAGGAACATAATCTACATATATACAGTATATAGTTTCCTTCAAAGTCTTTATTTCTTAAAGTAGTTGAAATAACTTATATTAAATGTGTTCTCTTTTAGCATTGTACTTCTGCTAAGCCAAAAACAGACCCTTGAAGAGCTGAAGCAGTCAGTCCAGCAGCTGAGATGCACTGAGGCAAAGTTTACAGCACAGAAAGAATTGCTGGAGCAAAAGGTGCAGGAAAACGATGGGAAAGAGCCGCCTCCAGTCGTCAATTATGAAGAAGACGCGCGATCAGTTACATCTATGGTAAGCCAGAGAGGAAACGAGTGAGAAAGTTGAGAGAGTTGTATATAGGTAATAAGTGAATACAAAAATTAATTTTGGCTGCTATAACAAGTTGTTACTCTTGTTAATATGCAGGTCCTGTTAAACTTGTGTGTAAATGCATAATAAACTTGTCGGTCACCTCAGGTCACCTGGAGAGCACTTTCAGAATCCACCTGTAGAAAGAGGAGAAAGCTCTTCTCTTGCCTTTAAGTCTGAAAACAAAGACTGCAATTGTTTTTACTCCTGGGATACAGCAGGAAGGTAGGGTGTTATTCTTAAGGTAGAAATAAGAAATAGGAAAAAGATATTTATTAATTTTTTCTTATTAAGAACAGTAGACGTTTATCTGAGATTGATGACGTTTTTATTGTTTTCACAATATAAAACATTGATTTTCCTTAAAAAGATTTTTTCTTATAAATATCCTTTAACTACAGTAAACACATTTAAATCTAGCAACTAGCAATTCAGCTTTATTTTATATAGATTTATTAACTGTTTAAGAATGCTTGGTGTAAATACGTTTTCTCTCTTCGCCTTCCTTTCCTCCTCCTTTCATCTTATGTTGGTGGTTTCTGTCAAGGGACAATTTTGACACCTATGAGTCATTTGGAAATATCTCCAGACATGTTTGATTTTCCCAGCTGGTGGATGCTCTTGGTATCTAGTTGATAGAGGCCAGTGATGCTGCTAAATATCACACAGTGCCCATCACAGCCCCTCTCTCCTTATTCCCAACAAAGAAATACTCAACCTCAAAGGTTAACAATGCCAGGGTTGAAAAACCCTGAGCTGTGTCCTTGGTTTTTTCTGAGTAACTGGATGCAGTCCATAAGTAGAACTGTTATAGTTAGTGATACTATAGATGATCTTTGAATAATTTTTAGTTTATGTTATTCTAAGTAGTATAGTTTGATTGTTAAATGAATTCACAGGAAATGTCTCCATAGGAAAAAAGATTGCATTTGAAATTTCCAATTCCAGATAAATCTGGATATGAATATGAAGTGTTTAAATTATCATGATTATTGCAATTTTTAAATTAATTGAGCCATAGTGATCTATGCAGTACATTGTGAATATAATTCTTTACTCTCCTTTACTGTCTGACAAGATAATAAGGATCTTATTATATAGACCAAGGACCCTACTAGGTTAATTTTCTTATTTCATGATTTTTGGTAACTATCTGGTATATGCCTTTTTTTTTTTTTTCAGAGAAACTTCTGAAGGTTATTCTTTTGCTTGGCTTTCAGACCTTAGTAAAACTTTTATTCTCTGAGTATGGTTTATGATATTTCCTTGTCCCCCCGTGGCTGTGGAAGTGGTTACTTCGTAGCCTGACTTAGTGGTAGATTGTCACTAAAGGGTAGCATATCCCTATTTTATAACTACAGCTAAAATCTAGAGTTTGCAATTTAAAATATAACGGTTCATTAAGTGTTTCATTAAGAACTCATAATCCTTTAGCATTTTATCTTTGATAATCATTGAAGAAGAGGTTTTTCAATAAATGAATAAACTGTTTTAAAGAGTGCAGTCTGTGATCCCAAGGGCACTAGTGGTAAAAAGCCTCCTGCCTGTGCAGGAGAAACAAAAGGTGTGGTTTGATCCCTGGGTCGGGAAGATCCCCTAGAGGAGGGCATGGAAGCCCACTCCAGTATTCTTGCCTGGAGAAGCCCTGGACAGAGGAGCCTGACCAGTAATGGTCCATAGGGTCACAAAGAGTTGAACTGAAACACAACATAGTACAGTTTAAGATACCAAACTGCTTCCTGGTACTTTCAAACCTTCTCTTGTTCCCATTTATTAAATGATGATAATATCTTATGAACTTTTAGAAAGTGATATCATTTTACCCAATTTATTTTAAATAGCTGAAATGCTGTTTGTTTCTATACATCTTATCTATTCACTGAAGCAATGCCTTTAGTAAGTCTTTAAGCAGTTTACAAAGAAATGCTGTGTGTAGTTTAAAGTAATAAAGTAACATTTTATAAATCAAACAGGACATTCCACCAATTGATGCCAATTAATGAGGTTCTACAGTATGTTTTATAAAACAAGTAAAAACTATTTTCAGTTCGTAGTTCTTACAACTAAATAATACTCCCACATATATCAGTGAAATTTTTGCATAATTCAACCCTTCAGTAATAATTAGAATATAACTTTCCATTTTATTCAAAAAGTCAAAATATTAAAACTATAAATGGTTTTCCCCCAAATGTTGTGTAAGCATTATGAGTAATTTTACCAAAATGCTTGAAATTCAGGTAAGCAGGCCCATTGGTTTTTCCTCTTTATAAATTCTATCTTTATAAATGATATCTTTGTATTTCAATAAGGGAAATTTAGTTGAGTATTGGAAGAATTTCCACAAGGAAAGTTTAGTTGAATATTGGAAGAATTGGAAGAACTGAAAATTAAACCATAACACAGTGAAAAATGGTAAAGCTTGGCCTAAATATTCTTTAAGAGTAAGTATTAACTATTCTGTCCTGTGCTTAGTCGCTCAGTCGTGTCTGACTGTTTGCGACCCCGTGGACTGCAGCCCGCCAGGCCCCTCTGTCCATGGGATTCTCCAGGCAAGAACACTGGAGTGGGTTGCCAGGCCCTCTTCCAGGGGATCTTCCCAACCCAGGGATCGAACCCAGGTCTCCTGCTTTGCAGGTGGATTCTCTACCATCTGGACACCGGGGAAGCCCAAGAACACGGCAGTGAGTAGCCTGTCCCTTCTTCAGGGGATCTTCCCGACCCAGGAATGGAACTGGGTCTCCTGATTGCAGGTGGATTCTTTACTAGCTGAACTACCAGGGAAGCCCATTAACCATCCTACATTTCCTGATTATCAGTGGTGGTAACCAACACAGACTCCTCAGTGGTGACTGCTTCTGTGCAAGAGCGTCCTTGAGGAACCTGATTGCTGAGTGGGCCCTGGGTTGTGTATTCTTACAGAGATTCCAAGGCGGTGCAGATACCACGGTTAGAGGTCTCGCTCGGCTCTTAGATGCACTGATGTTTATTTCAGCTTTGTAATTTTATGAGAATTAAGGCCCATCTGTTATTTATAGAAATCTAAGAAACTGTGTAGGCAAGTAATATAAACATTTTTGCCAGGAAAGCAAGAGTGAAAGTTGCTCAATTGTGTCCAACTCTTTGTGACCCCACAGACTGTAGCCCACCAGGCTCCTCTGTCCATGGAATTTTCTAGGCAAGAATACTGGAGTGGGTAGCCATTCCCTTCTCTAGGGGATCTTCCCGACCCAGGGGTTGAACCCGGGTCTCCTGCATTGCAGGCAGATTCTTTACCGTCTGAGTCACCAGGGAAGCCGATCCTCTAATGTTGTCTTTTTCACCTAAGTCTAATTTTGGCCAAAATTCTAAGGAGAAAATGATAAATATCAAGTGTTGAACAGTAAGGGCTTCCTTGGTAGCTCAGACAGTAGGGACTCTGCCTGCAAAGCAGGAGACGTGAGTTCGATGCCTGGAAAAAGAAATAGCTACACTCTACAGTATTCTTGCCTAGAGAATCCCATGGACAGAGGAGACTCGCAGGCTACAGTCCACGGAGTCACAAAGAGTCTGACACGACTGAGCAACTAACACAACAGAAACATCACACAGTCGTTCTCTATTACTTGTGGACAAGTATGTTTCATTTATACACTTATCACCTACTGTGTGTCAGAGATATTTTTAGATGCTTGTAATAGTGAATAAAACTAATGAAGACTCTTTCTTAGGAGTTACATTCTATGCTGAGTGGCACTTAATAAATAAACTATATATTATATTGGAAGATGCTAAATGCCAGGGCATAAAACAAAGCAGGATATATGCTGCTTTAATAATTACAAAAGAGTGAATGTTATTAAATAAATACAA
The DNA here is from genome assembly GCF_023699985.2 of Odocoileus virginianus. Classification (NCBI taxonomy): domain Eukaryota; kingdom Metazoa; phylum Chordata; class Mammalia; order Artiodactyla; family Cervidae; genus Odocoileus; species Odocoileus virginianus. The sequence continues at coordinate 173,762 of NW_027224270.1, forward strand.
TATATTCCCTCTACATAAAATAAAAATAGTAGATAAAATAAAATACTTCATGCTTAGCATGCAAAGGTATCCACTGATCAATTTTTACACAAGAAAGTGACATTTGACCAAAACCTTGAACTGGGAAGCTAGTAAACTAAACTGCTTAATTTCCGGGGAAAGAACATTCTAGTCAGAGGATGTGTTTATTTCACAGGCAAAGGCAGGGACATATCTGGACTGTCTGGGGTGCAGTGAGGAGCTCTGAGCGGGGGGAGCTGAGAGGATAGGGAATGAGAGTGAGAAGCGGTGAGAACAGGTCTCAGGTCCTGGGAACATAATGAAGGGTCATGTGTTTTCTCTGAGTGAAAGGGGGAGCTGCTGGATGAGGAGGTTATAACTGAAGATTGACACGCTCTGACTTGTAATTTCAATGATCACTGTGTTGATAATATACTTAAAGGTAATAAGGCTGGAAGAATAGGGTTTTTACCATAACGCAGGTGATAGAAGATGACCGTTAGAGTGAGGATGGTGTCATGGGAGGCAGTGAGAAGTGATTTGTTTCTGAGTATGTTTTGATGGTTGAAAGTGAAAGTGAAGTTGCTCATTCATGTCCGACTCTTTGCGACCCCATGGACTTTATTATAGCCCAACAGGCTCCTCTGTGCATGGGATTTTCCAAAGAAGAGTACTGGAGTGTGTTGCCGTTTCCTTCCCACGGGGATCTTCCCAAGCCAGGGATCAAACCTGGGTCTCCTGCATTGCAGGCAGACGCTTTTACCGTCTGAGCCACCGGGGAAGCCCATGAGATGTCCTGTGGATTAAGTGTTGGGTATGAGAGAAAGGAGTCAAGGACAACTTTAAGGCTTTGAGGAGGAGCTCTGGAGGAATAGAATTTGTTTCAAGTGCGTGGAAAGACTACACATGGAGCGGCCTTGATGAGGAAGAGCACGGGTTCCATTTGTCTTTCCGAAAAGAAAGAAAACTAAAAAACACCCAGTCAGTGTAGAAATTTGGTAGTTCCAGAGTGTGTTTTGGACTGGAGATACACATTTGAGAGTTGCAGGCATCAAATGGTGTTTAAAAGTATTTGACCATAGAAGGTCGCCAAGTGAAAGAAGGCAGAGAAGAAAAGGGAAGCAAGGGCTGCACTCTGGGGCACTGCAAGCTGGATCTGGACAAGGAGGGGCAGCAGGAAACTGAGGAGGGATGACCAGCGAGGCGGTCGGAAGTCAAGAGACTTTGGTGTCCTCGAAATACGTTCCAAGGAGAAATGAGTTCTGCCAGGTGAGGGCACTTCCCGACTTCACTGCAGGACTTTACTAAGCTTTCCGTATCAAATGCACAAGAGGAGAGCTATAGCACAGAATGCGCTCTCTCTGGAAATACGGGCTCACCCTTTCTCAGTCCTCCTTCAGAGCGCCCTGGGGGACCACTTGCCTCTCGGCGGAACTCTGCTAGCCCTCGCCCCGCTTCAGTCCGTACTCCACGGCCAGATCTGCCTGTTCCTCCAGGTGTTTCCTGACTTCCTATGTTTGCATTCCAGTCCCCTATGCTGAAAAGGACGTCATTTTTGGGTGTTAGTTCTCAAAGGTCTTGTAGGTCTTCATAGAACCGTTCAACTTCAGCTTCTTTAGCATTACTGGTTGGGGCATAGACTTGGATTACTGTGATATTGAATGGTTTGCCTTGGAAACGAACAGAGATCATTCTGTCATTTTTGAGACTGCATCCAAGTACTGCATTTCAGACTCTTCTGTTGACTATGATGGCTACTCCATTTCTTCTAAGGGATTCTTGCCCACAGTAGTAGATATAATGGTCATCTGAGTTAAATTCACCCATTCCAGTCCATTTTAGTTCACTGATTCCTAGAATGTCGACATTCACTCTTGCCATCTCCTGTTTGACCACTTCCAATTTTCCTTGATTCATGGACCTAACATTTCGGGTTCCTGTGCAATATTGCCCTTTACAGCATCGGACCTTGCTTCTATCACCAGTCCCATCCACAACTGGGTATTGTTTTTGCTTTGGCCCCATCCCTTCATTCTTTCTGGAGGTATTTCTCCACTGATCTCCAGTAGCATATTGGGCACCTACCTGACCTGAGGAGTTCCTCTTTCAGTATCCTATCATTTTGCCTTTTCATACTGTTCATGGGGTTCTCAAGGCAAGAATACTGAAGTGTTTGCCATTCCCTTCTCCAGTGGACCACATTCTATATAGCAGCGAGTACATTAGGCCAAATATAATAATTTTTGTTCAATCTCCTTTATATGTCAAATATATCTAGAATTGATGTCACCATGGAATGAGTTCTTTTTAAATGTTTTTTGCTATACTGTAAGATATTTGCCTTTACTTTGACATTTCTGAAGTTGTACATTTTAAGCCCTGTTACTAGAGCAATGCACAATATAAATTTATCTTCTCTATGTATTTTATTGATTTCTGCTTAATTGAACAGCACTGTCAGTAAAATCCTGTTTTGTTACATTTCAACCAACAAAATATCTTGTTTGTTGACTGAACATTGTCTGCCATTGTGATGCAGTGGCAATCCCTTTTACCATAGTGTCCAACGTGTTTTCAGGTTTATCGTTAGTCCCTAAGTTGGCATGCTGTCAATTGAGATGTCATATTGACAACATTATTGAAGCTTTACCTGTTTTCATCATCAGGTACATTTTCTTTCGTTAAACATATAAGGTAAATGTTAGTTCCAAGCCTTACTATCAAATGTGCTGAGAGAAGCACCAGACTAAGGACAGGAGACCTGAGCTGAGCTTTGCCTCTGTTGTGGAACTCTTGTGAGGTTACTTAGCCATTCTGTTTTTTTTTTTTTCCCCATAAAAGGAGAAAATGTGTACCCAACTCGTCTGCCAGGATTTCTGTGACACTGAAATGAGATTATGCAAAGTACTTTATGTTTTATGAAATACTGTTAAAACATGTTTCTATTTCATTTTTTTTCTAATAATGTACCTTAGTTCACATTAATTTGTTAGATACTTACTGAGTTCTTAATTATGAGTTGTAGATATTTTTGTTGGATTATCTTTTGTATTTCTTATTTATGAAGGCAAAAATCATAATTAATTTCTCTGAATATGTAGAACATACGCACGCACAGGGGTCTAAGTGTCCTTTTGTTAGCCCTCAGTTCACTACCTCAGAGGGAACTTTCCAAAAGCATTGTATGCAAATGTAAACATGAATTTATGTTACATGTTTTCTGCTCTTTTGACATAAGTGGTAAAGCATATAACAATACTGTTCTGTTTACTTTTCTGCTTAATATATTTTAAGTATCATTTACAACAGTGAATATACACTTCTTTCTTTCATTTATTTGTTCAACAAGTATTTCATGTCAGATATCAGGTTCCATTTTAACTTCTGAGGATGCAGTAGTAAACAAAATAAACTTTTTATTTTGTTCTCGTGGACCTTTCACTCTTAACTGAAGGAGACAGCAGTAAATTTATATATCTATATGTGTGTATACACACACACACACACACACACATATATGTAGTCAGATGGTGGTAAGTTCTTTGGAGAAAATAAAACGATAGAAGAAGAGGGTATGAAGGAGACAGACAGTAAATTTATATATATATATATATATATATATATATATATATATATATAGTGTCAGGTGGTGGTAAGTTCTTTGGAGAAAAATGAAATGGGAAGGAAGAAGAGGGTGTTGGGAGGTGTTTTATGTGGATGGTGGTCAAATAGGGCTTCACTGATCAAGTGGCGTTTATACAGAGATCTGAAATAACTAAGGAGCAAATGGCGAGATTGCCTGGGGTGAGACTATTTCAGGCAGTGGGAAAAGCAGCGGGAAGGCTCTGACGCAGGAGTTTGTTTCTTGTGTTGGTGGAACATCAAGGAAGGCAGTGTGCCTGGAACAGAATGAGGGAGCAGGGGTGGGGTTGGAGAAGTAGCAGGCATTCAGATCATACAGTTGTGCAGACCACTGTGAGCACTGTGATGCTGACTCAGAGAAATAAGATTCTAACAAAGAATGATGCATTTACATGGTTTACAATATTTTGTTATTATTAAGACAGCTTTGGTGAAATCCTATACTTTTTCTATGTATATAAGTGGAGATTATATGTAAGATCCAGTTTAGAGGCTTTTGTGCAGTTTATATATAGGTTTAGATTTTACTCTAAAATAATTTAAAAGTTTCTTAATCTGAGAACAATGTAAGTTATGGATAGTAATTACTATATTAATATTGACATTAGTATTTCAGCCTTATAGATTAATAAATTCTTGCTTTCAGTTTTCCTTTGGCATGGATTTTTATCATGCTGAACTTTTAGTAGCTCTCTAGTTTATTAAATTATTAAATTCTCCAGTGGATCTGATAGTTAAAGGGTATTTAGAGATATGTGCTTTATGTTTATTTGATGGACAGATTTTTAATTTATAAAATAAAGAATGTTAGGAGGTGATAATGATTACATTATAAAAAATTTGTTGATTTTTTTCCAAATGATTCAGGTCAAGATTCCTTAACATCCTAACCATAGGGGAACCACCAGTCAAAACCACAATGAGATATCACCTTACACAATCAGAATGGCTGTTATCAAAAGAACAATAGATAACAGTTTTTGGCAAGGATGTGAATGGGCAGGAATGCTTCGGCACTGTTGGTGGGAATGTTAATTAGTTCAGCCCTTAGGGAAGACGGTATGGAGGTTCCTCAGAAAATTAAAAATAGAGCTGCCACACTATTCAGTAATTCCATTTCTGTGTATTTATTCCAACGGAAATGAAAACACTAACTTGAAAAGGTAGTCTGCACCCCATGTTCCTGTCGGCTTCCCAGGCGGCACTGGTGGTAAGGAAGCCACGTGGCCCCTGCGGGAGACAGAGGATCAGTCCCTGGGTCGGGAAGGTCCCCTGGAGGAGGGCATGGCAGCCCACCCAAGTGTTCTCGCCTGGAGAACCCCGTGGGCAGGGCAGCCTGGGGGGCTGCAGTCCATGGGATCGCACAGAGTCGGACACGAATGAAGTGACTTTCCATGTAGCACGTAGGGTAGAGAAAAATGTGGAAGCTTGAGTCAAACTGTCATGACTTCCATTGTGTTTAAGGAGCTTTTTACTTCTCCCCACCTTAGTTCAATTTCTTCATCTGTAAAATGTGGTTAGTAAGATGCCCTTCGTAGGACTGTTACCAGGACTAAACGAGTGTTGCAAAGGCCAAGGCACTTTATAGAGCCCTGGGCACCGTTAGAAAGGTCTTCAGTACGCGTCGGTTTTGTCCCCTTTCTTTTCCTCCTTCTCTCCCTTTCTCGAATTCCTGTTTTCTTCTGTCTTGCACTTTTGTCCCTGTTTCTCCTCTTTCTTCCTTTCCTTCTTATTAAACACAGTCAAACAACTTGCATGAATATTTATTGTGTGCCATGGATGGAGAAAAATAAAACAAAGTCTCCATACTGAAAAATCTACATTCAGCAGGCAGAAAGTTGTAATGAATAATTGGTTAACAAGAATGCATCAGAGTTAACGGTGATGAAATTGATCATGAATATTCCTCAGATTTTAGCCTTCACCCCAAGGCCTTCTTTTCCTTGTAATTATGTTATCTGTGGGCTATCTCCATGTCCAAGAAAATTAGGAATAGTGAAATATTACTCAAAATAAACATAAAAAATAAAAGCAGAGAAATTAAGTGCATTATGCAGATCACAGAAAAGGTTAAATTAGTACAGATTTTAATTTATTGACAATTTCATTATTATTCATACACTCATTAGATTTCATTTTTGTGTATTTTTTTTGGATTGTTTCTTTATAGACGTAGTGTTAACTGACATTCTCTGTTATTGAAAATTAAAAAAAACTAGACTATTTTATGGTAGTTTAATGCAGATACATTATTTGAAAAAACAGGAGAGATCTCATCATGTGAAGAACAAAAAAGACTTTTACGTCCATGGCTAATTTGTTATAATAATTGTGAATAATAAAATTGCTAACAGTTTCTATTGATAATGAGTACATTTGTTCCTTTTCTTCCATAATACATTAATAGTCTTTTTTTCTTTTTTTGCACCCATTGAAAATAGGTCAGTCAAAAGCAACTACTTGGCATATAAACTTTTGAATATCATGTTTAGGGCATTCTTTTAAATTTTAAAAACTATCTAATTTCCTTCAACCTGAGAAAAGTTATTTCAGTCTCTACAACTTATTTGCTAATTCCTGTATTAAGTTGAATAGTATTTGTCTTAAAATTCATGTGAGAATATGTCATCTTTTGACTTGAATTGTAGGTAGATAGTTGACCTTGCATGTGGTAAGGAATTCATATATTTTTATCTCCAAAGCCTTTCGTCTTAAATTTTGAAAATTATTTTATGACATATTAATTTCCTTAATTTAATTGAAAGGTTTAATAAAGAGGATTTGGAATATTATGATTGATTGCTTCATTTGGTACCTAATGATAGAATTTTAAATCCTAATAAATTTTCTCTTTTGTTATAGTATTCTGTAGAAAATTATTTCTCAGTATTAATATTTAAAAGATTAAAGCTCAAGTATTAGATTTTAAAATCATTGTTTTATTGCAAATCCCAGGCAAATGATAAGATTTTGAAGTAAGGAAGATTTTCTCTGTCAGAATATATCTAGAGATCTTTCACAGTAGAGGCTAATTTTGCAGATACATTCTCAGAATCGCTTAAAAATCATTTAATCCTTGGAAGGAGAAATAACTCTATCAGAAAGAAATCATTTATACTCCTGCTGTGTATTTACTATGTGGTAGATGTTACAGGGGCTACAAGAGAAGATAAACAAATTCAGATCCTTTCATCTGCCTTCATTTTGAAACTTGAGTGTTTCTTCCATGGACAACATTTCTCCCTTCCCTTCTCTTTTACAAACAAGCCATAATTGGCTATAATGCTTGCTGTGAAGGTGTTGCGTCCTTCAGGTGTTTTGGGGTTGAAAAGAGTTTGAGGACTGTTGGGTAAAGAATTTTGTCTTATAGAGCTCTTTTAAAATTCTGAATGCCTCTTGTGAAAGTAGCATATTAGCATTGTGAGATAATAAAGTGTACCTGAAGTCAAGCCTTGGGGGCCAAACAGAGTGGCAGGTACCCTGAATGTGGGTAGTGCAGGCATGTGAAAAGATCCTTTGAGTGAAGTCCTAATGTAGATAGGTAGGCTAGAGAGTGGGTGTTGGTGTTAGAAAGGAAACTCAGAAATTGTTGGGGATGAATTTAGTGTCTTTCATAATTTTGCCTTTAAGCCTATCCCTTTCCTCTTTCAGAAGTAGCTTAGGTTGAGAGAGGTGGGGAAAAAATTAGGATAGAGGAGAAAGCTGAAGGAAAAGGTCTTAAAATTCTGGAAAGGAGAACTGACCTCTTTTTCTGTGATATAACCAGCAACGGTAGAGGGCTGCAGGTGGAAGCCCATGGGCTTAGTAAGAGCAAGGAGAACATGGGGTAGATGGGTCAGAAATGTGAGAGGCGGCTGGTTCAGAGGTCAGTGAGCAAAGGACTAGGAACAGAATTGGTCAAACAGGATCGGGCTGGTGGGAGAAAGAAGGTAAGAAAGGTAAAGAGCAGGAGGGAAACAAAATACACAGAACTAAGAGGTAAGTAAAGGAAGGAGTCGAAGGGGACTCGGGAAAAGGAGATGGCAGAGGACTGTGCACTAATTTAAAATAAAATAAAAATATTTGCTGAACCAAGCTAAGGGTGTCAAAATGTTTACTTTGTAGTTCAGAAACATCTAATATATGGACACGATTTGTGGTTCCAATACTTAGTAAACCTCATTCTTATATTTTCAAGTTTTACGTCAAGAGCCAAATTATAATGATTGATTCCCAAATGTTTTTGTTGGATGGTATTTAATAAGAAAAAATAAAATGGAAAATTTTAATGTTTACCCACAAACAGAAATAACTTAGTTCCAAATAAGTAGTTCCCCCAAAGATAAATCTGTAATTTATTGGTACAGAGTATGAGTGAGAATACACTTCCATTATACCTATAGCTACTTTGATTTGCTATTACTTATACCATGGGTATTTGAGATAGCTTGTGTTAACAAGTGTTTAATTGTTACAGATATCTATACTTTTGATATTGTGAGCCTTTTCCAGTTTTGCTATTTATAAAATATTTATAGCTTTGCATGTATTAGTCTCCAGTATAGGTAAGTTATCAGTGAAGAGGTGTGTTGGGTAGCCCTTTATGCTCACTCATGGTTGGATGACATAAGATGAAGCTCAGATCAGCTTGAAACTCTTCCTGACATCCTTTGTTGTCCCCCCTTGGTGCATAATAGGAAACACATAGACTTTTCTGTAGCCAAAATTAGTTCATATCACATTTGATCATGTTTTCAATAATCTGATTCCTGAGCTTACAGCTAATAAAAATTAACTGAACATGGGGTCCTACATTTTGATCATGTAGTGTTTTCTAATATGATGCAGTGAGTATTTTATATCATCTTTTATTGGTATAATTGTCTTAGTATATGAAAAATGTATTTGATTAGGTTCTTTGCCAGTCTCTTTTGGTAATAATGAAGACCCTTGAGGTTTCTTGTTTTTTATTGGTGTACCTAGTGATGTAGATATGCTGTTGGTGCGAGCATGTTGATTCTTACCCTTCACTGTTTCTTTAACTCACCAAGAGAAAGTACCTTTGTACTTTCTAGCATTTCATGACAGCATCCAATTTAGAGGTCTCATTTTGATTTAGTGGTTACATGTTATAGTTTGAAAATTGTGCTGAGGAATTAACTTGTATCTGTTTTGAAAGATAGAGCTTGCTTTTAAAGTGATGAAATGATCTGTGTCGATACTTAAGATGTCTGGTGTGTGAGGAGTAAGACAAGCCTAGACTAGCCATGCTATGAAGGGAGCCTGTCTGTTGTTTCCCATAGGAGTTTGAAGCCTCATTTGGTGTTTTGCCGTTGCTTACAGAACCTCTTGGGAGGTTTTTGGGATGCTGCCTCTCCTGTCTCCAGTGTCGGTCAGAGGCAGCTGGGCTTCTGGCGCAGTGGCTGTCCAGGGCGGCTGGGGACTGGGATGCCGAAAGGCAGAGAACACAGGGAGATCGTGCGTCCTCGCCTGTTTCCACGGTGCCTCAGCTGACTGGCCGGAAGTGAAAAGAGCCAGTGCTGGGAGCTTCAGCTGTATCGCTTCTAAAATCCGCAGCCTGGTAGAATGACCATGTCTAGGGGTCTGAGAATTGCAGAGACAGTGATGTCACCAACATTAGATAATCAGGTGTTGTTTTAAAATGTTTGCCAAAAAGACCGTTAACTTTGGGAATTTTTCACCTTCACATTACAAGGCTCTTTGTATAGATTTCAAATTTACTCGTTTATATACTTGTGTCATTCTGATTCAATTCCTGCCTTAGTCCTCAGAGTATTTGAGGTAGCTAATGACAATGATATTCAGAAAAATATAAATAAAAAATAAAATCAGGACCAGAAAAAATGGAGGTTGTAACAGGGTATTAAGACTGGAGGAAAAACTATGTAGATTATAACATGCTTTAGTTACTATAGTAGAGCTGTTATTTTGTCTCTAAGCTTCCCAAAGGCCAAAATGACAAAGAAGATAAAGTTAGTAGTTACTGTTAAATAAAAGAAAGCATGTCACATTGCAGGGGAAGCAGAGCTTTTTGCTGTATTTAGCTCTAATAGAATTTCTTACTGGAGGCTTTGGCATTGACTTTTGCAGTGACAGTGCCCTTGACAATATCACTACAGCTCACGCTGGAAGAAGATTCATAAAGCCATCTCTTGCAGAATCTAGAATCCCTCTATGGAAGTGGAGACCGTAACATCAGAATCAGTCCATGGATGTCTAAAAATACAGCTGTCTATAAATTGAGTCTATCCAGGACTATCATCTCAGTTTAGAATAATTCATGAGCTGTATGTACTTCTAATGATTCTTAGTACCATTTTTCTCAGCTGCAGTTAGGTTATGCAGTGAATGATTATTTTCCCTGGAAAAAGTTTTCAACTGCAGGTATCCTATACTTGTTTGCAGGTAGATCTGTAAGGTTAGAAGGATTTACTAGTACATTAACTTATGTTTAAAAGTTGTTGAAGGCCTATATATTCTTTGAAAGTTATTGGAAATATTTTATATGTTTAAAATATTTTTGATATGTTTGTGAAAACAAAGGTCCCATAAAATTATCTAAAGCTTGTCCTTTGTTAGGGCTAGAAACTATTACTAATGATTTACAAGGAAATTGTCAACGTTAAACTTCAATTTTTACTTGCAATGTTCAGGATAAATTGATGTCTCACTGTTTACTAGGTGATCATTCTTAATTTAACTTGGTAGATTTTTTTTTTATTGGCTTTATGTATAAGCACTCTATATAGCTTTAAAGATAAGGAAAGAATTCTGAAAATCTTGCTGTTATTTGAAATGTTCTATCTTGGAGGATTTTTCTGAACAGATTTTTTAGTGTCTATTACAATTCAAAATTTAAAATTTCCTGAGAGATTATTCTTTTAGAGACAGTGGATTGGATTCATTAACATTTGGCCAATTAAAGCCTCATACATTAGGTTGCTCTAATATGTTATTTCAGGAAAATTACCAAAAGAAACTAACTGACTGCATGCTAGACATAAAATATTGTCACTGGCAAACAACCCTCCAAGGAAGGAGTGATTCCTGCCTTACAAATGAGAACATTGTAACTTGGAGAGATTAAGGAATTTGATCAGAATCAAAGTGGCAGATTCATGCTCAGAATTTTCTGTCTAAATTCTCAGCATTGTCGCCTGTTTACAAAGCCAGCAGACTTGTAGTCAGAGAGAATTTAGTTCAGATCCTATCTATGCTGTTAAAGATATGACCATATGCAAAGTCACACAGCCTTTCTGAGGTAAATATCCTTACTTGTAAAATGTACCAAGTCATAGAAATCTCATAGAATTGTTTTGAAAATTAATGAGGTAATGTTTTAAAAAATGTTTAGCACAGTACCTGGCATATAGCTAATAAGTGGTATCCATAAAGAGAGAAAAAGTTACCATGATGTCTTCTAAATGTGATTTTTCAGTGTATTCATGTTGGAAGCTATATTCTACATAAACATGTTTTAATTTTTTTTCATAGTGTAATACCTAAAGATAAGAAATTACCAGCAGGTGGAGCTCAGTGTCAGAGAAACCAAATTTCTGAAATTGAGCTATTTTTTAACCTTATGTTTTAAAAATAAAATAAATGCATACAGTTTTGATATTTATATGTGAAGGTTTTCTATTTTTAGCATGCCTACCAAAAGTCATCACCCTGCCACCTGGTTCTTGAATATGTAAAAATAGTGCTTTGGTTATTCACATCATTTAAATTCTTTTGTTATTTCTGGTATTATATAATGGGTGACAGTTATTTGCATAAAGAAGATGTACTTAAAGTGAACTTTGTTTAAGAGACTGACTTAGAATTTGATCATTTCACTCATTTATGGACTGATAATCTCATATTTTATTGGTCAAAACCCTCAAACATGCCACTCTCACAGTATTCCACTTCTTAGTAAATGGTGTCACCTTTAATCAGCTGCTACAGCCAAAAATCGTGGGCATCACCCTTGTGTTCATACTTCCAGAAATCTCACATGTAATCTGTCTGTTAAGTTCTCGTGGTGCTGCCTCCGAAATACATCCCAGACCTGACGTCTTGTCAGCTTCTTCACTGTGATCGCCCTGAGAAAGCACTCTGTAAGTTGCAGCCTGACTTGTTCTGTGTCCTTGCCTTCCACACTTCTGTTTTCTGTGTTGTAGCTGAGTGGCCTCCTAGAGGTCTTGTGTCTCTCCTGCTTATATGCTCCAGGGGCATCTAGTGTAATTAGAATGAGACTTAGCACAGCTTAAACTGCACGGGTGTGTCCCTGCCCACCTCCTCTGAGCAGAGCCGCCCACTCCTTCTCATCCCCTGCTGTCTGGCCTTTCCGATTTTATTTGTCTTTTGAGCAGGTCAAGCTACGTCCCATCTCAGAGCCTTTCTGTTTCCTCCCTCTTTTGAGGAAGAACTCTTTTCATCATTTCAACCCAAGTGTCCTTCTTTTGAGATACCTCTCTGACTGCTCTAGACTGCCTCTGCACACCTTGCCATGATTATTTGTCTTACTGTGCTTTCCCATTTCTTCCATGGCACTTCTAGTGTCTTTGCTGCTGCTGCTGCTATCCTGTTGGCTAATGTTTACTATATGGTAGCTTTTTTCTGGGGCTCTCCAGGTGACACTGTGTGAAAGTCATTCAGTCGTGTCCGACTCTTTGGGACCCCATGGACTACACAGTCCATGGAATTCTCCAGGCCAGAATACTGGAATGGGTAGCCTTTCCCTTCTCCAGGGGATCCCTGCATCCCAGGGACTGAACCCAGGTCTCCCGCAATGCAGGCGGATTCTTTACCAGCTGAGCCACCGGGGAAGCCCCAGGGTGGCACTAGTGGTAAAGAACCGCCTGCCAGTGCAGGAGACATAAGAGATGCGGGTTTGATCCCTGGGTCAGGAAGATCCCCTGGAGGAGGGCATGGCAACCCATTCCAGTGTTCTTGCCTGGAGAATCCCATGGACAGAGGAGCCTGGTGGGCTATGGTCCATAGGATTGCAAAGAGTCAGACATGGCTGAAGTGACTTAGCATGCATGCACAGGTTTCTTCTATGCGTTTCTATGCATTAAATACTTTAAAATGTGTATTTATATGTTATTAATTCATTTAGTTATGAAATTTTATTACGTACGTGTCTGATTTTGGTGTCTGTTTTCTTCCATATAGTCCCTACTAGACCCCCAAACTGTAGCTCCACAAAGATGGGCACTTTGATTTTGTTTACTGTGAATTCCATGGCCTTGAGCAGTACTTGGCAAATAGAGGAGACTTAGTAAATATTTTTTGAATATTGGGCAGGCTGTTAGAATTCATAATAACAGAATCGTCAAATATTTAAGTAAAAAAATATTCTAGGGGAAAGGGAATAGTTTCTAAGGAAGGAATCATGCCTAGCTGATAATTCTTAGAGTTCTTTTTTATGAAAGTAATAGAGAAGAGAAAATCATCTACTTAGGTTTTAGGAGAGACTTGGCAATGTTCTTTACTAAAGATTACTACATATTAAGTCACCACTGGGTGGGAAATATACTTTTAGCATTAGCCCAAGAAAAGGTTTAAACTCAGAAATCAGAAGGTAGGAATAAATAGGTATTTCTTTAACTGGAAAATGTAAAAATCAAGGTGATGGTGTTCAGTTGCTCAGTCATGTCCAACTCTTTGTGACACTATGGACTGTAGCACGCCAGGCTTCTGTGTCCCTCACTATCTCCTAGGGTTTGCTCAAATTCATGTCCATTTAGTTGGTGATGCTATCTAACCATCTCATCCTGTGCCGCCCCCTTTTCCTCCTGCCCTCAGTCTTTCTCAGCATCAGAGTCTTTTTCCAATGAGTCAGCTCTTTGCATCAGTTAGCCAAAAGTATTGGAGCTTCAGCTTTAGCATCAGGCCTTCCAGTGAATATTCAGGGTTGATTTCCGTTAAGATTGACTGGTTTGGTTTCCTTGCAGTCCAAGGGACTCTCAAGAATCTTCTCCAGCACCACAATTTGAAAACATCAATTCTTCAGCACTCAGCCTTTTTTATGGTCCAACTCTCACATCCATACGTGACTACCGGAAAAACCATGACTTTGACCATACAGACCTTTGTTGGCAAAGTGATGTCTCTGTTTTTAATACGCTGTCTAGGTTTGTCATAGATTTTCTTCCAAGGAGCAAGTGTCTTTTAATTTCATGACTGAAGTCACCATCTGCAGTGATTTTGGAGCCCAAGAAAATAAAATCTGTCACTGCTTCCACTTTTTCCCCTTCTGTTTGCTATGAAGTGATGGAACTGGCTGCCATGATCTTAGTTTTTTGAATGTTGAGTTTTAAGCCAGCTTTTTCACTCTCCTCTTTCACCTTCATCAGGAAGCTCTTTAGTTCCTCTTCACTTTCTGCCATTAGAATGGTATCAAAGTACCTAGCTATTAATAATCCTACCTGTTACAGGTTGAATTGTTTCCTCAAAAAGATACGTTGAAATCCCAATACCCAGTTCTTGTGAATATGGCTTTAATTGGAAGTAGTGTCTGTAGATGTAATCAAGTTAAGGTGAGGTTATTAGAGTAGGTTCTGATTTAGTATGACTGGTGCCCTTAAGAGTATATAGACTGACATCCAGGGAATATAGCCATGTGAAGATGGAGGCAGAGGTAGGAGTTTTGCTGCTCCAAGCAGAGCACTGACTGGGGCTCCCAGAAGCCACAAGAGCAAGGAAGGTTACTTCCTTAGAGGTTTTGGGGAGCATGACCTTGTCAGAACCTTGATTTCAGACTTAGAGCCTCTAGAATTGTGAGAGAATAGATTTCTTTTCCTTTAAGCCACTCAGTTTGTGATATCTTGTTAACAGCAGACCTCGGACACTGATATAACATCCATTGTGCTTATTATCTTTAGAAGTGACCTGAAAGACTCCCCAGTGAGGTTTCTTGTTATTGTTGTTTAGGCAGGTAAGTCGTGTCTGACTCTTCTGAGACCCCATGGACTGTATCCTGGCAGGCTCCTCTGTCCATGGGATTGCTCAGGCAAGAATACTGGAGTGGGTTGCCTCTTCTTTCTCCAGGGAATCTTTCTGACCCAGCGGTCGAACCCACATCTCCTGTGTCTCCTGCATTGACAGGTGGGATTCTTTGCTGCTCAGCCACCAGGGATGCCCAGTGAAGTATCTAGATGACATAACATTTTTCTAATTGTGAAGATGAAAAGTAATGGGTACAGATGATCACAGGAGAAATAACTGAATTAGCTTTTTTTCTGTGCTAGACCAAGAGGCAAGAAATCCAGCTTCTCTAGCCTTTATATTCCTTGACTGTGAACATTAATTTTGATTTATTTTATCTCCAAGATTGTTTTAAGATTTAAAGTTTTGTGATTTTATAAGCCTGTGAATTTATATGCCAAGCATCTTGTAAATGCTCAGTGAATATTGAAACAATAAATAAAACCTACAGGAAATAAAGAAAGGTAGGAAAATACAAGTAAATCTTTGTAGGTGTAAAACTACAAATTATATTTTTAAAATGGTCTAGGGAAAAGGTGAGGCACAGGAAAGAAAATTGAGAATCAAAATTCATTGTTTCTTGAGTGTGTCAGCATATAGCAAAAAGAAAATTAATAAATTGCTAATACACCCTTTGAGGCTCTATTTTGGCAGCAGAATACTTTCAGTCAGGTGGAACAGATTTAACCTAAAAAGCGTAGTATAAGTTAATTGTATAGATTTTTGGAGTAGAGTTGCTTGGACTTGAATTCTGGGTTAACCACATATTGGCTGTATGACTTAAGGCAAGTCAGTTAACCTTTCTGTGCCTCAGTTTTTTCTTCTATAAACTAATGTTTCTGATAGAACTGTCTCATCACATTATCGTGGGATATTAAGTGAGATTTCAGTTCAGTCGTTCAGTTGGTGCACAACTCTTTGCAACCCCATGGACTTCAGCACGCCAGGCCTCCCTGTCCATCACCAACTCCCAGAGCTTGCTCAGACTCATGTCTTTCAAGTCAGTGATGCCATCCAACCATCTCATCCTCTCTCGTCCCCTTCTCCTCCTGCTTTTAGTCTTCCCCAGCATTAGTCAGTCCATTCTTCGCATCAGGTGGCCAAAGTATTGGAGTTTCAGCTTCAACATCAGTCCTTCCAGTGAATATTCAGGACTGATTTCCTTTAGGATGGACTGGTTGGATCTCCTTGCAGTCCAAGGGACTCTCAAGAGTCTTCTCCAACATCACAGTTCAAAAGCATCAATTCTTCGGTGCTCAGCTTTCTTTATGGTCCAACTCTCACATCCATACATGACTACTGGAAAAACCATAGCTTTGACTAGATGGACCTTTGTTGGTAAAGTAATGTCTCTGCTTTTTAATATGCTGTCTAGGTTGGTCATAGCTTTTCTTCCAAGGAGCAAGTGTCTTTTAATTTCATGGCTGCAGTCACCATCTTCAGTGATTTTGGAGCCCAAGAAAATAAATTCTGTCACTGTTTCCACTGTTTCCCCATCTATTTGCCATGAAGTGATAAGACTGGATGCCATAATCTTAGTTTTTTGAAAATTGAGTTTTAAGCCAGCTTCTTCATTCTTTCTGTTTCACTTTCATCAAGAGGCTCTTCAGTTCCTCTTTGCTTTCTGCCATAAGGGTGGTGTCATCTGTGTATCTGAGGTTATTGATATTTCTCCTGGGAATCTTGATTACAGCTTGTGCTGAGATAATCCACCTAGAATGTTTTAAAGAAGGTCTGGCTCATAAAAAGCTCCCCATCCTGTGTTGTCTATTATTATTATTCATTAATTGTAACATTTTATTAAGTTATTCTCAAAATATAAAATGAGGCTTTTCCCTAATGGACATGATATAAAAATGAATGATTGTTCTGACAGTAAAATCAAAATGTGTATGTGTTTAGACTAGAGAAATAGAGGAAATTATACAGGAGATACCTCTTATTTATTTATTTTTTTAAGTGCATGGAATTGAAAAAGGAAGCAAAGGGTTTTAGGAAAGAGACTTTATGTCAGAATTGTGAGCTAGGAAAGTTTTATTGAGTAAGACTTTGGTATAATTGGTTTCTCTTGCTTTTTTCCTATTTTTTCTTATTTGTTTTAAAAAAAAGTTTCTTGAACTTTGGCCCGTTTTAAAGAATGTTCTGCACACTATCTGAATATGGTATGTGACATCTAGTAGAAGCGCAGTGCCTTCTTTTAAAGAAATGAATGGATGGAACAAGGGTTTAAGTAGCAGTGAACAATTATAAAACAGGTTAACAAAATAGGAGCCTTATTTTCAAATTAAACATTTATGGTATTAAGTGTCCTGAACGTGATATTGCTTCTCCAGCCCTTTCACCTCATTGTATGTTGTTAAGCTCAATACATTTCTGTACAGATATCTTTAGTTTTCAAGATTATTAAAGATTATTTTTGTGTGTAATTTATATTCTTTCTCTTTGAATCAGATGAATTATAAAGCATTAGAGAAGTATCCCTTCTTGAAATCAATTAAAATGCAGCCGGTTGAGAAAGGCTTTTTCAGAAGGCTTTTTGCAACATTTTTGTTTCAAGAAGTGCTTGAAAGTTTGGTCTGTTCTGGAGATCTCAGGATCCAGGTTTCTAAAGCAGATGGCTTCTACGGGTTGTATAGAGAGGAGACAAGGCATTTTTAAAAAGGTCACCTGCAGCATGGATTTCTTTCTGAAATAATGGGTCTTCACAGTCTGTGGCCCAGTGCAGCAGTTCCATTCGCAGCGTGGGAGCTGAGTGTCAGACTTCCGTGCCAACAGGGGGAGACAGTGCCCAGCCGCGGAGCCCGTGGGCCTGCCCTGGCAGCCGGCTCGGGGGAGGCCGACAGAAGGTGCCTCCCGCGAGCCGTGCCCCGGCCGTCGGCGGAGGCCCGCCATGGAGAGGAGCCCTCGGAGCTCGCAGGGTGAGGGCGCGCCGGAGGCTGCCTGTGACTCACAGCCCTGTGAGCCCTACAGGCCCCGGGACGGCTCCGAGGCCTCCCGCCCGTCCACCTCGGAGGTCAGGAGGGAGCAGGTAAGGCGGCCTGGGGCTTCCCCCCACCTCGGGGCGCGGAGGGCAGAGGCGGGCGACCTGGGAGGGCCTGCCAGGCGAGTGCCTGGCGGCCCCGTGTGCTGTGTCCATCTCCTCTCAGACCTGAGCGAGGCTGCTCTCTGCGCTCCCTCAGCCTGGGGAGGAGAGGGCGGCTGTAAGCTGTCTGAGGAGAAGCAGGGGGCGGAGGCAGGCGCCCTCGGAAGGAGAGGGCGGCTGTTAGCCGTCTGAGGAGAAGCGGGGCTCGGTGGGCAGAGGCAGGTATCCTGGGGAGGAGAGGGCCGCTCTGTCAGCAGTCTGAGGAGAAGCGGGGCTCGGTGGGCAGAGGCAGGCGTCCTGGGAAGGAGAGGGTGGCTGTCAGCCGTCTGAGGAGAAGCGGGGCTCGGTGGGCAGAGGCAGGCGTCCTGGGGAGGAGAGGGCCGCTCTGTCAGCCGTCTGAGGAGAATCACCGCGCAGAGGGCAGAGGCAGGCGTCCTGGGAAGGAGAGGGCCGCTCTGTCAGCCATCTGAGGAGAAGCAGGGCTCGGCGGGCAGAGGCAGGCGTCCTGGGGAGGAGAGGGCCGCTCTGTCAGCCGTCTGAGGAGAAGCAGGGGGCAGAGGCAGGCGTCCTGGGAAGGGAGAGGGCCGCTCTGTCAGCCGTCTGAGGAGAAGCAGCGCGCGGTTTAGCATCTGTGGCGGGGTTACGGTTTCTTTATCTCCAGATTTCAGTTTCTTTACTGGCTGGTGAGCCCAGTTTGACCCTCTTAGGTTCCATTTCTGTCAGCAAAGGGAAATGATGTTTCTCGGATGGTATTAAGTAATCAGGAATGATGCCTGGTAAAGCTTTTCACTGTGATACGTTACTGTGCAGTTCAGTACTACTTTTGTCGTTAGTTCTTGTGTTTTAATTCAGTTGTGTGAAACAGGCTAATATTTTAGGGTTTTAGTGCCTGTCATTTCTATATAAGAATGGGGTCCCATCTTGAATTTGTTAGTTAACACTTAGATTTACACGCTCTTTTGCAGTTTAAATTTAATTGCTTGCCTCTGGCAAGTCCCTCGGTTAATGACCTTGTATTTTAGGCTGTCATTCTTCTAGATTCGCTACATTAAGAAAAGTAAATTCTGGCCTACAGATAAGAATGGGAAATGTCCAAAAAGAACATCGATGATTATGTAGCTTCATATATTTTTCTTTTGTATTTGAGGAGAATTTAATAGACATATAATTCCTGTTTTAATGTTACAAAGCTCGTAGTTAAGTTATGGTGTTCTAAATACTCGTGTCTTGGAGTCATTGGGTAAGTACCATTCATAAGAATCATTTCTTATTTTATATTTTTATTTTTATATTATATTTGTAAGTTTTATGTTACCTTGATTTAAGGAGTCATAAAAATGTTAGAGGATGTAGAATCTATTGGTGTCATCCTGTCTAATCTATCATTTTATATATAACAATGTCTCTGAAGACCGAGGTAATTAGTGACTCATGTAGCTAGCTAGTGACTTGTACAACTGTAATTTTCTGTAGCTTTAAAATAAAGTCTTGCTTCCTTTTCACTTTTCTCTTCCTGATATACTTTATGATCCTTATTTGATATTTTTCTGTACTTCTACTTTTTGTGTATCTCATTACTGTTTTTGCAGAACAGACTTATGCTCAGTATTTGTTCTTGAAATTGTGTTTAATCCTCTCAATTTTTTCTCTTTCGTGTCAGCTCTGCTGCATGTTTTCAAAATAAAGTGGGAAATATTAGAGTTTTATTATTAGCTACTATGTACATTTCTGCATCATTCTGCATTACTCCTACATTATCCTAAGGCACATAGAATAAGAGTTTTTGTGTTGATGGCTATCAGGTACCATCCTCAGGTAGATACTATGTATAGGTATGTACACTGTCTTCAAATTGGTATTTATTGAGCTCTCATACCTGTGGACTTCCATCTATAACTGTGATGATTTGTTTTTGGTTATTAGCTAATGCTGGCCTAAATATAATGGGGCTTTTTAGACTTATGCTAAATCTATAAATATACTTTTAAGCATTTAAACATTTATTGTCAGTCTGGTTTAGTCGGATGTTACTACATCCACTCAGAAACACACATATTCAGATTCATTTATATTAGCTTATATGATGATTCCATACCTGAATTGATCAAAGGAGGATTCTGTGTTCTTATGAAGTCACTGTGTGCTGTGCTGTGCATAGTCTCTCGGTCGTGTCTGACTCTTTTTGACCCCACGGACTGTAGCCTGCCAGACTCCTCTGTCCATGGGACTCTCCGGGCAAGAATACTGGAGTGGGTTGCCATGGCCTTCTCCAGGGGATCTTCCCCACCTAGGGATAGAACCCAGGTCTCCCTCATTGCAGGTGGATTCTTCACCATCTAAACCACCAGGAAAGGCCAAGTAAACTGGAGTTGGTAGCCTGTCCCTTATGCATGGGATCTTTCCGATCCAGGAATCAAACTGGGGTCTCTTGCGTTGCAGGCAGATCTTTACCAGCTGAGCTACCAGGGAAGGCCATGGAGTCACTGTTTATCCTCATTTCATAGGGGTGTTCTGACCTCTTTCATTTTTACTCTTTGTTATTATTTTATGATGTTTCCAGTGAATCCTTATCACCATAAGATGTGTACTGAGTAGTGAGGGCTAATTTTAGGCAGGAGCCATGCTTTTTACTGGAAACCAGGTGCTGGTGAGAGGTGCAGGCCTGCTTCAGCATCTTTTGCGGAGCTTTGCCCGCACGTTGCTTTCTCCAGCCATCCCCTCCCTCTGTCAGTAGTGTGTCACGTGAACTCTGTGCTGCGTGCGGCACGTCCATTCTTTACCTTGTTCTCACTTCCCTAAAGCACCCTCATGCAACTCTGCGTTTTCTAACACTTCTTTACTGTGCCCTCTGGAATCTCATTCTGCTAAGTGCGCTTCCTCTTCGAGAGGTTCATCCTCTCATATCAGTATAACTCAGTGTTAGGAAATGTTCCCAAGTACTGCCTTTTTTATTCTTTCACTGTATGTGAAAGCCTCTGTGCTGTCAAGGCTTTGGGGGTTTGGTTGTACTCTATATTTACTTCTTCTCTGAAGTAATTTTTTCATTAATTACTGAATTCTTTTCTGTTTCTGGTCATTCCTATTCATTTATCAAAGAATAAGTGTTCTGTGGTTCATTGTCTCTTTTTCTAACCATAGCCATTTGGGATAACTTTAGCAAAAGTTCCATCTAAAATCATAGTTTCTCTGTTCATCAATCTAAAAATAGTACTGATTGAGGTCTGATAGCTGGTAAGCAAGTTTTAGGTCAAGAGTCTTTCTTAAAGATGGAAGAGGGCTCCTTGACCCTTGTTCCTCCCTAGTATTTGGCATCAACTCTGGACTGCTTACTTTATAGGCTTCTTATTTTATAAGAAACACAAAACCTGATTTGGTTAGCTTTAGACGTGTTTTTGAATGCAGTTCTGAGTGGAAGATTAAGTAAAATTTTAGTGAAAATAGAAAATGTAACACAGCATGAAACTGCTATTTTTATTGTTATTACTTGTTTATGTATTTGTATGTTTGAGAAGGTGCTAGCTTCCACAGGAGCTTTTGTGGCACTGAGATTATTAAAGTAGAGGAATTTTAATGTATCAATAGATGTTATTGATTCTAATATTGAAGAATCTGGCTATCACATTTTGTTTTTATAAATACCTCTATTTTGAAAGCATGGTAATTTACCTTGCCCCAACCTCCCTAGTTTTTGGTTGAATTATTAGGAAGACTTAATTGCCTTGGTAGCTTTACAGCATATTACATGATGTTTTAAAGTTATATACGTATTTCAGTGTTTGGTGATATGATAATATGAATGAAAGTAGTTAATTTGGTGAGTTCTTGAGATTTATTGTAGGACTTAATCTCCTTCATGAGGACAAAAGCAAAGATTTAAAGATTTTATGGGCTTTTACATATATTAAGGGAAAAACAGGGTCTTTGTACATATTTCAGATTGTCCTTGCTAATTTTTTAGTTTTAGGTTATTGCTTTATATGCTCAATTTCTAATTAATTTCTTAACAAGATTTATTCTAGGTATGAATGATGTGATTTTTATGGCATCTGCCTTGAAAGTATACATCTGTTAAGACTAGTTTTGCTTGTTTCTTAAGAGGATGAGAGAGTGTGGCAGTGGTAGCAATTATGGTCAAAATTAAAAAATAAACCAAAAGGAAGAATGATAGATGAATGTTTTAGACTCTGTAGCTAGTCATTTAGCCAAATAATCCCTAGAATCTTTACCGTTAACTCTTTACAATGTTTTTCTATGTATTAAATATATTATTTATATAAAACTTTATTCTGATTAAGAAGCATACCTATAGATATCTGAAAACATTGGATACATGTTGAAAATTCATCCCAAAGTACTCTGGGACCCCAGAGGTTACAGATGAAAGAGAAATGGCATGAGATGTTTTTTAGCTCTTTTTACTCAATCACAGCAGATAAAGTATTTCTACATTTCTAATTTTATAAAGGTATATATCCTTCAGTACTTAGTAAAGTCCACATCTGTCGTTTTGTTTGTGGTAGCAAGAAAGCATTGGCCACCTTAAAGCTTCTTCCTCTCCGTGTACCCACTCCCCCCCCCCGCCTCCCAAATCTTGAATTAAGAAAGCACACAAAAGTAGATTGCGCTGTTCCGGGATATGTTGCACTGATCCATCTAAATGGTGAAGGGACCAAGAGAAAACATTTCATCAAATAAAGCTAAATCTTATAAGTCAATTCTTGTCATAACCAGAAGTTTCTAGGAAGAATCTAGACATCATTTGAACGACTGTTCACTGGAATTCCAGAAATTCTTGGTTACATGGTTTATCTATTGCGTTAATCACCAATGGAAAGTTAGCTTTTGTGTTTCATTTATATTAACAGAAATAAGATACACAGGCATCTTATGGAATTGAGCTTGTAACGATTATAGCTGCTTTTTTTTTAAACTAAAGGGAAGGTCACCAAGAATGGCTGGCCAGAGAGAAATGAAGACTCTTATGACTTACTTATCAAGGGCTCTCTATCAATGAGGGGAACAGCAATAGAGTAAAGGATAGTTACACAAGGTGGCAGGAAAACTACTACTTATTTTAAAGTTATGATTTGCTACTTAATCACAAATCTGTGCTGTTATTCATCTTTGAAATCTAGAATGCTTATTATAAACAAAAATTTTGAGCTCCACACTTAGTTGATTGTTCATATAAGCTTTAGTATCTAACAGGTTTTGAATAGACGTTAGTGTTTATATTTTATCAATTATTATAGACTTTTCTGTCTAAGGCAGAGAAGCAAGTGTGATTTTTAGAGAGTGCTCAGTGGGCAGGAATATGACTGACCGGCTCTGTGGAGTGAGTGACAGGGAGTGAGAGAGGTGGGGTGGAGGATGGCCACCGACAGGTGACTGGGGTCATCCTGGCTCCGTCCACCTAGTGCCTCGAGCAGGGGGACCACCAGGCCGTGGGAGGACTGAGTTCAGTGTGGGACATTCACAACCTGAGGTGTCCTGAAGAAAGTAGGGTAATTTGAAAGATAGAAGAACAAAGGAGTAGACGGTTCAGTGGAGAGATAGATAAGGCTGAAAAGCTTTCTGTGGCTTTGGCAGCTTTAGAGGTTCTCAGTGAGCTCAGAGGGAATGTAGGTGCTGTGGAGTGGGCAGGGAGAAGGTCGGGTTGCAGTAGACACAGGAGTGCATGGGTGAAGAAGTGGGGTTTCAGCTGAGGAAACCGTTTCATAGTATTGAAGGATAAGATGTATTCCAAATTGGGTTCAAACTGAGGGACTTTAGACACTTACTTGAGTTTCCTTGGTAGCTCAGACAGTAAAGAGTCTGTCTGCAGTGCTGGAGACCTGGGTTTGATCCTTGGGTCAGGAAGATTCCCCTGGAGAGGCAAATGGCAACCCACTCCAGTGTCCTTGTCTGGAGAATCCTGTGGACAAAGCAGCCTGAGGGGCTGCAGTCCATGGGGTTGCGGAGAGGCGGACACGACTGAGCAACTCCCACTTTACCTCCCTGAGTCTGAGTTTCCTAAAAAATGGTTGGCGATTTGAATCTGGAACACAGGAGACAGTTTTGTCTTGATTACAACAGAATCAGTGACCCTTCCACAGGAGCAGGAGTTGTTTTTTTTTTTCTCCCCCCACCTCACTGATAGCTCCCTAGAGCTTGCATTACTATCTGGAACATTGTAGTTGGTCAACAAACATTATCTAAAAAATGAGAGACATCACACAGGAAGATGGTATGGTTTGAGGAAAAGGCTCAGACCAGAAGCTTGGGGGGAACCTGAGGTGGATGGGGCAAATAAGGCTCACGGTGGAGAGGAAATGGAGTCACCCAAAGAAGCATTTCAGGAAAGGAGCCACCAGTGAGATGCAGAGG
Organism: Odocoileus virginianus; assembly: GCF_023699985.2. Classification (NCBI taxonomy): domain Eukaryota; kingdom Metazoa; phylum Chordata; class Mammalia; order Artiodactyla; family Cervidae; genus Odocoileus; species Odocoileus virginianus. The sequence continues at coordinate 197,829 of NW_027224270.1, forward strand.
CTGGGAGATCTTAGATTCGTTTTCTGTGCTGTTGCCAACCTCCACTATTTTACTGGCTTCAGAAAAGACCTGGTTTTTAGCTCCTGTGGGTCAGAAGTCCAGGCTTGGCCTGACTCCTTGCTCAGGATTCCATTAAAGTCAGGCTGTTTGCTGGCTACCTTCTCACCTGAAGCTTGTGGGTCCGCCTCAGGCTCCTGAGGTTGTGGCAAAAGTCAGTTCCTTGCATTTGAGGATTGAGGTCCTCATTTGCGTGCTGGCTTTCAACTGGGGGCTAGTTTTAGCTCTCAGAGGCCAATAGAATACCTTGCTATGTGATCCCCTCTGGTAGTGGAGGACCTTCTTCACACTGAATCTCTGTTTAGCTTGCCTTCAGGAAGAGGCCAGTCTCTTTCAAGGGCTCAGCTGATTGGGTCAGGCACATTCAGAATATTCTCCCTTTTTAAAAATCAACTGTGTCACATAACCTAATCGTGGGAACAGACTCCACCATGTTCACTGTCCTAGTGATCATGCAGGATGAGCACGCCAAGGGGTGGGAATTTTAGAGACCATTTGAGAAATATGCCTTCCACAGGGCTTAAGTAAAATGAAAGCTGAATAGAGAACAGGAGATACAGCAATACCTTTTTCCAAGATGGTAGTAAAAACTTGGAAAGACCATCCAAATTTAAGGCATGCAAGTAAGGCATCCAGGTGGTGGCACTAGTGGTAAAGAACCCGCCAGTCAATGCCAGAGACATAAGAGACGTGGGTTGGATCCCTGGGTCGGGAAGATCCCTGGAGGAGGAAATGGCAACCCACTCCAGTATTCTTGCCTTGAGAATCCTATGGACAGAGGAGCCTGGCGGGCTACAGTCCATAGGGTCACAGAATCAGACATGACTGAAGCGACTTAACATGCATAGTTTCACGCTTAAAAGCAAGTAGGAAAACATCCAATTTCTCCATGGATCATTCTCTCTGTGACTTCTCTGAAACAAGAAGTAGGAGAAAAAGTATTGGATTTCACAGATGAATGTAAGTTCACATAATAAAGATCAAATGCTTTACTTAGAAATAAGCTTCGAACTTTCTACTGTTGTTGAGAAGCAGTTGTAAAGAAGTTATTTTCATGATTTCGCAGAGTATTGTAGATTAGAAAGAGCAAATGGTAAATATACTGAGTGCAGGCGTGGAGTGTCGAGGGACTGGGGGAGGAACAGAATCAGGCTTTGTCAGTAGCAAGAAGTGATAACCCATATTTTAACATCACCGGAGGAATCTGGGGGGCGGGGAAAGGCCTGAAATTCAGATGGAAGAAAGTCTGAAACAGTTGTCTTGTAGTTTTGACTTAGGAAGGCAAGGCCAGATTATGTTCATTTTGAACCGTGTATTGATAGGAATGTAGAAATATAAATTTGTTTTGTGAGGATAGTCTTTTTTTCAAAATATGGTCTAATGAGGCATCTCATTAGTGCCGTTTAGTTCTAAAGTAAGTTACTCTTTTAAAAATTCTTAATTTCTACTGAATTTTAAAGAAACCATAATCCGCTATTTGATTTTATTTTGTACCTTTTAAGACTTAAGATGGCTTGTGGATAATCTTTTGAATCTTTGTATGATTCTTAGAGCCCTGAAGCCGATTTTTATAAATTCTAGATATTAATCTTTTGGTTCTGTAAATTATCTTGTTCCTACCCAGTCATTGTAGGGAAGAGATCAAATGATGTGATTGAAATTACAAGATTGAAGGTAAGAATTAGTATTCTGGATGAGAACTCACTATTGCCCTTGCAGAAGTTATTCAACCACTCCAACTTGGGCTTTCTAATCCATGCAGTGCGGCTAAGAGGGCCTGCTCCGTGGCGTCAGAGACGGTTAGATGTACAGAGGACTTCGTGGACAGAGTGCATGGTGCGTGGCACATAGTTTGTGCTCAGTAAATCTTACCTACTGTCAGTGTTAGAGCCACGTTCTAAGCATGTCAGGATTTTCTCCACAGTGACCTCAAGCACTGTGTTATAACTGTCCTCTTGAACATAGCCCCTAAAATTTTAGCAGTAGAGACGTTATTCTCAGTTTTATTCAAGTACTTGACAGTACTTAAAATCATCTGGCTTCTCACTGAACTACTTTGAAATGTAATGGAATTTATAGGCACTGAATGAAGCATTTCTGACATGTGGATCCGACCTTTCCTGTATCTATATTCAAAGGCCTCTCCCCTATCTTAGTTTTTATCTTTAGTGGAAAAAAATAGATAATTTTATCTGTCTGATGTTTTGTAGTTTTCAATCATATCTAACATTTTGCCATTCCAGTCCCCAGTGCCTCTGTGTGTGTATGTGTGTGTGTATGTGTGCATGTGTATGTTCTTACTAGCAGCATTCTTTAGACTTATAATTATTTAAAAAATATACTGGTCTTTCCATGTTTTTATTACATTCTTGAGACATGGTATTCAAAATAGTGCATATTTTGGGGTGTAAATGAGCAACATTTTTATACTAAATGTTCTAAATTTGAATGCAGTCTTTGTTTCTATGTAACATTTCTACTTTAATGCCATTAGAGCATTTTCTCCTCACCTCACACTAAATTTCTGACTGAGTGACCAATGCCCAGCGTTGGCTGACTTTGTGGATGTGATCTAAGCCATGTGTTATGTAGAAAAGGGAGTTAGCTTTGTCATCAGACATGTGTCATGAGTTGAGTCATCTCACCGCTGATCTCCATTTTTCTCAACTATCATGAAGTGAAAAGTTTTAAGTAGAAAAATAGCTAGCTTGGAAGATTCCTTCTAATACCATTTCTATATAAATCATGAAAAAGATCTGATAGAATAAAGACTATGGCCCAGTAATTTTATACTTATTTCCAGTGTTAATCTTTTTTCTACATGCCCTATATGCGTAAACATATTGATTAACTTATTTTTTTGATTAGTGGTTGGTTGCCTTTGAAATTCCTTTCTTCTTTGCTGGCGCCTTATTATTGGAAACAATACTGGATCCAAAAGTGTGAAAACCATGTGTGCTAATTAGTGTGAAAATAGATGCTAGCAAAGCAAATAAAAAGTTAGCTACTGTTCCAGCTACTGTGCTGTAAATGAATAAAAAGGTCCTGTGACCTTGCTGCTGCTGAGCTGTGCATATTGCTCTATAGTTTTTGGAGTATTCAGGGTTCCTGTTGAGAAAAGTTGTCTTTGAGACTGCAGCTATACTTCTGATAGTGCATTTGAGGGCACAATATTGTTTTGGTCTGAGATAAGTGTCTAAAACCTGGAGTGGAAAGACTGAACAATAAAAATGCATGTGTGCACATTTTAATCTCACTGTATAGAATTTATGAGAATACTGCAACTTTTTGACCAGTTTTCCTGATTAATAGAATTCATGTGAGCTTGTTTTTTTTTTGTTGTGTTTTTGATGTTCAGGGCAGCTGATGATCACTTTACGAGGTAAATATTCAGTGACTCTCTGTCAGCTGTGCATTAGTTTCCTAGGACTGCTATCACAAATGACCACAAACTTGGTGGCTTAAAAACAACATGGATTTATTCTCTCACAATTCTAGAGGCCAGAAGTTAAAAATCAAGGTGTCCCCAGAGTTGGATCCTTCTGAGTAAGAATGCCTCCCTCCAAGCTTCTGGCGGGAGCTGCTGGCAAACCCCCCGGCATTTCTTGACCTGTGGGCACGTCATGCCAGTCTCTGTCCCCTTCTTCACATCACCCTTTCTTCTGTGTGTTTTTCTTTCCCATTTGTCTTCTTGTGAGGAAGCTTATCTTTGGATTCGGGACCAGCATGGACAACCCAGGTCTGTTTCACTCTAAGATCCTTGATTATATCTGCAGAAACTCCTTTTCCAAGAAGGGTCCCATTTATAGATTCTGGGTGGATATATCTTTGGCTGGGTGGGGGGAGCTGGGGTGGGGGGGAGCTCACATCCAGCCCATTATAGCTGTGTGTGTATTCTCTTTAATTATCAGAATTTTCAAATTTTGAAGCTTTGGTTGTGGGCAAGACCCTTAACTTTGAGAGAAGCTGGTTCTTTTGACCTTTTATTCAAATATTTTTTGAGTACCTATTCTGTGAGCCTCAGAAATATTAAGTAAATTACCCAAGGTCATGTGGTTGAGTAGCTGAAATGTTAATCCAGCTTTGATACCAATTTTTTTGCTGTTAATCACTGTGCTGTTGTGTCTGGAGTAGTTTTTGCCAGCCCCTGACCTCATGCTTCCCAAGAACTCTCTTCCAAATCCCTAAAAAGGAATGTTGTTTGAATTTTGGTCAATAAATGTCTACTAAATTGCTACGAAGATACAATAAACAGAGTATTTTCTGGCCTCAAAATACAGATGAAGACCCTTGATTCTAGTTCTGGTTTTTACTTTAACTCAGACTTGAACCAGAAACATCTTTGAGCTTCTGGTGAAACAAAATTACTTTTATGGTATCTCCCAGTTGGGAAATATTATGGCTGTTTTTTAAAAGATTTTTCTCTAATTATGCCTGTAGACGTTTGGAAGTAGAATGCTTTGCATGTTAGAATGTATACTTTTATGAGATAGAACTTTTCCTGTGTTTTGATTATGACAGCAGCAGGATATTTATTTAACTCATTATTGGATGCTAGGAACTTTGCTTAGTCCCTTCTGTGCTGCATTTAATCCTTATAGTAGCGCTGTTAGATGAACTGTTGTTATTCCTAATAGGCAGTACTATTGTTATTCTCAAGGCATAGAGAAGGAAATTGATGAAGAGTTAGGCAACTTGTCCAAAGTCATGTGGATTGGAAGCAGAGAGATCGCGTGTGAACCCCATTCAGTCTGACTGTGTAACTGTCCCCTTAATATCTGCTCATGTCGCCTCTGTCGCTTCTATAATTTAAGTGAGGTAATAGGAGTCGTGCATTATGGTCCATGGGATGCATCTGGCCTGCTGTCCCTATTTGGGTGGCCTGTGAGCTAAGCATTGTTTTTATATTTTTATTTATTTTTCATTGATTGATGATTGGTTTACAGTACTGGCTTGGTTTCTGTCATGCATCAGCATGAATTAACCGTAGGTGTACGTATGTCCCCTCCCTCCTGAGTCTCCCTCCCATCCCCTGCCCATTCCCACCCCTCTGGGTTATTCCAGAGTTTGAGCTTGAGTCCCCTGGTCACACAGCAAACCCACCTTGGCTGACTGTTTACATATGTTAGTGTATATGCTTCCATGCTACTCTCTCCATTCATCTCACCCTCTCCCTCCAAAATGACTGAAAAAATATCCAAAGAAGGACTACTTCCTGTTATGTAAAATTCATATGAAATTCAGGTTTCAGTGTGTGTAAATAAAGTTTTATTGGAACACAGGCTTGCTAAATTTTTTGGCATATTGTCTGTAGCTGCTTTCATAATACAGCGCTACATACATTGGCCTAGCTGGGTAGTGATGACAGATACCGTATGGGCCTGGAACCTAAAATATCTCTTGCCTAGCCCTTTATAGAAAAACGTGCCAGTCAATATGATATCTCTGATAATTATTATTTTTACCTTTTTACTGCTTTTATGGCAAAAACGTTAACTTCTTTTTAGGTTGCTTTTTCAAAAAGGCAGGTTCTAAATAAAGTTTTAGATTTTTAACATTTGTTTTTAATATTATATGCCATAATAAATATTTGTCAGTAGTCAGGGAATGGTAGTGAATATTTGCGTGCTAAGTTGCTTCAGTCATGTCTCTGCGCAACTCTGTGGACTGTAGCCTTCCAGGCCCCTCTGTCCATGGGGTTCTCCAGGCAAGAACACTGGAGTGGATTGCCATGTCCTCCTCCGGGGGATCTTGGGTCCTCCTCCAGAGATCTCTTAGGTCTCTTGGATCAGCAGGCAGGTTCTTTGCTGCTAGTGCCACCTGGAAAGCCCCAGTAAATATTTAGGAAATTATATAATTGGGAATTGTATGTAAAAATATATTTGTAGGTGTATTAATAATAGTTTGTAAATTGTCATAGAATATTATGTCAGCTTCATAATGCAATGTCTAAAATTATAGTAAATATTTTTATACTTGAGGTAATTGTATGTAGTAGGAGATCCCTTGTTATTTTGATGGCCTGTCTTTACTTGTTTATATTTGAGAAGCACTTCCCCTCTAGCACAGCAGGCTTCCCTGGTGGCTCATATGGGAGATAATCTGCCTGCAGCGCAGGAGGCCTGGGTTTAACCCCTGCATCAGGAAGATCCTCTGGAGAAGGGAATGGCAGCTTACTCCAGTAGTTTGAGAAGAGTCACATTCTTCACTGGTATACCTAGTTTACGCTTTGTATGAAGAACATAAAATTATTGTTTAAATCTCAAGTGAAACTTGTATTTGCTTAAATGTAATAAATGTACTAGAATAGTCCAGTTAGCTCATTAAGAATAGGCATCCCATACAGATTTCTCATTTAAATCTGCACTAAATGTCTTATTTAAGAGAACTACATGTTGCAATTCTGGTGAAATTACATTCTTGTATGTATCTATCAGGTGATCTTTAATGAGCTGGTTCCTGCCTGTTGAAGGCAGAAGTATGAAATTGTAATAGTTGTCATCCAGATAGCCACATGAGATTTAATTCATGTACTTGTACATGGATTATATAAGGGTTGTTTATATAAAACAATGGTTTTATATAAGTGTTTATATAAGCATTGTTTATATAAAAGCAAAACTGGTTAAGAAAGCATTGTCTTTACACTCTTAAGTATTCTGGTTAATATTAGGCCAAATGATTAGAGTTATACCTGTGTAAGCTATTTTGTTTCATTAATCTCTCTTTGTCATGCATTTCAAAATCATGAGTTCTTGTTGGTTTTTTACACCTAATATTATCTGAGTAGCATTGCTTTTTGTTAAAGTTAGAAGAATTCCAGGATAAACTTTATAATCAAAGTTATTTATAGCAGATTTGAATCTTTCAAAATATAGTTTTATTTAAATTTAGTTTTTCAAGAATCTTTACCCGTGAGATGATTCAATGTGCTTGAGTACTTTGCTGGTTGAATTGTGTTCATTGGCTGATGTAATTTTTATTATACTTTCTACTTGTTCACTCTTGTGTAAAAGCTTTAAAATAATGAGAAGTATGTATAATGTGCCAGCCAGTATTGAATTTATGTATTTTGATTTTTCTTTAAAATCTTTTTCAGATAATGGTATTTTTGTAATTCAAATGAATGGACTTCCGAGGAATAATTTTTACAAGTAAACATACATAAATGGTAGAACAAATATCTGTATACATTAAATTGTAGGGACTGAGTTAAAACACCTTGTTCTGGTACAGAGAACATATTACTTTATGTAATAGCTTTGGAACTCTCTATCTCAGAAGACTATTAGAAAACATATTTCAATGTAAGATTTTAGAGACAATTTCTCATGTTAACCTTTGCAAAATAATCATTATAGTTTATAATAAAATAGTTATTAGCTTATATCAATGCATTTAGATACTATAATACAGGTTTTAATTGAAACTCAAAGTGTAATAACTTATTTTAAGCCATAAAATAAATATGAATTTTCTAAAGTCAGAAAAAGAACTTAGGTATACTGAATTTCATGTTAGGAATTTGGACAAGCCAGGGATAAGAAAGAGACTTAAGACATCTACTTGAATTAAAACTTTCCATCCAAAGAAAGATAAGAAATTGAAGATGACCAAGGAAAAGAATTTCAAAAGAGTTATAGATAACTCTTGGTTTAGTTTAGAATCAGCCCTTGATTATCCACTTTGTAAGTTTTTTATGAAATCATTTGTTTTTGTCCCATAACTAAATATCATGGTGCTATATGGAGAAAACCCTGTTAAGAGTCCATAGAAATATACCGGTGAATCTGAAAATGTGTGTATTTTATTTCTGTACCACCTTGAAATGCTAGTACAGATATTACCCATGCTCCTATCTTGCTTCAGTCAAATGTTTCCTAGCAAATGTTTCCTATCTGTAACAAAGAGAAAACCACAGTACCTATCTGATAAAGTTGTTGTGAGGATTATATGTAAGGCTTTTTTAAAGTCTGTTTAAACATTTATATTAATATCCAGTTCAGTCACTCAGTCGTGTCTGACTCTTTGCGACCCCATGAATCGCAGCACGCCAGGCCTCCCTGTCCATCACAAACTCCCGGAGTTTACTCAAACTCACGCCCATCGAGTCGGTGATGCCATCCAGCCATCTCACCCTCTGTTGTCTCCTCCTGCCTTCAGTCTTCCCAGCATCAGAGTCTTTTCAAATGAGTCAGTTCTTCGCATCAGGTGGCCAAAATATTGGAGTTTCAGCTTCAGCATCAGTCCTTCCGATGAATATTCAGGACTGATTTCCTTTAGGATGGACTGGTTGGATCTCCTTGCAGTCCAAGGGACTCTCAAGAGTCTTCTCCAACACCACAGTTCAAAACCATCAATTCTTTGGCGCTCAGCTCTCTTTATAGTCCAACTCTCACATCCATACATGACCACTGGTAAAACCATAGCCTTGACTAGACAGACCTTTGTTGACAAAGTAATGTCTCTGCTTTTTAATATGCTGTCTAGGTTGGTCATAACTTTCCATCCAAGGAGTAATTAAGGATAAACTGTTACCAGATAATAATGGTTAACCAAATATTTGATGAGGGGATGTATCTTTTTATAGAAGTATTCCAACTAATAAATGGGAAATGAATGATAGGATTTGAACACCACCATTTACAATGCCTGTGAACTAGTAGATGTAAATGCTGAGCATCAGTCTCTTCTGACATCACAATGAGAGAACCAGACATTATTTCCTGGTACATGCCACCATGCTCTCACTGAAGATGTTGAATCCAAGTCTGATCTAGCCTCTGATCCCAGCTGCTAATTTGCAGAAAAGAGGACAGAGGACATGCCGGACTACCCCTGGAGTGTGAAATCATGCAAACCCACGCTGTGGAACCCTGAATCCTATGGCTGGGTCTTTAAACAGCTAAATTGAAAGTAAAGTATAGGGACAGAGAAGGAACTTATCGATTAAAAGGTGCTTAAAGATACCTTAAATAAAGTTTAAAAAATGGTCAAAACCAAAACTATCTTGTTTAGGGATGCACACCAAAGAGTAAAAATAATGTAAGTGCGTGGTTTATTATGGACACCAGGATAGTGGTAACTTCCGAGGGAGGCATACAGGTGGTTGTGACTGGGGCGTGTCACCTGGAAGCCTTCTGCAGTATTTAGCAAAGTTCTATTTCTTGACTTGGGTGATGATTACTAGGACATATATATTTCTTGTGTTTGATTTTCAGTTTTTTAATGGTAGAAAAAGCTGAGATAGTTTAATTGTCCTAATCAGAATACTTGGAAATTCTCTCCTCTATCCACCAAATCTAACTTACATAGTAAAATTGATAGAGAATATATTTACTAATTCACCAGACTTTGTGTATGTGTGTGACTATGTGTTGTGGATGTGTATACTCGTGTGTGTGTGTGTGTGTACTCTGTGACAGGCACTGTTCTGATTTCCTATTCCTATGTAACAGATCACTGCAAAACTTGAAGGCTTAAAACACCCAGTCATTTTATTTGCTCATGAGTCTCTGTTTGGGGGGAATTCAATGCGGAAGGCTTATCTCTCTTCCATGTGCCATAACTGGAACAGTTGGACTAGACGCCTTCAGATCCACCTCCTAAGTGGTTCACTCCCATGATTTGCAGTTTGGGTGCTGCTGGCTCCAGGCTCAACCGAGCTCTGTTTATCTCCTTGTGGGTCTGTCTGTGGGCTGCTTGAGGTTTGTTACAGCTTGAGGTGGCCAGGTTCCAGAGTGTGTGTTCCGAGGAAAGCAGAAGGGAGCTGGCTGTGGGACCTGGGCTCAGAAGTGTCCCTTTCACCATAGTCACGCACTCACGCAGAGTCTCAAGAGGAGAGGACATATGCCTCACTTGTCAAAGAAAGTGGAGCCAGAGTCTCTCTGGTAAGAAGGGCCCCTGTGATGGAGATTACTGCTGAGGCCATTCTGGGAGGTTCAGTATACCACACGCACTGTCTCACCGTTGAATACAAAGCTGAGTGAGATTATGTCCTTGTCTGTTAGGCACTCAGAGCTGAGTGAAAGACAAGTGAACAGGTCGTTACGACAGGGCATGGGAGCTCGGTGAGAGTAAAGACAAGTGAACAGGTCTTTACGGCAGGGCGTGGGAGCTCGGTGAGAGTAAAGACAAGTGAGCAGGTCTTTACGGCAGGGTGTGGGAGCTCGGTGAGAGTAAAGACAAGTGAGCAGGTCGTTACGGCAGGGCGTGGGAGCTCGGTGAGAGTAAAGACAAGTGAGCAGGTCATTACGACAGGGCATGGGAGCTCGGTGAGAGTAAAGACAAGTGAGCAGGTCGTTACGGCAGGGCATGGGAGCTCGGTGAGAGTAAAGACAAGTGAACAGGTCGTTACAGCAGGGCGTGGGAGCTCGGTGAGAGTAAAGACAAGTGAGCAGGTCTTTACGGCAGGGTGTGGGAGCTCGGTGAGAGTAAAGACAAGTGAGCAGGTCGTTACGGCAGGGCGTGGGAGCTCGGTGAGAGTAAAGACAAGTGAGCAGGTCGTTACGGCAGGGCGTGGGAGCTCGGTGAGAGTAGAGCCCCGGCGCCATCGCAGAGCGTCAGACGACGCCCTCGATTCAGCGCCAGCTCTCAAAGGGGAGGTCTGCTTTGTGTCTGAAGAAGACGCGAGAGATGGACCGCCCAGAGGACAAAAAGTTGGAGTAGTTTTTCAGGAAAAGGGAGAATCATCATCTGTTACTTGGGTAAGCAAAAATACAGTGCATTCTAAATCTTCAGCATTTATATATGACCACATTATGGATATGAAAAGTTAAGTGGAGAGAAGTGAGGTTGGATAAGTATGTTGGAGCTTATACTATGGAAAAACCTTTGTGTGTAAACTGGGGTTTTCTTGTGACCACCGTGCAGGAACCATTCAAGACAGTAAGCTGCAGAGTGAATCGATCTGGCTTACCTTTTCACACAGAGGACTCTGGGGGTTTTGTAGCGGACAGGAGCAAAGAACTATCCAGGCCAGGAAGGCTGGTGCTGAACTAAGTCGTATCAGGGAGCACGGAAATAAAGGGGCCGGCATTTAAATGTCTTTGTTTTTGTCTGTGCCGTGCAGTGTGCAGGATCTTAGTTCCTCGACCAGGGATTGAGCCCGTGGCCCCTGCGGTGGAGGCATGGAACTGTAACCCCTGGACTGCCAGGGAGTCCCTGGGGCCAGTTCTGGAGGTATTTCATAGATACAGATTTCGGAGTTTGGTAACTGATTGGAGATGGATATGAGGGGGGAAGGAGTACAAAGATTGCCTCCAGAGTTCTGCCTTGGGAGTTCTGTCGTCGGTGGTGCTCGCCACAAAAGAGAAGGGTCGTCGGAACAGAAGTACAACAGATGGGACCGGGTGAAGGATGGTGAGTGCTAGTTGAGGTCAGCCTGCAATGCGGCTTTCGGAAATCCTCAGCATGCAGTTTATGGAGATAACTATGTTTGACTGTGGGGCGGGAGAGGAGGGCCACAGAGGGGAATGTTGAGTGATGTGTTGAGGGCCAGGCAGAGACGAGGGATGGGTAATAAGGGTGTTCCGAGTGGCGCATTGGGGAAGAATCTGCCTGCCATGCAGGAGACACATTGGAGAGGGCTGGAAGGATCCGCTGTGTAGGGAATGGCGAGCCACTCCAGTGTACATGCTTGAGAACCTGCATGAACCGAGGAGCCTGGTGGCCTACAGTCCATGGGTCACAGGGAGTCAGACGTGACTGAGCACATGTCAGACACACACACACACACACGAATGAGGTGCATCAACTAGACAGAGTAACCTGGCAGGCTACAGCCCGTGGGGTCTCAGGGAGTCAGACGTGACTGAGCACGCACTCACAGACACACACACATGCATGCACGCGAGGATGAGGTGAACCAGACAGACTGAGGAAAACCAAGAGACGGTGGTGTTCCTGGACCTAGGGAGGAGAGGGGTGTCGTCAGAAGGGAGGGTCACAGTGCCCAGAGGTCTGGCAGCGCTGAGGTCGGACGGGGGGCAAGGGAAAGTTCAGTGACGTGTGGGGCAGGTAGGTAACAAGGCACATGGGGAGACAGGCATGTGGTTGATCTGTTTTCCTTTTTCTATCTACACTTTTAGGTGGCTGTTTCAGAGGGAGGAAACGCAGTGTAGTGATCTGTGGAAAGTGAGAGTGTTTTAGTTGTACCACTGTCCCAGTGTTGAGGTTGATCATTGTGGGTGTCATTGATCTGTCATCCATTGATACAGTACTTCCTAATTATCTGCTGCCCTTATATAATTTTCCTCCATTAACTCATCTGTTTTATTTTATCACCTGAAGCAAAAAGAACATAGGCTAGGGTACTTTTCATAATGCTTTCATATTGCTGCCGGTGGGCTATTTCATTGTTTGTATTTTATTTTTTAATGAGAGGAAAATTCCAAACTCCTTTTTAGAATTAAAAAAAAACTTTTTAGTGAGATCTTTTTTCTTTATCCTTTGATAAAGAGGATTATTGTTTAATTAAGATTTATCCTTTATTGAGTTATTTCTCTTGGTATTATTTCAAATGAAAATATTATGTTTCTGTCAGTCAGTTCTATAGATATTATTGAGTAGCACTGATAAAAATTGGGTTTTTGATTGGAATAAAGTATAGCTATGCAAAAGTATTCTGAATTATAAATAATGCAAATTAATTGTGCAATTTCAGTTACTTCTATGGCCAAGGAAATCATTGATATTTTAGTCCTATATTGAAGATTAGAAAAAGCAATACCTGTCTTCTTTCAGCTTCATATCTGTTAGAGATAAAGTTCTTTATGCTCTTTGAATTTTAAATGTGAATTGTGAGCTTATCATGAATTAAGCGAGTTTAAAATGCTTTCTGAGGGGTAAATTTTGTATTCTGAGAAGCTTATTTGAATATGGCTAAATGGCATTTTGAGGCTCTGGAAAAATTTTTGCTGTGTCTAAGGCCATGAAAGTATGATTAGAATCAAACACACCTATACAGTATTATTCTAGTTCTCTTGAATACACACACACACACACACACACACACACACACAAACACACACATATATATATACATATATATATATATCTCTTTCCGCTGAGCTTGCCATGTGCCTTTGAGCATATCTATTCATGTTAAATTAGACCTAGATAGACTGTAAACCACTTCCTCTTTTCCTTACCCGTCCTGAGAAGTTGTGAATTTATCTAAGTACTACCAGACTTTATATATATTTGTATCAGCTTTCCTCCCCTTTTATAGGAAAATTTTCTTCTCTATAAACTATTTTGAATCTCAGATGAAACACGTTGAAGCTACTTATAAGGTAGGAAGTTAATGCTTGGCAAGGAGAAAATATTTCAAATATATATCTTGAAATAGGAATGCCAGTTTGACTAAGAAATGAAGATAGTGAAGAAAATCAAGGTGCCTTTAACAGCTGTGCTTTTCAAGATATGTAGGTCATGCAAACCTAGAGAAGTTTACTCAAGACAGTTGACATTCACTTTGGCCATTATTTTAATAAAATACAGCCTCTCAATTTTTAGGGCCGCCACTTCCAATTGAACCAGTCACTTTTTGCCTCTACTTGTATACTGAGATTGAATACAATCAGAGCCAAAAGAATGTTGTGGGATGAAAAATTCATCAGGAATAAAAATGTAAACACCATTCGTAACTTTTCAGGTCCTTTTATTAGAATCTTCATGACGTTTTGCTCTGAATGAGATAACTACAGGAAACCTTCCTGGAGAGGCTTTGTTTTGAGGGCTTAGTCAACTCTGTATTCAACGCTATAGAGTTTTTTCCTCAAGCTGCTAGTATTTCTGGACTACACTTTCTTTGTCATAATCTTGTCTAAGAGCATTTCCAATAGGTATAAATTAAGGTATCCTCTATAAAGACAGATAAACAATGCTAGTTATAAAATCCATGGAGAACTCAGTAGGAATAAGGGGATTTAGGGAATGTTCAGATTCTCATATCTCTAAACTTTTTCTCCAATGTAATAATTTTGCTTAATAAAAATATAATTTTAATTATTTAGAATTATTGTACCATATGTACATTGTGTTCATATATACCATTATGTACTTTAATAACTTTGTGAGACCATTGGTACAGTTATTTGGTGAATACTCACTCTTATTTTTCAAATGAGAAATTGTGGCTTGTATGGTGATACCTAATCAGAGTTCTTCCTGATTTACAAGTATGATATTTGGAGCTGCACATTAAGTATTCTAGGCTAGTAGTTTAGTGTCTTTTTTCTTATTGATTCCGCTGTGCCTGTTGCTTAGTGGTGAAACAGTGAATGAATTTATGAAAGTACCAGTAAATATCATTAGTGCTTTATTAATTTAATACCTGTTACTTAGGGATAGACACTTGGTCCTGAGATTCCTGGCTGACACAGATAACTCTTTTAGTGATTTTTTTCTTTTGTGAAGAGCGTGCAGTAGCTGGAGCAGAGTGTGTGGTTAAGGGGAAGGCTCATCCTCTCCTCTCTTCATTTCTCTCTTTTTCCTCCTTTCTCTCCTCCTAAGTCTTCTTGTTTCCCTATGAGAGCAACTTAGATATGAAAGTCGGTGGGGCAGTACATCACAGAGAGGTCTGTTAGGTTTTTTAAAGGTGTAAAGTCCTTGCGAGGGCAGAAAGGCAGGAAGTACAAGCAGAGTGGTCATCCTTGGTGGGGGAGAGACAGCTCCATGTGTCCACATGGGGCGGGATTAGAATGGAGGGAAAGGAATACGTTTGTGGGTGTGAAAAGGGACACTGAAGGGGTTTCTGCCTTGTCGTTTCTTCCTAAAGACGCAGGGGAGGGTGGATCAGGGTGGTTTTAGACACAGAAAGTAGGAAAGGGTTGACAGTGGAAGTGGGAGAGTTAAGAAGTGTGTTGACCAGTGAGATGTCATCATATGTCAGATATTTAGGGCCCATTTGAAGTGATAATCCTGTGATTCTCTCAGCAGTGGTGGGTTGCCAGATGTTCGCTCAGAGAGAGCAGAAAGTTAGATCCGTCCACGGTTGGGGTTTGCCGTGTGGGGACGACTAAAAGACAGGAGAGCAGGGGGTTAGGATGTGGCAGGAGCCCGGTGGAGTACTGTGTCATGCCGTCTCAGTCAGGAAAGAAGAAAGGAGATGGAGATGGAGTGGAGGAAATCAGGAGACTCAAAGCCGTAGGGCTTCAGTGAAGTTGAAAAATGGTTTTAGTGGAACTAGTTAAAAGCACACCAGTGGGATAGGTGTTTGTGGCCAGAAAGAGACAACTGGAATTCGTTAATTTGGACCTGTTATATGTGAGGATAATGTCCAGGAAAAAGCCGTGAGTGATGTAAAGTGGAGGAGAATGTTTTCTTGCCTACTGCTTTTACTGAAATCCTCATGACATCATTTCTTGAGGTGAATTTTGTGGAATAATATTTCCTCCCAAAAAAGTACATTACTGAGGCTCTGAGACATGTTGCATTTAAGAAATCTGCTTAAATTTGTTTAACTGAGCAGCTCTAAAATCTGTGCAATTACTAAACCTCTTGCAGTATAATG
The DNA here is from genome assembly GCF_023699985.2 of Odocoileus virginianus. Classification (NCBI taxonomy): domain Eukaryota; kingdom Metazoa; phylum Chordata; class Mammalia; order Artiodactyla; family Cervidae; genus Odocoileus; species Odocoileus virginianus. Next base: position 213,403 of record NW_027224270.1, read on the forward strand.
TCTATTAATAACCATCTACACTGGGGTTTTCACCAACACGCTGGGCAGTTATTTTGTGTGTAATGTCCTGAAACTGTTCAAATAATGGGAATCAGTAAGAAGGATCACCACAACACAGTAAATGTTTATTTTACAAAAAATTTTTACATTTATGTTAATGTGTTTCAATATTAAAACATTCATTTTCCTGTTAGAAGTTAACATATGTCTAAAACGTTAAAAATATTAGTGCACTATTTTGTTAGTGACAGTTGTGGTAGTTGTAATTATTAGTAATCTTTAATTACTCATGGATATTCTAAGAAAGCCTACTGTATTCATTCCATAATAGCAGTCAACTATGGCAGATGAGTTAAAGCAAAAAAGAGAGTTTGTCCCCTCAGATTTCTGGATCTGTCCAGAAGTTCAGAGCCGTGTCATTAAGCACTAGCCTTCGTCTCTCAGCTGTCCCTTTCATCGTATCGACTTCAGTTTCAGGCGGGTGGTACCACAGTGCGGTAGTGTGGTGTTTTCTCAGGGGGCTGAGGTGAGACAGATGCTTAGAGCCTAGTTTACTGCTTTCTGAAACAGGTTTCCCAGTTGGATTTTATTTGCTGATAATGGAAGTGTAACATTATACATACCACATTCCTTTCTTTAAAATGTATCATTTTCTCTTTTTTAACTGAGGATTTTCTTTTGAGTCCTGCTGTTTCTGATTTCATTCTAGTAAAGTCTTGACTGAGGCCTTGAAACTTGAAATGTTCTTAGTTCCAGTTACAAAAGGAGCTCTGAACAGATAAGGGGATTATTGATACATGTGTGGTATGAGACTAGCAAACAGTATGTTTCCACTCATGATGCTTCTCAGATAAAGTTGGAAACTTAAAACCGAGTTTACAGAAATGAAGTATGTTGCATAGAAGTCTTTATAGTATCCTTGTGAGGTCTGCAGCAAATACAAGACCAATAAACTTCATCTCCCTCACTGCCCAAAGCAGTCAACAAAAGAAAACCAAAACAGAATAGCAATCAAAATCTTTGAGAAGTTGGATGTTAACTCTTTGAATAATTTTCTGAGAAATATAGTCTTTAAAGGTCTTTGGTGATAATTGACTGCTTTAGAAAATAGTTAAAATTCAAGTCTGTGACTTTTGATAAATTAGTGACTTCTTTGTCATACTGAAGACCCTTAAAGTATGTCATTTTGTTTTCTTGGTTTGTGAATAAAGATAAATAAAATGATGACTAGTAGGTTACTTATCAGAGAATAAGGTACAAAATAAAAGTTAAAAAAAGACTCATCAGAGACCTGAGGACAGAAAGAAACCTAAATGAACCAAAGTCCAGAAAGTGACAAGATTTCTTAGGAAAAGAAAAAGGCCTATGATTTCCTCCACCCTTGGTGGAGCTGGTGACAGTGAGAAAGTCCACTGAAAGGAGTAAGGAGAAATCAACTGAACAAGCTTTAAGCACACTGGTGATAGCAGTGTGTAGGCTGGCGGGCCAGATTAGAATCTGGGGGAGCCCTCCCCGCAGAGTGAGGAGCTTCTGTTCTGCTCACGTCTTCGCCGAGTTCAGCAGGGAACCAGAGATGGGCGCTTGAGAAGGATATTCCGAGTGGCATCCTCCTCACATGTGAAAAGGGGTGCAGTATTGTCTGGGGGGGGGGTGGCTGTTTGAGGTTAGGGGCAGGAGGACTGAGCCCTCTGGGTTTTTACTGATGAAAGAACGGAGGAGCCCTCTCTCAGATGGATTCTCTGCAGGGCATTGTGGGTCTTCACAGAGCTCGGAGCAGTGGCCTCCTGAAGGCTGGAGAAGAAGGTAGAAGGTTCTCTTAGATATAAAGGAGCAGGTGAGCCTGGGGAGGAAAGAGAGCTCCCCAGAGCCTGCCTTCTGCCCCCCGCACCCCCCTTAAAGAGCCTGCTAGAATCCTGCCACGGTTCATATTCCACCTGGAGCTGAGGAAAAACTTCATCTAGCCCAAAATATTTGAAGCTGGTGATGAATTAATTCAAACCAAAGGAGTAGCAGAGGACAAGCCCAGCTTATTAATTACAGCCCCAATTCTAGCATCCTGAAAGAAAAAAGGAGTATGTGTGCCTCTTTCTTGAGTTAAATATATAGAATTCAGATTCTACTTTTTTTTTTTTTAATAGAAGCCATCTGTTAAAGAAAGAGTGTATGGCCACTGAAAAGTTAGACATGTGACCCACAGCTCAGAAAATAAGCAGGCTTAGAGATGGCCCTGGTATTGGAATTATTGGTGTCTTTACTATAGCTTATGAAAATGCTTAGGGGTCTAACAAAAGATATACAATGTGTGTGAAAAGATATACAGTGTGTATACAAAAGATATACAATGTGTGTGAAAAGATATACAGTGTGTATGGAGCAGTTCAGCAGCAATGTGGATGCTATAAAAATGGAAATTCTGGAATGAAAAATTTATCAGAACTGAGAAATTCATTAGCTGGACTTCTGGGTAGACTGGACACAGGAAAATTGCAGTGAGCTGTGAAGACAGGTGATAGAGAGTATTTAGAATGAAGCAAAAAGATAAAAGTATACAACCAAGTATTTGAGATCATGGGGTAATATCAAAAGGACTAACATACATGTATAAAAATTAGAATTTAAGAAAGGGGAGAGAGAGAGATGGGAGTAGAAACATATTTGAACAGACAGTGGTTAAGTATTTTCCAACACTTTCAATTCAGAAGTCCAGGAAATTTAACAGACCTCAAGAAGAATAGTTAAAAGAAAAATTTACATGTACCTATATCCTAGTTGATTAGAACACAATCAGAAAAAAGGAAGCATTATGTATAGGAGAATAATGACGTGAATTCTAGCTGACTTCATACCAGAAACAGTGGAGACCAGAACACAAAGTGCTGGAAGAGAAGAAAAAAAAAAAAGCCTCAACTTTGACTTCTGTCTTCAATGAGAGTATCCTTAAGAAAATGAAGGCAAGCAGCAGTTTACAGTCACTGGATGTTTATAATCAGGAAAACAGAAACAATGAGTGTTGGCGAGGATGTGAAACATTTAGAAGCTTCATACATTGTTGGTGGGAATGTAAAATGGTCAGCCAGTTTGGCGGTTCCTCTGAAAGTTAAATATAGAGTTGCCATCAGTTCAGTCAGTCCAGTCGCTCAGTTGTGTCTGACTGTTTGTGACCCCATGGACCACAGCACGCCAGGCCTCCCTGTCCATCCCCAAGTTTACTCAAACTCATGTCCATTGAGTCGGTGATGCCATCCAACCATCTCATCCTCTGTCGTCCCCTTCTCCTCCCACCTTCAATCTTTCCCAGCATCAGGGTCTTTTCCAGTGAGTCAGTTCTTCACATCAGGTGGCCAAAGTATTGGAGTTTCAGCTTCAGCATCAGTCTTTCCAGTGAACATTCAGGACTGATCTCCTTTAGGATGGACTGGTTGGGTCTGCCACATGACCCAGCAATTCCACTCCTAGATAAATCCCCGAAAGAGTTGAAAACAGATACTCAAGTATGTATGTATGAATGTTCATTACAGCACTATTCACAACAACCAAAAGATGGGAACTGCCCACATGCCCTTGTCAGTATTAGTAAAACCCAAATAATAGTATTTAATGTTTATAAGTTCTCACTGTGACATGGGAGAGAGAGGGAGGAGAGAAGGGAAATGGGAGGCAGAGAGGGAAGAGGAAGAGAGAGAAGGAAGTCGCTGGGAGAGGCACGTGCCACTTACCCAGCTAATGACAAAGGGATGGTTTTGGCCTGATCAAAACAGTGTGTTAAATATAATAATGAGCTTAGGAGTTAGTGAGGGTGAGGCTGAAGTTGGTAAACTGCTTTGATTACTAGAGATAGGGACCTCTAATGAAGTAATACTTTCATTCTCCACATATTCTGTACATTATAATGTATATGTTTTATAATGTATTAGTTTAAGCAAAGGGGATAAATGTATGGTCCTATTATTATGTCCCTTAATTATTTTAATAGCAGAATTTCAGGTAAGATGTCTTGATAATTTAATTCATAATAGTGTACTTTTTAAAATTACTGAAATGTACGGTTGCTTACTGAGCAAAATCTATCAGTCCTTAAATTGAGTCAGTGAGGTCCTCAAAGGAAACTGCTTTGTGTGCATCTGGCACTTCTGGATACTTTATAAAAGGAAGAATAATACATATTTGTTCCTACATTTGAGAAAAGCCCCATGGGACACGAATTATGTTTAGATATTGAACAGGAAGGGAGCTGATTATAGCCTGATGCTTGGGATTTGTCTCCCTAGAGAAGAAGTCATCTTATTTAAGAAGATACAGAGTCAGGAAAGCAGGCAGTATGATAGGGAGTTTTACAACCTAGGTTTCATTGCACTCCATTCTGTTATACCATGAATTTCTTTAGCATTGTTATTTTAAGACAAAATCTTAATCATTCAAGAGTTCCTTTTGTGCATTTAGTTTCCTATTTCATTATTTCAAAATGTGAAAATGCTTAACTTAGCAAGGGGGTTGTCTTTCTTTTTTGGGGGGTTTCCCTTGTGGCTCAGCTGGAAAAGAATCCACCTGCAATGCGGGAGACCTGGGTTTGATCCCTGGGTTGGAAAGATCCCCTGGAGAAGGGACAGGCTGCCCACTCCAGTATCCTTGGGCCTTCCTGGTGGCTCAGCTGATAAAGAATCCGCCTGCAATATGGAAGACCTGGGTTTGATCCCTGGGTTAGGAAGATCCCCTGGAGAAGGGAAAGGCTACCCACTCCAGTAATCTGGCCTGGAGAATTCCATGGACTGTATAGTCCATGGGGTCGCAAAGAGTTGGACACAACTGAGCGACTTTCACTTTCATTGTCTTTCCTTTAATAAATATTCTTAATATGCAAGCATCCAAGAAAAACAGTGTGACAAACGAGTTTCCCAGGCAGTGAATACTTCTAAAATGATTTGTCTTCTGTAAGAACCCAATTGCTAGAATAAATCATTTAGAAACTGTTTTAATGCTTAAATTCTGTACTGCGATGGGAGTAGAAACTGTGTATCCTTCATTCTCTCCAGCAGATCAACATCTGCAAAAGCCTAAGGTATTTGTTTATTTATAAATGCATTCCTTTTATGAAGGACTTATTGACATTTGCAGTGTTTCATTTAGATTATGGAGTTATCAACAGTTTAGAATTTTTTTTCGAGAGACAATCTTCTCTAGCATTGTAATTTCCCTGCAGCTATTCCTCACAAAATCACTCCAAATTTCATGGTTGCTTTGCATAAGAAGTCCCAAAGATACTTGGCACACAGCCTGGAGGTTGAGAGTGAATATTGTGAATATTATCTTTTTCTTGAATCTTACTGCCTGCTGATTTGAATAAACATCTGACTGTTCCTACAGGGACAAATAATCACTTTCATTGTTCCTTCTAAGAATGTTATTTGATTGAGTTTATTTACAGAAGTCTATGAGAAATAATACATGGTTACTGCCTCAATGAGCTGTTATTAACCGAGAAGTGTTCTGGCGTCATCTCTCTCCGTAGTTCTTCCCCCTTCCTGTCTGGGGACAAGTTCTGAGGGCACCTCAGGCAGGGTGTGACTGAGTTCCCCAAGGGGAGTAACTCTGGTTGCCAGGCTGATACAGTGGAACTCTTCGGTGAGAGCATCCTTAGTGATCAGTGCAGTGCAGATGACTGGGGAGTTAAGCAATGGTCACAAAATTTTCGAGATGAAAATTTTTGTCTAGTGTGGTGTTCTCCTGTGTGCTGATATGGAAACCTAACAGCCAGAGTAGTTAAGTGGTTTGCCCAAATTTACACTCTTTTTCTCTTCTGATATCAAGAATCTTATGCCTTCTACCTCAGTGCCTCCTTTAAGAGCCTTGCTTTGAGACCTGTTACATGCTTGTTAGTTCAAGTTTTTAATTTGTAATTTACTTTGGCATCTATATAGACTGTCATTTGGAAGAACTGTTATTTTTGTCGGTCACTCCGGTTAGCAAAACCTCAATACTTGCCTTTTATATCTTTGCCTTTGGACAGGAGATGAAGGTAACTTGAGAGCCTATTTTACTATAATTTGAGAGTTTCAGTGAAGAGTGATTTGGAAACTGGATAGGTTTGGTTTTACTTGAACTATAATTAAGATATTATTTCTTTCAGAACATTTTGAAAGATTTATCATAGATAGGCTTTTAATTATTATGGAAGTCTCTTAGTTATTATATATATGTATACATATTGAGAGATATTGAGAAACTCTGCTTTAATTTTAATGTAATGAAAAGCTCTTCTTAAATGAGATGTGAAACTGATACTGCATCTATTCTTTCAAGATAGCTTTATAGCTGTACTATAGAATTTTTATAGGCTACTCATCATAATACTATTTCATAACATCATATATTACTTCATCACATTGCCTCTCCTTTCCCCCCTTCACTGGCCCACAGCTGTCTCCACTCTGAGGGACTTTTAGCCAGAATTGATCTCTGTTTACTTGGAGAAATCTCTTTACCTTGTTAAATCATGACCAGCCTTGGCAGGCCTACAGGCAACATTAGATGCTTTGTCTATGGTAATTGAAGAGAAACTTTTTAATTTTAATTGTTAAAGTAGTCATTTAATTCATTGATACAATAATCAGCATAATCTGATGTATTGTTAGGTGGATTATTTAAAGTTGATATGTAATGCTACATTGACCAGAAATTCTTTTGGTAAAAGAATTTCACGTTTTATTTGTGGAAATCTGGGCACCAAGTGAGCTGACACTGATTAAAATGTTTTATAAACTCTATTCTCATTTGATTATTCCTGTATAAAACTTGAAGTCTATTTATTGCTTCTAATAATACATTTTTTAAGATCACTTTATTTGAAAAGTGTTTTTAAATGAAAGGGCGCTTTCATTGATCATATTCCTTTGAATACAGACTGTATTATGCTTTGTAACTTGATATAAGAGAAGTGATTTTTTTATTCGACACCTGGACCTATCTACTAGTCTTACCTAGTTAGTAATAGCTTTTTTAAGAAAATGTTTCTCTTTAGTATTATTAAGGGACTTGGGGAGAAATTGTTCTCTTTACTTTTGTAGCGTTTGATGCCCAAGATGTAGCTTGAGGAGAGTTATTTTTACCATGACAGAGAATATTGCTATAAACATATGCAAATAAAATACTTTCTAATACTTTTCTAATCTCTCCATTGAATTTTCTGCTTTCTGCATAACCTATCATGTAATTTTCGGTTCTGTTCTCATAGTACTCCTACATTGGGTTTCTACTCTGTTTAATATTTTAAGAGCATTGACTCAATTGATCTCCTAAGATTCTTTTAAAGTATTAGTAGGCTTATGTTTGTAGAATAATAAAAACTAATAGTACCACAACTCGTAGAATGACAGTAAATAACCTGTCAATAAGCAAGTGGAGAGACAAAGGTTAAATTCTAGGAAATATGATGTTTACCAGGTAGCATATGATGAAAAATATTTACTATATAAAGAGACATTCTGTACTCTAGGTATTGGAGACTAAGTGTCAATTGAAAAAAAAAACAACAACAACACATGACCTACAGCTTGGGAATTATGTTTTATTGATGGGCTTGTTGAAGACTTAAGCCCAGAGACAGCCTCTCAGATAGGTCTCAAGAGATTGCGCCAAAGAGGTGAGGGAGGAGTCATAACAGATACGAATTTGCAAACAGCCAGGTAGTTGGAACATCATTAGATCACTGCTGATTGAAGTAAACCAGACATCTCAAGTTAAGGAATGTAGTACTTTTCTGCGTGTGGGAAGATGCAGAAGTCTGGCTCACTAAAATCGTCTCTTTGATGTTCTCCTTAAGTATTGAGGGCCAGTGTCCATTTTCTTCTCCATCCTGAATCCTCTCAGGGTGAGCAGTTGAAGCAGCTGCGGGGGCTGATGGCGCGATGCCTTGGCGAATGCTTTGTTTACTGATGTGGCAAGAAACTGTTTATCTATGAGAGGAAACAGAAGATGTTATTTGTGGCCTGCTCTAGTTACTTTTCCACTGACGAGTAAAGTCGAGCATCACTGCTGTTGGAAGACGTGGAAATACAGAACTCGGCACTGTGACACCTTGTTCTTCGCTGCCAGCAGTTGAGCTGTAGTCATTATTGAAGCGTTAATCAGTGCGTTTATTACCCTCCCACATGCTTTGCTGTCTTTCTTCTTACCTCCAGGCTCTCAGTTTTGTTTTCCCTCCTTCTCTTCTTTCCTAACCTCTCCCATCACCTGTGTTTGTAGAACGGACCTAAGGATTTGAAATTTTAAGGAAGAGTTTCCTTCCGCTGTGGTATGTGATCCGCAGAAATGCGTCCCGTAGCTAGTAGTGTCCTGGATGTGCTCCCCTTAGCTGTGGAGCTGCTGCCCCTGCCTGCTTGGTTTGCCTTCTCCTGTTCTGTCGCCATTGTCCTCATCATCACGTCAGTCTCTGGGAACCCTCCACGCTGCTCAAGTGAAATCCACTGTTGAGAAACACGTTCTGTACAACTCTCTTTCTACCCCCTCCACTCCTGTTTTTTCCTTGAAAATCCCTCACAACTGTCAGAAATTTTCTGTGTTAGACTGATTCCTTCTAGTTTGTTGCTGCTGCTGCTGCTGCTAAGTCGCTTCAGTCGTGTCTGACTCTGTGTGACCCCATAGATGGCAGCCCACCAGGCTCCCCCGTCCCTGGGATCCTCCAGGCAAGAACACTGGAGTGGGCTGCCATTTCCTTCTCCAATGCATGAAAGTGAAAAGTGAAAGTGAAGTCGCTCAGTCGTGTCCGACTCTTTGCGATCCCATGGACTGCAGCCCACCAGGCTCCTCCATCCATGGGATTTTCCAGGCAAGAGCACTGGAGTGGGTTGCCATTGCCTTCTCCAGATATATGTATACCATGTAAATTACTATTTATCAATAGAAAGGTAAGTAGATAATTTAACTTTATGTGTGCATGTGAATCTGTGTGTATTAACAGTGATATAGGGAGGAAAGGAATAAATTTGAATTGTAGACTTTCTGTACTACATATAAGTACTTACAGTGTTTTATGTACTTTGTAGCATTATTTGAAGAAAACTATAAATATAATTCTTTTACAGTGAAACATTTTTATAATAGGGATTATTATATATGTATTTTTTAAAATGTATCAGTTTATATGTGTTCATATTTTTAAGAACGTTTTAATTAGAAAATTAAAGTCCATTTGAAATTTGAGCTTGACACATCATGGTAATGTATAGAATATTCACTACTCCTAGTAATAGCAGTTATAGCTAAGCAAGATAAAAAAATATTCTTATCCCATTTATATATAAAAATATAAAGTATTTTTTTCCTTCATTACCTATAAAACTAAGTTATCAAGCTTTTTATTCTAGCCATGCCTCACTCACAGTATAGAGCTTTATAATATTTTATTGAATGATGGTTGAAACAATATTCAGTACAAACTAATTACATGCTTTCCCCCCATCTTGCCAAATTTCTACAACATAATATCTTAATATATTTCTTATTCTTTAAAAGTTTAGCTAAAACAATGTGACCTACTCATATATTTAAAAAAAAAAAAAGTGCTTCCCAACCTTAGATTAGTTTAATGTTCATTCACATTTTGGATATATTTGCTATAGTTCCTTTTTAATATGTGGCTTTCCTGGTGGCTCAGTGGTAAAGAATCCACCTGCCAAGCAGGAGACACAGGTTTGATCCCTGGGTCAGGAAGATCCCCTGGAGAAGGAAATGGCAACCCACTCCAGTATTCTTGCCTGGGAAATCCCATGGACAGAGGAGCCTGGTGGGTGAAGTCTATGGGGTCGCAGAGTTCAGTTCAGTTCAGTTGCTCAGTCGTGTCCGACTCTGCGACCACAAGAATCGCAGCATGTCAGGCCTTCGTGTTCATCATCAGCTCCCCGAGTTTACTCAAACTCATGTCCATTGAGTTGGTGATGCCATCCACCCACCTCATCCTCTGTCGTCCCCTTCTCCTCCCGCCCTCAATCTTTCGGAGCATCAGGGTCTCTTCAAATGAGTCAGCTCTTCGCATCAGGTGGCCAAACTTTTGGAGTTTCAGCTTCAGCATCAGTCCTTCCAGTGAACACCCAGGACTGATCTTCTTTAGGATGGACTGGTTGGATCTCCTTGCAGTCCAAGGGACTCTCAAGAGTCTTCTCCAACACCACAGTTCAAAAGCATCAATTCTTTGGCACTCAGCTTTCTTTATAGTCCAACTCTCACATCCATACATGACCACTGAAAAAACCATAGCCTTGACTAGATGGACCTTTGCTGGCAAAGTGATGTTCTGCTTTTTAATATGCTGTCTAAGTTGGTCATGACTTTCCTTTCAAGGAGTAAGCGTCTTTTAATTTCATGGCTGCAGTCACCGTCCGCAGTGATTTTGGTTACGACCTGATGACTGAGCACCCACGCTCTTTAATATGTTAGACATTTTCCTGTATTTATTCCACTCAAGCAACACTCTTTCATGCACAATTGTGGCGAGGCACCAGGTGTTCTAATTTTTAAAAAAATAGGAAAAATATATTTTGCATAAAAGAGATTTTCACCTTATCTTTTAACCTTTGATGCTGCCATCGTCACTCTAGTGTTCAGAAGTATCCACAGGAGGAAACTAATGCGGACCATCTCATGTGGCATTAAGTAGCAAATGAAAACAAAAGTTATGTGCAAGAGCCACAGGACAGAGTACGTCTCTTTCAAGTCTTATCTCCCACTCTTGCTTTCTTAGATTTATAGCTTTACAGATAAATAGCAGTTCATAAGACTCGGTTTATTATCATTTGGCCGTCAGAGTAAAGCACAGGGGACTTGATTAAGAATTTACGAGAAGTTTCAGAGACTCTATGAGGGGAGTTTTTTGATAATCTTTATTAGAAGAAAAGGACTTCCCGGGTTTCTCAGATGATAAAGAATCCACTTGCAATGCAGGAGACCTCGATTTGATCCCTGGGTTGGGAAGATCCCTGGAAGAGGGCACGGCAACCCACTCCAGGATTCTTGCCTGGAGAATCCCATGGACAGAGGAGCCTGGTGGGCTTCAGTCCATGGGGCCACAGAGAGTCAGGCATGACTGAGTGACTAAGCACAGCACATTAGAAGAAAAAGAAACAGTTCTTACAAGGAAATATTTAAAGTGTTTTTAAAAAAGAGAAACAAATACCGTTCTTGAAACAATGTATTTGAATACCTCAGTGAACTGTTTATAAAATTATGTAACATTAAGTCAGTGAAACACAGGGCATAGTTAACTTGTTATTAACTCACCTTTATTTTACTTAGGTCAGAGGTCTTTGTGTTGGCAACTAGTAAAAGTTTATTGATGAGCTATTTATGAAAAGTATCCCCCGCTATTTTTTTCTTTCTGTGTGGTGTTAAAGATCAAGCTTGACTTGAGTAAAATGTCTTAAATACTTCAGAGCCAAGACTCATTATCAATTCATTTCCTGCAGCTTTATTCTTAGATGGAAAGGTAGGAGAGTGGAATGTAGAGCTTAAAAGTTTAGCTAGTGACAGAAAAATAAATTTTTTTTGACTGTGGGTGTGTGTGTGAAGTCGCTTCAGTTGTGTCCAACTCCTGGCGACCTCATGGACCATAGCCCACCAGGCTCTCTGTCCATGCAATTTCCCTGGCAAGAATATTGGACTGGGTTGCTGTTTCCTTCTGCATTGACTGTGGGTGTGGGGTGACATTTCCAATGTTTATTTTTTCCTGTACAATTTGGGCTGCCTGAGAACCTGGTGCCCTCAAGACATGACTAGAAGTGCAGCAGTGGCCTCTGAGACCTCATGTGGCCTATGTTACTTCACAGTTCACTGTTGTGGAAACTTCAGCTTTGGTGAAAGTGAAAGTCTCTCAGTCGTGTCCAACTCTTTGTGACCCATGGACTGTACAGTCCGTGGAATTCTCCAGGCCAGAATACTGGAGTGGGTAACCTTTCCCTTCTCCAAGGGATACCCCGGGATCTAACCCAGGTCTCCCGCACTGCAGGCGATTCTTTACCAGCTGAGTCACAAGGGAAACCCAGGGGATCTTCCCGACGCAGGAGTCTACCTGCGGTCTCCTGCATTGCAGGCGGAGACCTTTTGGCTCTGGGCAGAACCTATTTTGATAAATCAGGGTTGATCAGAGGATGGAAGAGGTTTTTCTTTTAAGACACATTGATTTACATCTAGAAACAAAGGAGAAATCCTGTTTGTTCATTAAGATGAAGTTGTATGTGGTTAGCACTCCTAAAATTATGTCAGATATAGTGTACACAATCTTCATAATTCATTGATACGAATCATAATTTTTTAAATACATTAAGATATTTACATGTTTTTTCTCCACTTAAAAGTGGTTATTTACCTTATTCTTTTTTTTTATTTACCTTATTCTTAAGTAAAATTACTAAATTGGCAGTGATTGATATAGGTTAAAATTTGGTGTTTACTAACTGCTTTTATCTGAAATGAAATGCCTTTCCCACAAAGTATGTACCTCATTCATATATACATTTTAATAAACTTATCAGTACCCTTCAAGCTATGGAAGGCCCATTTCATTTAAGAAAATTTCCCTCTGTAATCGAGAATTCTAGGGAATCTTCACTTCCTCTCCCATTTGACCACATTTTTATCTTCATGATTAAGGCAGTCATTATATCCATCAGTTAAGTGCCATTTGACATTTCCTAGTTTATTCAGAAATCTCATGAACTAAAAAGACTGAGATAGTCTGTACTTTATGACGCTGTGGTACACTATGAATAAGGTACAGACCTATTTCTGTAGGGTGTTAAATATCCTATTTACTTGAAGAAGATTTTCCCCTCTGCTACAACAGGTAACTGAGTTCTTGAGTCTTACTGTGAATGTGAAGGTTTCAGATAGTATGATAATCTAAGGTAAATAAACTTTAGAGGCTCTTTAACTATAGTTAAATTTTTTTGCTGACATAATTTAGTATTTTTGAGTATTCTAGTTTGGAAAAGGTAGTGTAGAAGAAGGAAAAATTTTAATTACTGTAAATGAGTTTTTCTTTAAAACTTTTTAAGAACCCTGCCAAAATGGCAAACTTAAGCCAATTAATTTATTTTATTGTGATATACTTCACACAATGCAAAACTCTCCATTTCAGCGTATACACACAGTGGTTTTAGTATATTCATTGTTGTACAACCATCACCATTATGTAGATATAGAACCTTTTGGTCTCTCTAATAAGAAATTCCATTCCTATTAGCAATTGGTTTTAATTTCCCCCCTTTTCAATTTTCTGGTAATCACTCATCTATTCGTGATCCTATGGATTTGCCTTTTCTGGATGTTTCACATAAATAGAGTCATACAATATGTGACCTTTTTCTCTCTGGTTTCTTTAAGAAACCATTTTCTTGATTCATCCATGTTGTAGCATTTATTGGTACTTCATTACTTGCAATGAGTGAATAATGTTCCTTTATGTGGATTTATCTGACGTTGTTTACCTATTCATTAGCTGATGGACATATTAGGGTTGTTCTACTTTTGGGCTATTATGAATAAAGCTACAATGAACATTCACATACAAGTTTTTATGTGAATGTATGTTTTCAGTTCTTTCAGTTATATACCAAGGAATTGCTGGGTCATGTGGTAATTCTATGTTTAATTTTTGAGAAACTACCAAACTGTTTTCCACAGTGTTCACAGCATTTTGCATTCACACCAGCAAAGTGTATTATTTGAGTGTTCCAATTTCTGTACAACCTCAACACTTTTTATTTTTCCATTTTTAAAAAATTATGGGCATCCTAGTGGATATGAAATGGTATCTCATTGTAGTTTTATTTGCATTTTCCTGACAATTGGTGATGTTGAGTATCTTTTAATGTGATTTGTGGTCACTTGTATGTATTGAGTATCTTTTAATGTGATTTTTTGTGCTCACTTGTATGTTTTCTTTGGAGATATGACTGTTCCTATCCATTGTATATGTTTTAATTGGTGATTTTCCTTCATTGTTGAGTTATGAGTTCTTTATGTATTCTGAATACAAGCCTCTTATCAGATACATAATTTGAAAAAAATATTTTCCCTTATTTTTGGAATTGTCTTGACACACAAAAGTTTTTAATTTTGAGAAAGTCCATTTATCTAATTTTCTTTCATTGCACATACTTTTGGGGCCATATCTTAAAAAAATTGTCTAGTGCAAAGCCATGTAAACGTTCACCTGTGTTTCCATCTAGAATTATATAGTTTTACTTTTACATGTAGGTCTTTGATCCATTGCAAGTTAATATTTGTATATGGCATGAGGTAGATGTTCAAATTATTTTTTAATGTGTGGAAGCATATTTAATTTAAAATCTAAAAGCAGCAACTATGAAATCTGGTTTTTTACTCAAACATAAAAATTGTGAGCTTAGAGTATAATTTTAGATAAAATAAAACTGTTAATTGCATTATACAAAGGGAAATGGATTAATCATGATATTATTCCCATTGAACTATTCATAGCTACTTATTTTGCCATATTTTACACTGTGGCTAAAATGTAGATCTCTCTGTGAAGATAGTCTGATGGAGCACTTTAATCAGGAGTGTTGCTGGAAGGAAGAATGTCAGATAATTAGCTCATAGGTGAATTTGACTTTAACAGAATATAGTATCTGATGATAGATGTTTAATGTTTACTGTTATGGTGAGATTAGTATTTTAATATGCTGTATCAGCTCCAAGCATGTGTTCCTTTTTTTCACTGTACTAAAGGAGTTAAATAGCCTATCCTGAGTCCCTCCAGGCACTTAGATCTGCTTCATTATCCTGCATCTTTTGTGCTTTGAGAGGTTATAAATTTGTATTGAGGACTATTTCTCATAGACTGCTTCTGAAATCAAGGCCAGGGGTGTTAGACAGGGTCCGTTGTATAATCTGAAAGCCTATAGGTGATCATGAGGGTCCATTTCCATTGAAAGTCTTTCAAACCACATTATATTCGATGAGATCTGTTCTAGTCATATCAAGAATACTGCCCTTTCTCCAGAGCCATTTTTTTTACTGCAGAATTTTTGTCATAAGTGGCTGAACAATCTCTTCCATCTTATATCCCCTTCTGAGTACTAGTTGTTCATTGATGAGTGGAGTACAGAACACACTTATAATAGCAGCACTCTTTGAAAAATGTTCTTTAAAATCAGAATAAAGCACACTTTGGCCCAGATAATTGTTCTTTAGATGTCAGAAGATTTATTAAATTATTCTTCTGTCTCTTTAAAATTAACATTTTTCTGGATTCTCTTGACATCCAGGTTTTTTTAATTTTTGAATTACTTTGAACTTGACTGAAAATAAAAATATTGGAAAAGAATGATGTGTATCCATAATATATAGTAATATACTAAGTAAGATTTGCTTGTTTGCTTCTGTTTAGAAAATAAGCAGATTATGGTTCAGTGGTGTTTGTTGTACATTGGTTATCATGTTGGTGTTATAATGCTGGGCTTTCACTGTTGGCATAAGGGAATATAGTTATTTTCATTCATAACATAATAAACTGCTTATGTTTTTTAGTGTTTTTCTTCAAGTCCAACAGAACAACCTTGTACTTCCTCTGATAAGGGATGTTGTTAAGTTCAACTTAGATATTATGTATTTTAAGCATTGGTTGTCTTCCTTTATCCTTAAGGACTTAATATTTATTTATTTAGCCCAGACAGTAACATGTAGAAAAATGAGAAATAGGAAAAATAAAAATTAAACTTTTTACATCATATCACTGCCCATAAATAGGTTGAATTCTCCAATATAGTTATTTGTGTTTAATAAAACTAAATTTCTCAGAGTTACATGTTTTGAAACACTAGTATTATACATAATTTTCAAGAAGAGCTTATCAAGCTTTATTTTCTATAATTTCAGTACATAGAGAGTGTGTGCTAAGTCACTTCAGTCATGTCCCACTTTTTGTGATCATATGGATTGTAGCCCACCAGGCTCCTCTGTCTGTGGGATTCTCTAGGCCAGAACATTGGAGTGGGTTGCCATGCCCTCCTCCAAGGGATCTTCCTGACCCAGGGATCGAACCCGCGTCTCTTATGTCTCCTGCATGGCGGGTGGATTCTTCACCACTAGTGCCACTTAGGAAGCCACAGAGAGAGTAAGCCCCTTCTTTTATATGTTTGCTCAGATGCTTACAACATTTGACCGAGATCATGTCAGAATGACACTGTGTTCTGTACAGGCAATCCCAACTTGGTGATTAATTTTTAAATTTATTGAGCTGTGATTTCATACTGATTCATTAGCATGATCTGGTAATAGTTTTTGTTGAGATGTGTAGTATAGCATTTGCACTGAAGACAGTAAATGGACTAAAATGTTGTTATTGATGCAGTGGTATATTTTATCTGTAATATTGTATGAGCTTCAGGTCAGGATGTTTGATTTTGAAAAAATAAAGCTGTAGAAAAAATGGCAGCAATGTGATAAGATGAAAGAGGATGAATGAGAGTCACAAGCACAACTGGAAAAAGTAAATGGATAAAAATAATAATGAGGAAAAAGAACGATTACTAATAAAAGAAGTTGAGTAAAGGAACTAAAGGAGCAGGAAAGAAAGAGCAAAGTCAGGAGGAATCAGAAGGTATTGGAGAAGTACGAGACCAAAAATAAATGACCTTAAAAAAAGCTATTTTGCTAGAGATAGGGTCTCTTATTAGAGATCCTGGAAGGTGCACGAATAGGCAGTCAAGGAAGTGGAAAGTCATGGAAGTAAGGTAATATTCAAGTTTGATTAAGCTGTATATCTTTGGGGAAGAGTTACATTAATATTGTTTGGGGAAGAATTGTATAAGAATGTGAATCTGATCAGCATGTAATTCTGCCTAATCATTATGATAATCATAGTTGTATTATTACCTAAAGACTGAACAAACTCAGTCTCAAAACGTACAAAAATTGTTAATTAAGGAATTTGTTAATAGTTTTGCTTCTGGTTTCATAGTGGAAAGTGAACATTAGATAAAGTATGCTTTTAATAAAAATAACAGCTATCAATGCATGAAGAAAAGATCAGTTCTACTTTATTGCTAAAAAAGTAGGATTTGTCAATTTACAGATAGGCCTTTGTGCCTGTTAAAGATGGAAACACTGCTTTACATCCTGTTTGTCTAGCATGAATGCAAACGATCGTGAAGATGAAATATCCAGAGTATGTACATTGCCCTTTCATAGAAAGTAGCTTTTATTACCATCAGTCAGATTCCTATTCAGTAAGCCAGTATCTCCCACCTTTTGCAAGTGTTTGTGATTCTCTTCTGTTTGTATGACATTTGATTCTTAATTGCCCCTGAAATCTCCCAGTGATAAAATTAAAGGAGTCAAAAAAAAATTAAAGGAGTCATTATGGAATTTTTTAGAAATGTTTAAAATCCTATGAGTTACTTGTAGACACTGTAGTATATTATTATGCTCAGTTTGAAATAATTCTTTACTTAAATTGTTAAACTAATAACTAAATTTATATAAGAATGTAGAAGAGAATTATGTTCACTTTTATGTTTATTAAAGATTCATAAAAACTTTCATATTAGTGTTGAAATTTTATTTAAACTCATTGAGAGGTTTACTTGCATATTTTCCATGCTGTTATATTTTAGTTTTTTTTTTTTTTAATGGTTTCTTATTTGGGTGCTTAATTTGAGTAAAATCCAGACATTGATTTTTTTAAAAAAACATTTTTGTCTTTGCCTCTTATAAGGAGCTAATCTTGTGCTCAAATGTTTGAGATAAAAGCATACAAATATTCATTAAATTCTTGGTAGTTAGTCTTAATTAGACTAAGACAAAAAAATAGCCTCTTATTCTTAAATCTGGAAAAAATATTTTCATTTTCTTGGGCTGACTCCTCATTGAATCTTCATTTAAACCAATATTTTTGTTACACTAAGTTCAGTATGTTTTTGCTGGAATATTTTTTAAGAATAAGGTCTGGGGAAAAATAGGTAAATAGCTGGTCTAGTCAATCAGGAAAGCTTGTCTTATGCATAACTCGTTAATTATGTTATATTACTGCACATATGAAAATGGAAACTTTATTTTCCCCATGTCTTTGACAAAAATTTTAGATAACAAGGAAAAATCTTTCCCCACTTAGGCTGAGAAAGTTGTGATGTTTGAAGTAAAAAGCTTCCTTTCACTTTTGATGTCATTAGGAAAGCTTTTGGAATGGTGGATTCCATTGTTGGCATGTCCTTCATTCTGTTACTATCAAGCTGGCAGAGCTGTATTAGAATTTAATTGAAAGCACATTAATAAAAGTGCTTTTTTCCAATGTTTCCTGGGAAATTCCTGAAAGACCTTGATAGACGCAGTCAGGGGCTGTGTGCAGCCTCTTTCTGTGTGTGCCTGTCTCACATGTACACACACATGTACCCATAGTGACTTCAGCCTGCATACCATGACGGTGTTGTCTAGGGCCAGGAACAGCAGATGGCTAAGTTTTCCTTCCTACTCAAAAGACCTTATGAAACAAAAAAACTGAAGAATAATCCCTATGAAATAGCATTGTAAGTTCCTTCCCATTTATTTCTCTTCTTAAAACAAACAAACAAACTTAGATGTTTCAGAATGATTTTTTTCCCCCTCAAATGTATTCCTCAGCTTCAAATCCTTAAATGAATTTCTGTGTTAGCTAAGCTTTTGTATTTCAAATGCCCTTCTGACTTAAATGAATTCCCCAGGCTCTTTTTTGTCCAAGTTCTAACTAAATCAACCTTTTGGAGGATAGGTTGATAGGAGAGGAAATCAAGCACATGATATCCTTGTTTGTAATGCTTTTCTATTATGTAGACCTTTGTAAATAGAGATAGTAATAAAAACAAGGTTTTTTTTGCCTAGAAATGACACTGATTTTCTTTCTTTTTTTTTTTTATTCATTCAATTCATTTATTGAACCCTGTGTCCTAAGCACTATTTCAGGTGCTGAGAATACAGCAATGAGCAAAATAAATATCCTGTCTTCATGGGGCTTAACATGATTTTCTTACTATAATGATTCCTTTCATTATAAAAAATCAATAAAACACTCGTCATCAGTGAGACTTGAAAATATTTCTATAACAGTAAAAATTTTAGTGTTTTCTATATTGAAATCCGTTGTGACAAAATTTTAGAGAAATAATTAATCATTCTGACCACCTACTTTAAGAATTATAAACTGTTAGTATCAGTATACACAAAAATTAATTTTATATGGATTATGCATTTATTTTTAAAAATAATTATTTTTATCTCATAGTTGTGGCTAGTTTTTTATATAATTCAATTATAAACCCATTTTGGGAATACAATTTAAATTGTTTTGAAAGTAAAGTATTTGTCATAATTAGTACTAAGAAAAGAAGGCTTATTCAGCTTATAAACAGTTTCCATACACAGATGCATCATATATGTATTTAAAGAATTAATATAGTGGCAGGGCTTCTGTGGTGGCAGATGGTAAAGAATCTGCCTGCAATGCGTAAGACCTGGGTTCAGTCCCTGGGTCGGGAAGATCCCCTGCAGAAGGAAATGGCAACCCACTCCAGCGTTCTTGCCTGGAGAATCCCATGGACAGAGGAGCCTGGTTGGGCTACAGTCCATGGGGTCACAAAGACTTGGACACAACTGAGCCACTGACATTCACACTCACATAGTGGTAGAAGTAGAAACCAAACTGTGTACTCTCCTTTGAATTCTGTTTTGGATTTCTCAGTTTTTAAAGTCGGTAGGGTAGGCTTTGGCTAATATAAAATGGAACTTTGACCAGTAAGTTTTAGGCCTCTTCAAGTGATACAACTTGAGGGCTTCCTTCATAGCTCAGTCAGTAAAGAATCTGCCTGCAATGCAGGAAACCTGGGTTCAATTCCTGGGTTGGGAAGATCCCCTGGAGAAGGAAATGGCAATCCACTCCAGTACTTTGGCCATCTGATGCAAAGAACTGACTCATTTGAAAAGACCCTGATGCTGGGAAAGATTGAAGGCAGGAGGAGAAGGGGACGACAGAGGATGAGATGGTTGGATGGCATCACCAACTCAATGGACATGAGTTTGAGCAAGCTCCAGGAGTTGGTGATGGACAGGGAAGCCTGGTGTGCTGCAGTCCATGGGGTCGCAAAGAGTCGGACACGACTGAGTGACTGAACTGAACTGATTCTTGCCTGGAAAATCCCATGGACAGAGGAGCCTGGTGGGCCACAGTCCGTGGGGTCGCAAGAGTCGGACACGACTGAGCGAGTTAAAGCACCAAGTGACAGAGCAGTGCGGGCTCTCTTCAGACTAGGTCTCGTTTACCAGAAAGGCACCCGTGCCTTACCTATAAAGAATTCTTATGACCTGGGGCAGTCTGGTTTCTGTGGATGTTAAATATAAACGAACAAACAACTTTTTCCTTGTAACCAGGAGATGTATGTTTTCATCTGTTCCTAATTAGAAACATTTCAAGGAAACATAGCCAGCTCTGAGTTACCTCTATTTGTTGTTAGCATTTGCCTCCTAAAACAGCAGATAACTTCCTTCCCGCTGTGCTCATGGCTCATACGCCCCGTTGTTTCTGTCGTCTGTTTGTCGTTGCACTCTGGTGGTCTCAGGGCTGCTGATTCAGCCGAGCCTGTTGTCTGCCGTTGCCGTGTAGGATCAGGACCGGCCGTGTGGCCGAGGTAGTGGTTCAGGAAGTCAGAGGAGCACGGATGAGCAGGCGCAGCGACACGGCAGCTGCAGATGAAGCCTTAGCGTCCCTGGAGCCCAGACGCGGGCAGCCCGTGGGGTCAAGAGTCAATCCCAGAGAAACACACATCCCCTTTAATTCTTCAAAAATGAAGCTGTCTCTGATGAGTTTCTCTGATAATACTCTCGTTTCATCATAATTCTCTGATTGAAGATTTTTAAATGTGTGTATTTGATGATAATGGTGACTAAGACTATAAGTGCTAACTCTAAATGCTAATATTGTGTGTACCTATGTCTGGTAGAAAAAACAAATAATCTTGCAGTATTTAAGGATATGTATTAAGCTTCAGCATCAGTGCTCCAGGGGGTATTAAAAAATTATGAACATTTCAGATTTTTCAGATGACTTTTAATTGGTCAATTAAAGGGAGGAACATAGGTAAGAAGTATTTATAATTGCTATTAGTTCTACCAGAAGAAAATTGCTGTCTTCTCTAATTTAATGTGGTTTTTTTTCCCCAATATTTGCTCAAGTTCTGTGATACGATCCCCATACTTGAGAAACCTCTGGCAGAGCAGGACTGGTACCATGGTGCGATTCCCAGAATAGAAGCGCAAGACCTGCTAAAGCAGCAAGGAGACTTCTTGGTGCGAGAGAGTCATGGGAAACCTGGTGAATATGTCCTTTCTGTATTTTCTGATGGACAGAGGAGACACTTTATCATACAGTATGTTGATGTACGTTTCCAATTTAGTTTATATGTATATTTTGATGTAGTTAATTGAGGCATACTTGTAATAAAATGATGAGTGATTTGTGGTAAATGCCTACAACAGTAACTTTAGCACTTAATTTTTTAAAAAAAATTCCTTAAATCCAGTGCTCCAAAATGCACTGAATTGTTCATCTTTTAAAGGAAATATGCATTTTAAAATATTAAGTTAAAAATAGTTACAATTTGCATTAAATTTAAGTGCATTAATATTTAATATTTTAAGTTAACTTTGTTTATGATCCTTTAAATTAAAAATGAAATATGTGATTATTAGTTTTTTCTAGAGAAAATTATGATTTTTATGCTGTTGAAATTGGCCCTTGAAATTGCACAAAAGTGTTGCCACAGGATTTTTAAGAAATATTTTATTAAATAATAATAATGAAATACCTTAATGAATGAGACAGTGGTAGTTGAATTGGTTTTATGATTCATTGAGGATTAAGAGGGTTTTTTTTCCCATTTAAGTATAAGCTTTTATTTGTTGGTGTTAATGAACAGTAAATAGAAATATTTAGGAAGAATTTTAAAAGGGATCAAGTCACATTGCTGGTTATACTGATTTATTTATGGAAGTTTAAGTATTGTAAGCTGCTTCCTTTTTTGTTGCATTCTTTATTAAGCACTAAACAGATGAAGAGTGATTTCAAGATTCTTTAACTTTATCCATTGAGAAATTTTAAACTTTTTGGCATAGGAATTAATGCTTCTGTTTGACATTTTTTAACTGCATCATTTCAAACAGCATGCATTTTAAAGCGGGCTGCCTATAGGATTTCAGTAAATGTCCAGGCACTATAGTGACACTAAGTACTTAAAAGAAGATTAAACCATTATCATTAGATTAATTTCAGAGGGTTTTAGGAACATATATGTTCAAGTTCATACATAGTTCATATACATATAAATTCATCTAATGATAATGTTACATTTTATCTATGTGTTACATAGATATAATTCTGAGGTGAAATTCATATATCATAAAAATAACCATTTAAAAGTGGCCTTTAATATAGTCACATCTAAGAATTATATTTAAAGGAAAATAGATGCTGTTTAGATGGGTTAAGATAAGTTTTTTAAAGTGCATATTATGTTAATTTTGCATAGTATTCAGATCTCAACTTGATGATTATAATTGCCTACTCTCATACATAAGCTTACTGTTTATAATAGTATGTCATTCCTTATTTCCTTGGCAAACTGTTTTATAATTTGCATCTACCTTTAAATTATGGGTGTGTTGATAGATACCCTTCCTTATTACAACCTGTGACCATGTTGGCAATATTTGTAAAATGGTGTGAGAATTTAGAAAAAAAGAGGGTAGGTTAAGTATGAACTAACTACAACTTATATGAATATTTCCTTCTATTTTCTAAGCTCTAAAAGTTACTATTTGAAATGTTTCATACATTAAGACTGAAATATTTCTGGTATTACCTATTATAGTTTAAAATGTAACCACAGGAATTTAAATTAATTTTTTTTAGAAACAAAATGGAAAGGGTCCACTTGGAAATTATCACTTGTCTTTAATATTTCCATTTTGTTTTAAGTAACTAAAATGAACAGCATTATATAGTCTAAAAATGAGACATTGTTACAAGTTTACATTTAAAGATTTTATTTGGCTTCCTCTGACATTGAAATTTTGCAGAGATCTCTGTTAAATAAGAGAGTCTATGTTTCTGTAATTGCCTCCAGTTTTCCACTGCCTAATTTTATTTAATTTGTCCTCCTCATATAATGTTGAGTTCTTTAGTCATAAGAGTTTTGAGCAGAAATAGACTACTGGGATAAGTTTTTATTCTTTTTCTTTTTATGTAGGTGATTCTTACGTGGTCTAAAGTTATTCCATTTCCTGCTTCATATACCTGTTGTCTGGAAGAGGTTTATAAATGGGGGAAGTCATTACCAGATATTTAATATATTGCCTATTGGAATATTATTCTGATCAATGACTTTATAATCCATTACTAGATTATAAAAGCTATACATAAGTGAGGGGGCAGGTGCCCTCAGAGAGGAAGAGATAAAGACATATAGGATTTTAGAAAATGGAAAAAATGTCAAGTATTAGACCAGTGGAAGCTTGGGTTTCAAGCCCAGATATGTACTTGATAAGCTCTGTGGTTTGGGGTGTAATGGGGGTAATAGCAGATACAGTGACTATGAGAGTCAGGGAGTGAATATATTCTTATTAAGTGCTGTGCAGATCATTAGGCATTTTTACCATTGTTTGAACACTTTATTTGAGAAAACATACAGATGTACTTTGTATGGAATATCAGTGTAATTGGAAAAGTTAATTTAGAAGTGGAAGTATTATTTTAGAAATTATATATTTAAGTTTGAGGCATTCATTGATCACAAATAATGTTATTTTTAGTAACATTGTCTCTGCCAACTAGAGTCTAGTTTGGCAGTTAGTTTGAAGCTTTATTTTTGTATGCGTGTCAGTTATTTTACAACATGATGTGAAACTGTGTGCTATGAACATTATGGCTAACCTAGATGGATGCAGATACTTTCAATTTTTACCTTTCTTACTATGCTAGCAGGGAATGTCTGTTGTTTTAGCTAGTTCAAGCAGGGACAACTTTACTTTTTATTGGATGTTAATATATTAAGCATATCTAAGTATCTGAATCTCAGTGTAATTCTAGTGTTACTTACTGACCTATTCCATAGTTATTAATCTGTTTATGGTGCTTAGTGTAAAGTCACAGTTAAGAGTTTGTACCTAAAATTATTTATCTTGTGTCATAAATATTGGTAGATTTTCACAGATTCAAGTAGCATTGTTACATTTGATATGTTAATTTATAATCAAATACTTGCTTTGTATGAGATAAACATATCTTATGTTTAAATGATAAATGTTTAAATGATAATATATTTTGTATAAAAATATGTGATAAAGTATTTCAGAGAAAACTTTTATGCTATTATTAATAAGAAAGTACCAATTCATATTTCTCTGGTTTATTTATCTGACACATTTGCTAAAAACACATTTTGGTTAATTATGTTATTCGGGTTGGCAAGGTAAGAAGTATCCATTTTGGCAAGTTAGGAAGCTGAAATTAAAAATATATGGCCTACTGCTTGGTGAGTGTAATACCTGGTAGGTGAGACACTAGTAGAATTTATGAACAGAGAAACGTTAAAGATGCAGAATTAGGGATGACTGAACCAAACATTTGAATTAGCATCTGATGATGAACTGAAAAATAACAACATAATAAATATTTTAAAATAAAACTTGGAGGAAAGTCCTCTGTGTAATTGCATATCATCATTTTTTGTTTCTTCATTCATTTTAATCAAGAAGTACTAGTTGGAGCAAGTATTCTGTAGGACCCTGGGATGTGGGCCAGTCAAACAAAAATAACACACAAGTGGAGGCTGTGAGTAGTAACCTTGTGAAATTAGGTATCTCAGCATGTTATATCATCAGTTCATTCAACAGGTACTTATTGGATGTCTATCATGTGCTAAGTTCCGCTTTGAACTTGATGGATTAGTCTCTGAATGTACCAGACAGCTTTGCTTTGTTTTGTTGCCAGTCTCTAGGCTCTTTGAACTACCCTTTAAATCCATACTATGGGTCTTGAGATAGACTAAGTGAAAGTAAATACAGATCCACAGTTTGTTTGGATGCCAGTCAATTCCAAGTTTGTAGCCTTGTCCTTGTACACTTAAGATTCTTTTAACTGTTTCACTACCCAGCCATTCAAGGATTCAAGAGAAGGCAATACATACCTTGAAGTCAAAATGAAACCATCATGAGATACCATTTTCTGTGCCCCAGGCACACAAATAGGGACCTAGGAGTCTTCCTTCTTAACAATAAAACAAAGCCATTCCAAACCCTGATTAATTAATTTCCAGGAAATACTAATTGAGTGCTTTTAAGGCCCAGACATATTATGATGAAGCGTACATAGTGGGGAGGATTCACGGTCATTTGTAAATCGCATACAGTATATGTATTTATAAACCATAGTAAATGCTATAAAGATATACAGCGCTATGAAAGCTTTTAATTGGAAAACTTAAGGAAGTTAAGTTTTTTGAGACAACATCTGAGGAATTAATAAAAAAGTTAACTAGGAAGTGCCATGCCAGGATTATTTTAATATTATTCCTCAGGTTCCCCAACAACCTTTCCTGTTTACTGCTTTAACTGGTAATATGTTACAACTAGTCAATGTGCTGTTTTTATTTGAGAAAACTAAAATTTATGTTTTACATTTTTAGATTTGGGTATTACCCCAGAAAGGAGTGTTTTAACATTTTGCTTTTATTCAGCTTATTCATCTTGGCCTCTTTCAGAAATGATTTTCTGTCTTTCCTTTTTATTTTTTTCTGAAGCATGCTTATCCTCAATTTTTTTTCAGGTCTCCTCAAGCATAATATTTCAAATTAACATTCATTGAATCCCCTTCTCATTTTTATGTGCTTATGCTGTTCTGTCTGACTTTCTTGCATAATAATAGTCTTCTGGAAATATGTGTAGCAACAAAATCTGATTCTGCTTTTTATGTGTTTTTCATCAGTATGCATGATTGATTCTTAAGTTGCACAGTGATAAATCAGGAATGAATTCTGGATATTGTGAATGTTTTAAAAACAACAGTAATGCATACTCTTAGTGAACATTCAGAAATATGTATCATGGAATGTGTGCTTCACAGTGATGCCCCCTTATAGACTCAGGGAATATTCTTTGAGATTTAAAAAATATCTAATTGTACGTATCTATGTAATTCTTATTTTACAAAATTGAGTCATAGCATATTTTTATTTATACTTATTTTTAAAATGATGTATTACTTGATTTTTTAAAATGTAATACAAATGACAATCAACACAATTTTGTCAGAATTTGTGGAAATTTATTCTCTACTACTGTTTTTATTGCTTCTTTTGAAATTCACATAGATATCATTAGTAGCTCCAAAAAGAAATCTCTTACTTAAAAATGAATATGAATTCTCTCAGTTACATTATCATTAAAGCCATATTAACAGTCACATTATTATTAAAGTAGAGAAACTTTAAAAAGAGCCCATCTATATGTGAACCCAACCTCTTAGCTGAATTATAATACATTTGCACAGATTTGTACAAGGTCAAATGTAATATTTGGAATTTTGAGTGTATCAAGAAAGAAGTCTTCAAGAGTTTTTGAATGTACTTTTCTGTTTTTTTAAATAGAAGTGTAAATTGTCTTCCAATATTACATTTGTTTCAGTTGTACATCATAGTGATTTGATATTTTTACACACTGCAAAATGATCACCATGTTAAGTCCAGTTGTGATCTGTCACCATAAAGTTATTACAATCTATTGACTGTGTTGCCTGTGCTATGTGAATTGTCCCAGGACTTCTTTGTTGTATAGCTAGAAATTTGTACCTCTTCATCTCCCTTACCTGCTTCTTTCATCCTTCTATCCTCTTCCCCTTTGCCAAAGACCATTTTGTTCTCTGTATCTGTGAGTCTGCTTCTTCTTTGTCATTTTTGGCTTTTAGATTCCATATATAATATTTGTCTTTCTCTGAGTTATTTCACGTAGCATGAAACCCTCTAAGCCCATCCATGTTGTCACAAATGGTGAGGTTTCATTCTTCTTTATATCCAGTTAATATTCCAACGTGTGTGTGTGCACGTATCTTCTTTCTTATCCATTCATCTATTGATGGATGCTTAGGTTGATTTGATATCTTGGCTATTTTAAATAATGCTTTAATAAACATAGCGATGCACATATCTTTTCTAAGTAGTGTTTTTATTTTCTTCAGAAAAATACCACATTGTGGAATTGCTGGATCATATTATACTTCTTCCCAGGTGGCACTAGTGGTAAAGAAACCGCCTACCAATGCAGGAGACATAAGAGACAAGGGTTCCGATCCCTGGGTCGGGAAGATCCTCTGGAGGAGGAAATGGCAACCCACTCCAGTGTTCTTGCCTGGAGAACCCCATGGACAGAGGAGCCTGGCAGACTATAGTCCATGGGGTCGCACAGAGTCAGACCTTCCTGAGCACACACATACTGTAGTTCCAGCTTTAGTGTTTTGAGGAAGTGTTACACTGTTTTCTATAGTGATTGCACCGATCTACATTCCCGTCGACAGCACATGAGGGTTCTGTGAATGTGCTGTTCTTCCCATAGTTGCTTAGATGGACTGTGTGAGCAGCCGGCCTTGGCATTATTTTTAGACTCTTCATCTTCTTCTTTAAGAAAGGGAGTTAATTGGTTTTGCAGTGTGTCAGCATCAGGACGCCCCTGGTGTCAGAAGGATGGCTTTGAACAGGTAACTGCCAGGAGTCAGCACCTCCTCTCAGCCCGTAAAGGAGGTGCTGCTGCCTGTGTCACTCTGTGCCAGTCCCTCCTGATTGCTGCGTCAGGGGCAGAGAGCTACCTTCATGTTAAAAATAGATGTGTGCTTTAGAACGGGAGGCTGGAAATCCCCAGTATTGTATTCACTATTTCTCTAGGTACAAGACATGTGTTAGAAATTTATACAAAGTCTTATGACGCTAGTGGCTAATTTGAAATTTTGTTTTCTCTGACAGCTTCATCTCATTATTACGTTTTATTAAACATTCGGTCTGACCACATCCAGTTCACCTTGACTCATGACCAGGTTCCTATGCAATATTGTTCTTTACAGCATTGGACTTTACTTTCACCACCAGACACATCCACAACTGAGCGTCATTTCTGCTTTGGCCCAGCCACTTCATTCTTTCTGGAGCTATTAGTAATTGCCCTCTGCTCTTCCCCAGCATATTGGACACCTTCCACCTTGGGGGGCTTATCTTCTGGTGTCATATCTTTACTGAACATTGACCTCTTAGGAATCAGTGAACTAAAATGAATGGGAATGGGCAAATTTAATTCAGATGACCATTGTGGGCAGGAATTCCATAGAAGAAATGGAGTAGCCCTCATAGTAAACAAGAGTCCAAAATGCAGTATCTAGGTGCAATCTCAGAAACAACAGAAGGATCTCAGTTCGTTTCCAAGGCAAGCAATCCAACATCATAGTAGTCAAACTCCCCAACCACTGATGCCAAAGAAGCTGAAGTTGACCAGTTCTATGAAGACCTACAAGACCTTCTAGAACTAACACAAAAAAAAAGATGTCCTTTTCATCATAGGGGACTGGAATGCAAAAGTAGGAAGTCAAGAGATACCTGGAGTAACAGGCAAGTTTGGCCTTGGAGTACAGAATGAAGCAGGGCAAAGGCTAATAGAGTTTTGCCAAGAGAACACACTGGTCATAGCAAACACCCTCTTCCAAAAACACAAGAGACAACTCTACACATGGACATCACCAGATGGTCAATATGGAAATCAGGCTGATTATATTCTTTGCAGCTGAAGATAGAGAACCTCCATACAGCAGGAAAAATAAGACCTGGAGCTGAGTGTGGCTCAGATCATGAACTCCTTATTACCAAATTCAGACTTAAACTGAAAAAAGTAGGGAAACCATAGGCAGAGTGATTGACAGAGTGCCTGAAGAACTATGAATGGAGGTTCATAACATTGCAGGAGGTGGTGATCAAAACCATCCCCAAGAAAAAAGAAATGCAAGAGGGCAAAGTGGTGGGCTTACATATAGCTGAGAGAAGAAGTGAAGCAAAAAGCAAGGGAGAAAGGGAAAGATGTACCCATTTGAATGCAGAGTTCCAGAGATAGCAAGGAGAAATAAGATCTTTTAAATGGACAGTGTAAAGAAGTAAAGGAAATCAACAGAATGGAAAAGATTGGAGATCTTTTCAAGAAAATTGGAGATACCAAGGGAACATTTCATCCAAGGATGGACATGATAAAGAAAAAAATGGTAAGGATCGAACAGAAACAGAAGAGATTAAGAAGATGTGGCAAGGATACACAGAAGAACTATAGAAGAAAGGTCTTTAATGACCCAGATAGCCAGGATGGTGCGGTCACTCACCTAGAGCCAGACATCCTGGAGTGTGAAGTCGAGTGGCCACAGGAAGCACTACTGTGAACAGAGCTAGTGGAGGTGACGGAATTCAGGTCGGGTGACTGAAATCCTGAAAGATGTTGCTGTTGACGTGCTGCATCTAGTATGTTATCAAATTTGGGAAGCTTAGCAATGACCACAGCCCTGGGAGTGGTCAGTTTTCATTCCAATCCCAAAGAAGGGCAATGCCAAAGAATGTTCAGCTTGCCATATAATTGTGCTCATTTCACATTGTAGTAAGGTTGTACACCAGATCCTTCAGGATAGGCTTCACTAGTGCGTGAACCGAGAACTTTCAGGTGTAGAAGCTGCATTTACAAAAGGCAGAGGAACCAGAGGTCAAATTGCCAGCATTCGTTAGATCATAGAGAAAGCAAGGGGGTTCCAGAAAAACAGCGACTTTTGCTTCAGTCACTACAGGAAAGCCTTTGACACACAACAAACTGTGGAAAATCCTTAAAGAGGTGGGAATACCAGACCACCTGACCTGCCTCCTGAGAAACCTGTATGCGGGTCAGGAAGCAACAATTAGAACTGGACATGGAACAACAGACTGGATCCAAATTGGGAACAGAGTATGTCAAGGTAGTGTATTGTCACCCTGCTTATTTAACTTTTATGCAGAGCACATCATGAGAAATGCCAGGCTCGATGAATCAGAAATTGGAATCAAGATTGCTTGGAAAATATCGACAACTTCAGATATGTAGATGATACCACTCTAATGGCAATAGTTAAGAGGAATAGGGTGAAAGAGGAGAGTGAAAAAGCTGACTTAACATTTACAAAATTTATATCTTGCCATCTTGTTTGACAACTTCCAATTTGCCTGGATTCATGGACCTAAAATTCCAGAATCCTATGCAGTATTGCTCTTTACAGGCTCTGACTTAGCTTCTATCACCAGTCACATCCACAACTGGGTGTTGTTTTTGCTTTGGCTGTGTCTCTTCATTCTTTCTGGAGTTATTTCTCCACTGATCTCCAGTAGCATACTAGGCACCTACCAACCTGGGAAGTTCATCTTTTGTCTTATCTTTTTGCCATACTGTTCATGGGGTTCTCAAGGCAAGAATGCTGAAGTGATTTGCCATTTCCTTCTTCAGTGGACCACATTTTGTCAGAAGTCTCCACCATGACCTGAGATGTTAGGTCCATGAATCAAGGCCAATTGGAAGTGGTCAAACAGGAGATGGCAAGAGTGAATGTTGACATTTTAGGAATCAGCGAACTAAAATGGACTGGAATGGGTGAATTTAATTCAGATGACCACTATATCTACTACTGTGGGCAAGAATCCCTTAGAAGAAATGGAGTAGCCCTCACAGTCAAAAAAAGAGTCTGAAATGCAGTACTTGGATGCAATCTCAAAAACGACAGAATGATCTCTGTTTGTTTCCAAGGCAAACCATTCAGTATCACAGTAATCCAAGTCTATGCCCCAACCAGTAATGCTGAAGAAGCTGAAGTTGAACGGTTCTATGAAGACCTACAAGACCTTCTAGAACTAACACCCAAAAAAGATGTCCTTTTCATTATAGGGGACTGGAATGCAAAAGTAGGAAGTCAAGAAACACCTGGAGTAACAGGCAAATTTGGCCTTGAAGTACAGAATGAAGCAGGGCAAAGGCTTAATAGAGTTTTGCCAAGAGAGCACACTGGTCATAGCAAACACCCTCTTCCAACAAGGCAAGAGAAGACTCTACACATAGACATCACCAGATGGTCAACACTGGAATCAGATTGATTATATTCTTTGCAGTCAAAGTTGGACAAACTATACAGTCAGCAAAAACAAGACTGGGAGCTGACTGTGGCTGAGGTCATGAACTCCTATTGCCAAATTCAGATTAAAATTGAAGAAAGTAGGGACAGCCACTAGACCATTCAGCTATGACCTAAATCAAATCCCTTATGACTATACAGTGGAAGTGACAAATAGATTCAAGGGATTAGATCTGATAGATAGAGTGCCTGAAGAACTATGGATGGAGGTTCATGACATTGTACAGGAGGCAGTGATCAAGACCATCCCAAGAAAAAGAAATGCAAAAAGGCAAAATGGTTGTCTGAGGAGGCCTTACAAATAGCTGTGAAAAGAAGAGAAGCGAAAGGCAAAGGAGAAAAGGAAAGATACACCCATTTGAATGCAGAGTTCCAAAGAATAGCAAGGAGATAAGAAAGCCTTCTTCAGTGATCAGTGCAAAGAAACAGAGGAAAACAATAGAATGGGAAAGACTAGAGATCTTTTCAAGAAAATTAGAGATACCAAGGGAACATTTCATGCAAAGATGGGCTCAATAAAGGACAGAAATGGTAGGGACCTAACAGAAGCAGAAGATATTAAAAAGAGGTGGCAAGAATACACAGAAGAACTGTACAAAAAAGATCTTCACGACCCAGATAATCATGATGGTGTGATCACTCACCTAGAGCCAGACATCCTGGAATGTGAAGTCAAGTGGGCCTTAGGAAGCATCACTATGAACAAAGCTAGTGGAGATGATGGGATTCCAGTTGAGCTATTTCAAATCCTGAAAGATGATGCTGTGAAAGTGCTGCACTCAATATGCCAGCAAATCTGGAAAACTCAGCAGTGGCCACAGGACTGGAAAAGGTCAGTTTTCATTCCAATCCTAAAGAATGCTCAAACTACCACACAATTGCACTCATCTCACACGCTAGTAAAGTAATGCTCAAAATTCTCCAAGCCAGGCTTCAGCAATACGTGAACTGTGAACTTCCAGATGTTCAAGCTGGTTTTAGAAAAGGCAGAGATTAGATTGATCAGAGATCAAATTGCCACCATCCGTTGGATCATTGAGAAAGCAAGAGAGTTTCAGAAAAACATTTACTTCTGCTTTATTGACTATGCCAAAGCCTTTCACTGTGTGGATCACCACAAACTGTGGAAAACTCTTAAAGAGATGGGAATACCAGACCACCTGACCTGCCTCTTGAGAAATCTGTGTGCAGGTCAGGAAGCAACAGTTAGAACTGGACATGAAACAACAGACTGGTTCCAAATAGGAAAAGGAGTACGTTGAGGCTGTATATTGTCACCCTGCTTATCTAACTTATATGCAGAGTACATCATGAGAAACGCTTATCTGGATGAAGCACAAGCTGGAATCAAGATTGCTGGGAGAAATATCAATAACCTGAGAAGTGCAGATGACACCAACCTTATGGCAGAAAATGAAGAAGAACTAAAGAGCCTCTTAATGAAAGTGAAAGAGGAGAGTGAAAAAGTTGGTTTAAAGCTCAACACCCAGAAAACTAAAATCATGGCATCTGATCCCATCACTTCATGTCAGATAGCTGGGGATACAGTGACAGACTTTATTTTGGGGGCTCTAAAATCACTGCAGATGGTTACTGCAGCTTTGAAATTAAAAGACACTTTCTCCTTGGTAGAAAAGTCATGACCAACTTGGACAGCACATTAAAAAGCAGAGACATTACTTTCCAACAAAAGTGTGTCTAGTCAAAGCTATGGTTTTTCCAGTGGTCATGTATGGATGTGAGACTTGGACTATAAAGAGAGCTCAGCAAGGAAGAATTGATGCTTTTGAACTGTGGTCTGGAGAAGACTCTTGAGAGTCCCTTGGACTGCAAGGAGATCCAACCAGTCCATCCTAAAGGAAATCAACCCTGAATATTCTTTGGAAGGACTGATGGTGAAGCTGAAGCTCCAATACTTTGGCCACCTGATGCGAAGAACTGACTCCTTGGTAAAGACCCTGATTCTGGGAGAGGTTAAAGGCGGGAGAAGAGGATGACAGAGGATGGTTGGATGGCATCACCAACTCAATGGACACAAGTTTGAGTAAAGTCCAGTAGTTGGTGATGGACAGGGAGGCCTGGCATGCTGGAGTTCATGGGGTCGCAAAGAGTCAGACACAACTCAGCAACTGAACTGACTGAATTTTATATTGTACAAATTGTGTCTGAGTTTTTTTATCCTTTAGCTGGAAAAATTCAAGAATGTAAATAATACCCAAATTTGGAGAGTTCTGAAATTTCTTGTTTCTTACCATAGGATTTTTAAAAAATGGAACACATTTTTATCCATATTTATGCATGTCTACATGTGAGCTCTTTGTGAATAATCAGATGGGAGCCTTTGTTACATGACACTGTATCGTAATGCTCCTTTCATTCAAAAATAGACCCAATAAGATACTTTTTCTTTGCTAAATTTATTGCCATCAGTTCATTCATAAGATTAGTAACAGATGTGTCTTTTTGAAGATAGAGGAAAGAGGTCTTGACAGAGTTTGGGAAAATGCTACTAACTTAATGTGTGGAAATCACAAGTGCGAGGTGTGATTATGCTGATATGTACAGATTTGTCTTGCTGCATTTTCTCTATCAAGTGTATGTGAAAGACTGTATGGCTTTCCTTTTTTCTTTTTTGACTGTGTGGATTTATGACAGAATAATACATCAATAACCCAAGTACAGAAAAATCAACTCATACTGTATTGGTGAAAGGGAAATAAGTGTTCATCAGAGGTATCCTTAAAATATTATTATATTGGATATACTTCCGCAGACTTTTGACATTATTTTTGATCTTGAAAGCTTTATCAAATGAAACACATATGCAAACATACGTACACACATTTCTTGTTCCTTAAATGTATCCTGTGTTTTATTTCCTTTGGTTATTATTTTAGCAAAATGCATTCCAGGTCTGTAAATTTTTCTTTTCTTCTTTTTTTTTTTTAAACAATCTGAATTACATTTAATCATTTATGAAAATTAGTTTCTTGATGCAAAGGTTAGTTTTTAGCGTGTTGCAATATCATTTCTCTTTATTTTTACTGTCTTAACCATTTTTAAGTGTATTATAATTCAGTAGTGTTAAGTATCTTCACATGGTTGTACAACAATAGATTTTCTTAAATGCAACTTTATTGATGAATTGTAGTGTTGCTTAAGCAAAGTCTTCATGATTATTATTCTTTATTTTTCTTTCTCCAGAATATGTATCGTTTTGAAGGCACTGGGTTTTCAAATATTCCTCAACTTATAGACCATCACTATACAACAAAACAGGTCATCACTAAGAAGTCAGGTGTAATTCTGCTGAATCCTATTCCTAAGGTAGGTGCTTACATTCAGTTTTTTTTAACAAAAGAAATAAGAAAAGACTGCTTCATGAATTATGTCCCACACTAAATAAAGTTCTTAGGTTATGTATAAGTTTGGAAACAAATATAGTTAAAACATGGCATTTCCTTGGTTTTTCTTAGATGGCAGATGGGTTGTCTTTTTATTCAGTGTTTGCTAGGTTACAAATGGCCTGTCTTTTTTCTTTTTCCTTTCCAGTGTTTCTTGAAAGACTTGAGGCTTTCCTTCACACTGTAAGGTTCAAACTTTAAAATGTTTAGTTTATAAAAGATTCTGAGATGTAGATGTCAAAGAAAATGTCCAGCAATTGAGTTAATTAGAATTTTACTTTTTGATGTTAAGTGTATGATATATTGTAAGACACTGGAATTTTTAAAAGCTGTGTTACTCCTCTCAGGGCAGTAAATCATAGCTTCACTGTAGAGTCAGGTAGCTGGGTGAGAGATTGTTCTCGGTCATTGTTACCTCTAAGATCTATCACAGAGCAGATTGCATTTATGTGCTTTAAGCGATCTGTGAGGTAGTCAGTGGGTTGAGGAAGGCTTGTGTTTTTAAGGTGAAGCCTGTGGCACCTGGACTGGGGGGAACAGTGGAGCCAGCCTAGCTTCTGAGCAGTTTTAATGGTCCAGGAATTGACTCGGGGTCAACAGGAGCCCCTTTCCTTAGGGGTCCATCTCATATGAAGAACAATGTAGAAATAGGGAAGTCCTAAAACCTGGGAGGTTAATATTTGCTGATTTGAAATTTGCATATCCAGGGATGACTTGTAATATGAAGCAAGTGTTATTCTCAAGAATGCTAGCATGTAATCTAAATTCACCTAAAATTTTAAAAATTTAAAAAACGGTTGTTATATTTCCCTTTGTTAGCCTGGCACGTAGTGTCTGTGTTTGTACTTGTATATGTCTCACTCACTCTTTAGTTTAACATTCCACTCACAGAAGATTTTAAAGTCAGTTGCTAAACATTAATTTGGTGGCTAAAGAGTTGTCCTTTTTGCATAATTTTCTAGAATTATGAGTTTGGCTCATTCTTTGTTAGTGTTTTTCCATTCACTTTTGTAAAACGCTATAAAAATTCTCCTTTAGTCTGGAACACGTTGTCATATTTTTTCTCTAGTTAAAAAAGGTCTATTAATATTTCATCTTTCATCGATGAAAGATGAAAGACATTGATAACTGCTGTCTGCTCTCATGGCTTTATTTACTATTAATACATCAGTGACTTGCAAATTTATGTTTCCAGCTCAGATATATATCTTTCCCAAATCTAAAATTTTTCTACTTTTCACCTAAAACTGAATTTATCACATTTAACTCCAAAATTTGTTCTTCCTTTATAGTAAATGGTATCACCAAATACCCAGCTGCTTAAACCATAAATCTAGGGGTCCTTTGACAGCTCTTCACCACTGCCTTGCTCCAGCACTTTAAGTGACAGGAGTTTTGTATACTTAATTGTACATGTGAAAGTATGAACTCAATTCCGGTATATCAAAGCCAGCCTAGTGTTTGCATTGTCTACTTGCTTAGCCAAGTCTAAATTGAGAGATCAAAGCCCTAAAAGAGGCACACACAGAAAAAAATGCTTATCTGGCCTTGGATAGGAATATATAAGTAAAGCTGTATCCCTCATAATATGAAATATTCCATGAAATGATCCTGGAGAAATGGAGTGGATTCTCTGGACTGTTACATGGCCAATTATTCTCTTCATTTCAGACTCCCAACTCTGGCTGTGGAGCCAATTATCCCAGCATTTTATAGCCTTAGTTATGAAAATAACTATACTGAAAGCTATAAAAGATTAAGGGGCTACGTATGATTGTTTTATGAGGTAGAAATTTGAAGTTAATCTAGTTGACTGTTAACCTGATCTAAAGTACTGATATTTGAAATATGCAAGTTATTACCTAAATTTATGGTAAATATTATTATGCACTTGATTTAAAGAATCATATCACTCTTTTAAAAGAAAATCACAAAACAGGGTTATGAGAGCAGATAATTTTCAATCATGAGTGGGGAACAAATTGATATGGATTTTATTATTCTGGTCTTATCTGTTATGTATCTTCTTTTGGAAAGTTATTTGTTGTCTTATAAATGGAATCTCCTGATTTAATTTGTATAAGAAGTTAATGTCTTTGACCATATAATGTGCTATAAAACATCTAATTTCCATCTTGCCACACTTCATTTTTAGCCTACATAAAGAATGCTATTTTGGTCTCAGTATAATTTCTCTTTATAGCACCTTACGCCTCTCTCCGTTTGTTTCTTTCTCACTCATGAGGATATACGTGTGCATCATATGCCTGAGTAGAGGACACGGTGACCAGGGTAATTTCTCTCTTATTCCCAGGGGCACACGAAACTAGACAGCCTGAGTTAGAGAAGCGAACTTTCTCATGGTGATGAAGTGAACCGATGTTCCACCCACCCATCCCTGACTCTGCCCTGGCTGTCGTTTCCTCCTCTGCCTCCCAAAGCCTGTGGGAAGGTATGGGGTGAGGGAGGTGTCCCACACGGGTTACTGATCCTAGTCATCATCATCATGTTAGCAGCACGGTGGGACGCACAGGGCCTGTTCTTTCCTCAGCTCAGACTCTGTTCAAATGTCACTTCATCAGGGAGGTCTTTTCTGACTACTGCGTGTGAAATAACACCTTACCCCCTTATGTCTCTCTCTCCTCCTCAGTTTCTCTCTGTTACTGTTCTTTTTACCTGCCATCATACTATAGGATGTGTTTTTGGTTGTCTATCTCCCGGAAGAGAAATGTAAGTTCTCTAAGGGCCGGAATTGCATTTAATAATCAGTGCAAACAGTGCCTAAAACATTGCTGGCTAGTATGTGCTCAGTTGCCCAGTCGTGTCTGACTCCTTCCGACCCTGTAGACTGTAGGCCGCCAGGCTCCTCTGTCTGTGGGATTCTCCAGGCAAGAGTACTGGAGAGGGTTGCCATTTCCTTCTCCAGCCAGCTAGTAGATGTTCAGTAATTATCTGTTGAAGAATTGAATTCACTGAGCAACTGCTAGAAGCCAGGTGCTTCCAAGCTTCTTATATGCCTTAACTGTACATATTCCCATGAAATAAATATTGTTATTAACCCCACACAATTATGAATTAGAAACTGAAGCTTACAATGGTGAATCACTTGCACAAAACAACACAGCTGTCGGCATAGTTGAGATATTCAACCCATCTTCTTAACTGCTATCTGTCTAGGCAGTAGAGTCTAAATTTTAGAGGCTGTAGGGAATAACATGTTCATTTTACGGGACATGTGTGTGAGCTTCATGGAAAGGAAGTATCTTTGGTTGCACAAAACATTAAATTGGAAAAATCTTTACCACAGCAAAAACTATAGGTCTCTATAAAAAGAAAATTATTAGACAGTAATATTGGGTGACAGAGTTGGAATTTAAGGTATAGTAGAGATGTTGTAAGATATAGGTAAGGAAGACATCTAGTTCACCTTTAACATTTAGAAGTCTGGCTTGTGAAGCTTAATATTTCTTTAGATTTAGCTCTATAAAATTTTTTTTCTTCCTGAATGGAAGTTAAAGTTCATGATTAAGTTCAGGCCAAGTTAGGCAGTGAGCCGTGAAGTTGAACCTTTAAGTAAATGACTTGCCTGCCAGCTTAAATCAAGTAATTGTGGCTTTTTAATCAGAATTTTGTACAGTATGCCAGAATATTAGAAGCAGATTTTTGTGGCAAGAGTAAACCTGTGACTGAAATTAACATGTCGAGAGGTGACTGATTTCTGGTGATGGCTTCTCCGACAGATGCATGCCCACAGAGAGCAGAGGGGAGAGCTTGCTTTTCATTGAGGTGCTCCGTTCATTCTGTAAGGTTTCAGACCACTGGAGACTGTTCATTTTACCTTATACTTGAGTCATATAGTTACTTCTTCTGATACTTACCAGACACCTTGTTTATTATAAAAGGACTTAACTCAAGAAAAGTCCATTTTTCTCTGTAGATTTTGGAAACTATAAAATACCATATACTTCCCTGTTCAAAAACTTTCTTTAACAGGACAAACAGAACCGAAGGCACATTTGGAAGATTTTAAATTATGAAGGAAAAATTGTATTCATAGAGTGTATAGTCTGTTAATAACACTCCAGTTCTATTATTTTATTAAATATTTTCAACAACTGTGAACTGAGGATTAGTATTATCCCCATTATTAAGTGAGGAAACTCAGAAATTATAATTAATCTAAACCACATTTCTCATAAATTTCAGAGTGGTAACGTGAAAATGATTATGTTCTATTCATCATTTTTTACTACAACCCTAGCTAGCATAAGTTATAATCTATAGTCTTCGTAACGTCAATAGTTAAGGAAGAAATTCTTTCTGTAGTTCAGTATTCTAGCAGTAGTGTGTACCAGTGAACTTGACAGTTACGGTCCCATCTAGTATGAAAATTAGTCTAACAAGAACTATAATAGCATGTGGTACTCGGGGAAATACAGATAATATTTGAATATTTACCCTTCATTTTGCATAGTTTGGAAAGTCAAATTAAGTTTGGATTTTAGGTTTGTTCCATTTAATGAAATAACATAACCTTGTCATAGAATATATAACACATAGACTGACTTTCAGCTTTTTATCTCAAAATTTACCGGCAGGTATTGTGAGGAAGAGCAATGCTGGACTCAAAAAATTAATAGACCTTGGCTGCTGTTGCTAAGTCGCTTCAGTTGTGTCCGACTCTGTGCTACCCCATAGATGGCAGCCCACCAGGCTCCCCCATCCCTGGGATTCTCCAGGCAAGAACGCTGGAGTGGGTTGCCATTTTCTTCTCCAGTGCATGAAAGTGAAAAATGAAAGTGAAAAGTGAAAGTGAAGTCGCTCAGTTGTGTCTGACTCTTTGCGACCCCATGGACTGCAGCCTACCAGGCTCCTCCATCCATGGGATTTTCCAGGCGAGAGTACTGGAGTGGGGTGCCATTGCCTTCTCCAGTAGACCTTGGAGGCCACTAATGATTCTTATGTGATGTCTCAAAAGAATTTCATGCATGTGTCTACCTCAGACTTTCTTAAATCTCATATTTTTAGTCTGAGGAGCAAGGTTTTTGGTAGATAAGAATATTCTTTCTATCTACCATATAAACAGATGGAAGGGTGATGAAATAGTCAGATGGGGGCTGAGAGATTAGAAGAAACGTATTAAAGTTTTTTTTAATGTAGATTAAAGGATAGGATTTGTTGTTTACAGCACAAACGTTGCCTGGAGTGTATCATTTCATCATTTAAAAATATTTACAAAATCTGTGCATGTGGACCCTGGGAAAGAGAAGGTGTTAGCCTCTCAGTCGTGTCTGACTCTTTGCGACCCCATGGACTGTAGCACGCCAGACTCCTTCTGTCCATGGAATTGTCCAGGCAAGAATATTGGAGTGAGTAGCTATTCTTTTCTGCAGGAGATCTTCCCGATCCAGAGATGGAACTCAGGGCTCCTGCACTGCAGGTGGGTTCTTTGCTCTCTGAGCCACTGGAGAAGCCCAAGAAGCATGCAGAGATGCACACAGAGAGTGTGTAGAAGGGTTTCTAGTGTGAGCATGGCTACATAACAACATTTTGTCCCTGTTACTGTGGTAACCATAGAACAATAACAACAAAAAGTGTAAAAAAAGTAAAACAAAAAGGTATAAACTGCACTTTTCACGAAACTAGGAGCTATATATTATCCACAGACTTTAAAAAGTGCATGTTTAGGTAGCCAAAAGCTCCTTAGCTTAGGCAAAAGTTGTATAGCACAAAGGTGGGAAAAGAGATGATCAAAGAACCAAGTTGCTCTAGGTCTTATTAAGCTCTAGCAGAAATACCTGTTGAAAGGAAAGAACTCTAAATTTCTGTATTCTTTGCTTGCATCAATGAATTCAAGACATGTGTGGGGAAAATAAAATTTTTCATATAGCTAAGTCATGCAGACAAAACTGCACTTGGAGGAAAATTCATTACCTTAAAAAATTAACATTGATAAAACAAAAAGAATGAAATAAATGAGTTAAACATCTAATTCAAAAAATTAAGAGGAAAAAAACACCACAATTAAAAGGAAAGCAAGAGAAAGGAATTAAGAAAGGTAAAAGCATAAAGGAATAAGTTAAAACAAAATATAAAAAATAAAAAACTATATATGTATATATATAATAACTGCTTTTTACAAAAATCAAAAGAAAATTAAAATACTTGCTAATTTATTCAAGAAAACACATACCACACGGGGTTAATATCTAAAATATGAAGAATCTCTAGAAATGAATGCTACCCTGGTGGCTGAGATGGTAAAGAATCCGCCTGCAAGGCGAGAGACCTGGGTTTGATCCCTAGATTGGAAAGATCCCCTGGAGAAGGGCGTGGCAACCCACTCCAGTATTCTTTTCTGGAGAATTCCATGAACAGAGAAGCCTGGTGGGTTACAGCCTATCAGAAAAAGACAGTCAAAAAGTAAAAT
This sequence comes from Odocoileus virginianus, assembly GCF_023699985.2. Lineage (NCBI taxonomy): Eukaryota > Metazoa > Chordata > Mammalia > Artiodactyla > Cervidae > Odocoileus > Odocoileus virginianus. The sequence continues at coordinate 254,489 of NW_027224270.1, forward strand.
TAGCAATGAGCATGAATGGATAGTTCAAAAAATGAAAATACAAATGGCTGTTAAAATATGACAGATGATTATATTACTCGGAATAAAGGAGTATTAAAACTAGGACGAGATGTCGTGTTTTTACCTAGCAGATTGGCATAAACTCAGTTTGACAATTTACTCTCTTGGCAACGATGTACAGATAAAAACGCTTAGATAATTTGGAGATGGGGATTCAAATTAGAAAAACCTCTCTTGGGCTTCCCTGTGGCTCAGATGGTAGAGAACCGCCTGCAGTGTGGGAGACCTGGGTTTGATCGCTGGGTTGAGAAGATCCCCTTGGAGAAGGGAAAGGCTACCCACTCCAGTATTCTTGCCTGGAAAATCCCATGGACAGAGGAGCCTGGTTGGCTACAGCTGATGGAGTCCCAAAGAGTTGGACGTGACTAAGCGCATACATTGTAGAAGGCAATGTAGCACAATCTATAAAAATTATAAAATGTATCTAACTTTGACTTAGCCATAGACTTCTGCAACTTATCCTTTAGTTATATATGTGTATGTATATACACATACACTTAAATCAGTATAAGGTTATTCACTGCAGCATTTATAGTATCAGGAAATTGGAAGTAATTCAAATGTTCTTTAATGGGAGTCTGGTTAAATCGATTACTGTACCCCATCCAGTGTAATACCGTGAATGAGAAAGCATTTATATACTGGTTGGAGAGAGTTCCAAGATACAGAAGCAGTGTTTCTAAAATTCTTTTTTCCCATAATGCATAGAAATTGCACATTATATTGAGACCCAGGACATACCGAGTTGGAAATGTTGGTATGGATGTGTGTTCATAATTGAGAGAGATTTTATGAAACTTTTTATATTTCTTAACATGATGCATTCTATTAAGAATGCATCCAAAAAGTCGACATCCAAAAAGTTGATTTTTTTGAATCTCAATTTGAAAAATATTTGTATAAAGGATTTTTAAAGTAACAATATGTGAATTTAGAAGAACATACAGCCTAGGAATGATTCACAGAGAAATGTGGGCTTGAAGTAGGTCTCGAGGATAGGCCAAAAGACTAGGGAAATTGTTTGGGGTTATGGTGAGGGACTGGAGGAGGGCGTGGCAACCCACTCCAGGATTCTTGCCTGGAGCACCCTGTGGACAGAAGAGCCTGGTGGGCCACGGTCCATGAGGTCGCAAAGAGTCAAGCATGACTGGGAACTATCACTCATCCAGCCTTTTAAATTATTTATTGGCACATTTATAAAATCAGTAAATCAATTTTGATTTTACTGTGCTTCACAAAGAGCTTGTGTAGCCATATCCAAATTATATTTCAGTGAATAATGTCAAAATATATATAGAAAAAATATCAATACCAGGAAAAAATAATCAGTAGTGGAAATTTAACAGCAGTAAATAAAATACAAAATGCAGTTTTGTTTTGTTATTAAATATAAAAACCCAGAGACTCTTGTTAGAGTAGTCTGCTAAAATCAAAGAATAAAAGAACTAGGTGAAATTTCAAGATTAGACAGTTCATTCCCTATTATTTTACAAGTGAGGTAATAATCTCTAAGGCAAGTAGCTCATGCTCAAAGTCACAGAACAACTAAATGTTAAAGTCAGATTTCCAGGTTCCTTTCAGTAAAAGTATATTTCTTATTAAATTGCATGTTGTTGGTCTCATCATTGTACATTTTATTGGAAAGAACATATAGTTTAGCTTGTATCCAGCTCACAGAAAGGCTGGCATATGTAACCAGAAATTTAAATTTTCAAAACAACAGTTATAGTCCCTGGAAGAGCAAATATTTGAAACAGATATGATTAATGAAATTATTAACAGGATGGTCAATCTAGGAAGAATATTACTTGTTCACCAAATTATTACATGAAAGGATGTAAGGAATTAACTTCATTTTTATTGACCTATTTTATTCTACACAGAGCATATCACCTAAGCTGTACAATAAAATTTTATCTTCATTTTATGAAATACCAATAATTAATTGTCTATATTTGTTTAAAATAGTTAAGATCTACATATGCTGTGCTCCTTGCTCAAATCAAACATCTAGTAAATAATAGGTGATTTGAATGTGGTTTTGTCTGATTAGAAGTTTAATCTTAAATTGTTATAGTTGATGCTTGAGATAAAATAACTTGAATTAAGAAAAGGATATTTTATATATTTTAATAAAATGTATGGTTTTTAACTAACAAGCAAAATGTAGTTTCTTAAAGACCTATAATAATTTCCGTGTTGAGCTTGAAATTTAACTATAAGTTATTGTAGAAAAAGTTAACTAGTGTCATGGTTAGAGAGGAGGAAGGATATTAATTTGTTTAAAGTAAAGTTTTACTACCAATAAGTTCTAAAGGAAATTTCTCCATTGGGATTTTAGATGTTGCAATGTCCTTAAAAATGTTTCTGCAGAAGTTTAAGGACAGATTGCATAGATTTTTGCTTTTAGTGTCCTTTCATAATAACCAGGGGCATAATATTAAGTTGTATTTTATACAATGCAATGAAACACATTCTGCATTGACATTTTTTGTCTGTTTTCAGTTTCTGCTGAATAGAATAATAGAATTCGAGGATCCGGATTTATAGTCAAGATAGTAATAAAGTTATCATTAAATGCCGTAGAAATTTAAACAAGTACCAGAATACCAAAAGATCACACATATGATATTTACAAATCTCTTTCTTAATTATATACCTGAACAATTTAAATTTAGCCAAGTTGGTAGAAGATCCACACACTGAGTGCAAAATATCTTAACATGGAATGAGGTATTGTTGAAGTGTTGTTTTCATTCATACTTTGCCCTTAATGGGGGAAAAGAAAAGAGCACTCAATATATTGCCAATAATTGATCATTCAAAATTTTGTAAATTTTCTGGATAACTTAATGGAGGTTACCATGTCTTTTACTGTCTTACTTTTCAAGTCTTGAGCTTAGACACTGAGAATATATTTAATTGTTCTGAAACCCCAGAATACAATGGATTTAAGATAGTGAGATCTGGAAAGCAAGGTAAGTCTGTACTAAGAAGAAGACAGAGGCATTCCGATGCAGAGTATTTTTTATTAATTGCTTTATTTTAATTAGAGGATGATGACTTTGCAGCATTGTGACGGTCTTTGCCATGGGTGGCGTGCGTCGGCCACAGGTGTACGCTGCCCCCCACCTCCCTCCGCACCCCGCCCCGCTGGGGGTCCCAGAGCACCAGCTTCGGGTGCCCTGCCTCCTGCATGGGACTTGCACCGGCCACCTCTTTCACATATGGTCATGTACAGGTTTCAGCGCTGTTCTCTCAGATCACCCCACCCTCACCTTCTCCCACTGAGTCCGAAAGTCTGTTCTTTACATCCATGTCTCAGTGCAGCCTGTTCTTAACGTTGGGACTTGTCTGATTCAAAGCGGGAGAGACGTGGTGGGCAGGGTAGGAGGGACGAATGAGAGGTGGTCAGGAGTGAGGCAGGTGAGCTGGTAAGGAGACAGGCAGAGAGAACAGATGGGGCCTGCTCTGCCTCCGAGCCGGGTCAGTCTCTTGACTTACATGCTCGCTTTTCCCTATAACCACTCTCTGTGTGTGCCCTTGGAGCCTGCAGCCCGCAGAAACTTCTGAGGTGGAAAACCTCTGATGGTGGTCTGTCATTTCCACCTTGCTGTTAGTCAGTTTTAGTTAATATATGTATTTACTATTCCATCCATAACTGCTCCCTTATAAGCAAAATGAGGGCTCCCCTGGTGGCTCAGCTGGTAAAGAATCCGCCTGCAGTGCGGGAGACCTGGGTTCAGTCCCTGGGTTGGGAAGATCTGCCAGTGAAGGGAAAGGCTGCCCAGTCCAGGGTTCTGGCCTGGAGAATCCCGTGGACTCTACCGTCCATGGGGCTGCAAAGAGTTGGGCACGCCTGAGCAGCTCTCCCTTCCGTCCACTAGTCCATGAACATGTCCTCCCCCTCTGGGTCTGCCCCTCTGTGCAGCAGGCATGGCGCTCAGGTACCGCCTGCTGCTACTGCCCGTGTGCAGTCTGACGTCCCCACGCGGTAGGAAGCTCCATGGGAGCAAGGGGGTGGTTTGCTCATCCTTCATGTGTCTTACCCCATCTGATGCATCATTCACCAAATATCTGTTGTTATTTTTGAGAAAATCTGGACACTTAATAAATGCTTGATAAATATTTGAAAAAATCTGTAACTTAAAGATATTAATATTCTGTTTTTATAGAAAATATAAAAATGTTAGCATAGTTTAGATTTATGAATGAGATTCCTTTGGAAATGGCACACTTCCTTTCAGTTCTTTTTGTATAATAGCTTTTTTGTTATATTTTTCATTTCCTTCTATATTGTGTTATATTAGAAGTTGCTTTTTCATATAGTTATTTTTCCCTTGTAAATTTCATAAATACTTTTAAGGACAGATAGGAAGTATTTTTAATGTTCTCTTATTTAGCTTATATGTATTTTATACTACTGTGAACTGTATATGATTGGTTTCATAAAATTCATTGGACACCTCAATGAGATTTCTCTTTGATATTAACTTTAAAATAGTGAAGCAATCTTGTATAATATTTAGTATTTCTTGTTTGCAAACTATTGTCCTGTATTAACCCATTTCAGAAGTGAAAATGAAATACCAGAATTGACATTGCTTGTTTTCACTTTTTAGAAAAGCCACTAATCATTCTTTATGGTATTAGCTAAATCAGTGCTCCCTTCTGCTGCGTTGTCCTTGAGGGAACAATTTAATTGTGCCACAAAAGACTTGTCCCACATCCTACTTTACAGCGACTAAATATGCATGCCGAGAATTTTAATGACTTGAAAATAATAGGATTTAAATTAGAAAGACCAAGGACATTAAAAAGATACCTTCAAGTGATTTTTTAAAATGGAAAGCCTTGTTCGTATATAAGCCTTAGAGAAAATGAAACTTTAAGGTTTTCTTTCTGTTACTTATATAACAACTGGCATACATTAAGACTATACCAAAAATTAAGGTCTTATAAGAGAAATACCCATGCTGGGAAATAATAATCTAGTAGACATCCTTGAGTCTTGATTGATAACTATTTAAAACCAACAAAGATCAGTTACAGCTTCTCTCTCTGTTAGTAATAAAAGACCGTCATGTTCAAGTCATGGCCTTCACTGTTTTGTGGTTTTATTATTGGAAATATTTTGTAATGGTGAACTCAAGAGGTATGATTTTACTAATACTTTCTAGTAATGCTATGTTCTCTTTTAAATAATAAATCTGTGTCTTTTTCTGCCCCTAGAATAATTTCAGTTGGTGACTAAAAGAGTAATTTTTTAATGTCTGTAACACTGGACTGTGAGAGAGTCAATAGTTTGAAAAGTCTTTTCTAGAAATAGCTTCTAAAAAAAAATGTCCTCCATTCCTCTTGCGATCTTGAAACTAGGGTTTCTGGAAGGTCATCAGTGTTATCTAAAGTAAATAGGTCAAACTTTTCTAGGAATTCATAGGTTTTAAGCATGTCTCTTTAATTAGCATTCAATAAATGTGTATTGTGTCTATCTTATAATAGAAATTATATTAGCTACTGGTTTATCCCCAAAGAAATTAGAGTCTGGTTGGGAAGACAGACAAGTAAATAAGAATTATGACTGAGGTGCTAAACCTTATTCTGGAGGAAATTTATGGTCTCTTTAGAGGACATAAGAGGGGCCTCTTACCTTGACAGTTCAGGAACGCTTCCAAGAGTTGTGCAGGATGACTGAGAGTATGCTGTGAGGAGCCTGCAGAACATAGTGTTTGAAACAAAGCAGCTGATCTTGGGGTGAGGGATTCTGTGCAATACTGAAGATACAAGCATTCCAGTTTGTACACCTGCAGTGGAGAATATACTCGCAGTCAGGGAGGAAGGGAGAATAAACACGGTGGGCAAAGTAATGTCTCCTCACGTGTGTCTGTGTCCTGATCCCCAGAACCTGTGGATGTGTTCTGTCACATAGCAAAAGGGACTTTGTAGATATGATGATGTCCAGCATCTTGAGATGAAGAAATGATTGTGTGTCATCCAGGTGGGCCCCGTGTCATCACAAAGATCCTTCTAAGGCAGAGAGGGAGCAGAGAGTCAGAGACAGAGAAGTGCAGCTCTAAGAGGATTGTTTGGAGTCATATGTCTAAGCGACAAGGAAGGCAGGCAGTCTCTGCAGACTGGAACAGGTGAGGAAAGGATTCTCCTCTGGAGTTTCCAGAAGGAATGGAGCTCTGCCAACACCTTGATTTCAGCCCCAGGAAGCCCCTTTCAGGCTTCTGAGCTCCAGAATTGCAGGATAAGTTTGTGTTGCTTTAAGCCACTGTGTTTATGATCATTTTTTAACATCAGATTAGAAAACTAACACTCAAAGTGAGATTGGAGAGATCCAGAGGCGTCAAGCAGTCACTACTTCATGCTGGAGGATCTGGTCTTTGGTCTTGGGGGCAATATGAAGTTTTGAATTGTTTTATTGTGGGAAAACATCAAGATCAGATAGATCATATGCTTCACTGTAGAAACCTGTTAGTGAGTGATTGACAGATGGGATTTCAAAGTTGGGATGCATGTAAAACATAGGGATGGGATTTGAACAATGATTGGGTGTTTGTGGAGGTATTGAAGATTGGGTGAAACTGCAGATGATTAGCTTAGTTACACTTCGGAGTCAACAAGACTTGTCAAAGAACATGGGTGAGAGAGAGGTTTCAGGGATTACTTTCAGGTTTGTAATTTCAGCCACTCGGGGGTGATGTTGTAGACCGAGGTGTGGTCATAAACGAGATTTAGGGGGAAATTTCAGGCATGTTGAGTGTGAAGTGTATGTGGCACTTCCAGATAGAAGGTCCCTAAGGAGATTGGTATATGTATTTAGAATTTTGGAGCAATCTCAGAGATGCAGATATAGCCAGGAAGTCACTAGCATTTAGGGACGGTGCCTGAAAGCCGAGACAAGATGAGCCAACCCAGGAGAGGAGCGCCTCTGACAGCTGGCCCCGGGGGTGGAGGACGAGGGGGTCCAGACCCCCGCCTGGCCCGGCCCTTCAGCCAAGCCTGCTGCCCTCGGTCACATCACATCTGTACTGCTGACAGCTCACTTACCTGTCTTTCCTTCAGGATCCTTTTTTTCTTTCCTCTTTTCACTAGATTTATTTTTCTAAAAATAACTTTTTATCATAGCAGTCTCCTATTTTAAACAGCTATGCCTATGATATTTTTTTTTTCTTTTGTGAATCAGTGCAGGGTTATGAGTCTGTTTAGGATTATGTCTAGTTTGATCCTTGTTCATCTGCCTGATTCAGCCCCTTCTTCCCTGCTTATGTTTTTCCCTTTTCCTTCTGTCATCCCTTTGGATGACATAGGCTTATATGTGAGAATTTAGACCCCCAAAGTCAGTATGTACAAGCGTGAACTCACTGTGTTGAGTCTCTCCTTCATTCCCCCACCATGGCCCTGCTTCTCAATCTTGGTTTTGTTAACACCATTCATTCAGACTTGTAAGGTACAAAAAAATTAATTGGAATATTCATCTAACCCTTGTTTTCCCTCAGTCTTCAGAGTTAATGAGTCATGAGTTCCTGAAACTCAGTTTTGTTCAGCCGCTCAGTCGTGTCCGACTCTGTGACCCCATGAACCGCAGCACGCCAGGCCTCCCTGTCCATCACCAACTCCCGGACTCCACCCAAACTCATGTCCATCGAGGCGGTGATGCCATCCAGCCCTCTCATCCTCTGTCGTCCCCTTCTCCTGCCCCCAATCTTTCCCAGCATCAGGGTCTTTTCCATTGAGTCAGCTCTTTGCATCAGGTGGCCAAAGGATTGGAGTTCCAGCTTCAGCATCAGTCCTTCCAGTGAACACTCATTGGAACTCGAGCCTCACAAATGACTCCCCGTCGCCCTTCCGGCCGGCCGGCCCGCGCTGCTGCCCCCTCAGCGCAGGCGGTCCTGGAGGCCGGTCTGAAGACGCTGTGAAAAGCCCTCTGCCTCACGTGCTGCTAGTCCTTTGCCCCATTGCCAGGTTTAGATCTTTGGGGTACCTCTGTAATACCTGATCTGCCCTGGTGGCTCAGACGGTAAAGCATCTGCCTACAATGCAGGAGACGCGGGTTCAATCCCTGGGTTGGGAAGATCTCCTGGAGAAGGAAATGGCAACGTCTGGGAGATGCTTCAAATACTCTCAGGAATCTGCGTCTCCTGTCACTCGGGTGGAAGCATCCTAGCATGCAGGGACCTTTTGTGACCCGGCTCCTTTCAGCCTTTCCAGTTGCTTTCCCCTCCAGTCCTTCACGTGTCTGGAATCCCTGTCACTTCTCAGAATGGGATTTGCTGCTTCCCACCTTTCCATCTTTGTATCTGGCATGCATTTTGACTGTCATTTTCTTTTGAAGCCTTTCTTCACCCCACCAGTTCAAATTAGGTTCTCCTTTCCTTGTGCTTCCATAGAATTCTGCACAAGCCATGACAATAGCACTTATTTTGTAGTATTTCAATTATTTTAATTTCTACATACTTCAAGTAGTGGATCTGTGAAGTCATGGACTATATTTATTTATTTTTGTCTTCCTTGAGCCTTGTTTAATTGTGGTTTATAAAAGGCCCTAAATAAATAGGAATTGAAAGAATACTTTAAAGAACATAGTATAGTATAAACTCATAGATGCTGTTGTGTACAAGATGTCCAAAAATATCTAGGTATTAATAGGAATGTTATAATTAATAAACTGGGTGATAGTCTAGTCCTTGTTCAGTGTATATAGTAGTACCTAGGTGAGTTAGACTATAACACTAGTAGCCACCTTCAAGAAAGAGGCAGTGAAACTAGCAAAGACCCAGATTGGGAGAACTGTAGGGATTACTACAGTGGTGGAAACGTTATACAACTACCAGTAACTAAGGAAACAACTATTCTTCAGTGTTTCAATGGTTTTTTATGTGTGCCGTCCGCTCAGGACATATTTATCGATAATGGAGTACATTTCTAGGCTGTTAAAAGAGTGTGCAAGTTATTCCCAGCTAGCACAGATCATGTGAATCAAAGTGTTTTCTTAGATATTTTGGAGAAACCCACATCACTGATCTAACTGGTGGCAAGTTGTATTTTCTTATTAACCCTTGGCGTTAGAGGCAGTAAAGCAGTGCTCTTCCCATTAAGATTTTTCCTGATTATTTCCTGGAGCTGATTAGGCAAGAAGGGCTGTTCAGAGGGTGATTCAGGTTGACACCTGCTCCGTCAAATGTATGTTCACTGATTCTGTTTCTTAAAATACTTGAGACAACACACTTGATCTCTTTGAGACCCAATTTACGTTTCTTAACTACTGTGCAGTGCAGTTGTAAAGACACAGTGGTGAAAGCACTTTGTAAATTCTCAAATACTTTAAAAAGTCACATATTAATATTATCATATAGTATGCAATGAAATTATGGCTAACTAGGTTGGAAGGTTTAATATCCATAGACTTGGGAAAATGTACTATCCATTACACTTCGAGAACTTTTAAAAAATCAAGATATATGGCTGTTGGTAATCATTCTCATTATAATGTACACTTCCTTAGTACTCATTAGGTTCCTATTACAGAAATGTAAGTTTGACCCAGATATATTAAACATATATCCTTGCAATCTGGGACAAAAGACAGGGAAGACTCTGTATCATTGTGTGGGTAATAGATTGAAATAATGAGTTATACTGAATGCGTTCTGAAAATAGAAAAGAAACTAGGTATATTTCAATGGTGAGGTCTCTCGTTTAATAACCTAAAAGACAGTAGTGGAGAAACACATGGAAATCAGAGTTATTAAAACAGAAAAGTGGAGCTATAATTGGAAAGTGAAGAATTTAGAAAGGCTGTTTAATTTATAGGTGGTATATTTCATATTTATGTATTAAGGCATATTTCACATATGTATTTAGTCAAATATTATATATTGTCAAATATTAAAGAGTTCAAGAAATGTTATATAATATTACGTTGAATGAAGAGTATGTAATTTTTAAAAGTTATTTAAAAAAGTAATTCGTGTTGTAATATCCCTTTCTTATCTAAATATATCACTAACTGTCGTATAAAAATCCTAATTCTGTTAATACTGGATATTATGCAATATTACTTCCCTCCATTACTTTTAAAAAATAATTCATATTACAGGCTAGTTTTGGTATGTCAACTAAGTGACCATGAAAGAGAGTATGTCCTGTTTTGATAACTTCTCTGTTCCAATTCCTTTGTCTAATAGAAACCACTCAAACCAAAATACTTTAAATACTATTTCTCTAATGATGTTTCATCTGAAATATATAAAAGTGTGTAACTTCATCCCAGATTCCTATGTCAAGAAACTAATGTGTTTGAGGTTGTTTTCAAATTGGTTGATTATTTAGGCAGTTTGGCAAGAATATAGGATATACCTAGAAGTCACAGTGAAAATTCTGTGCCTGATGGTTTGGACTAATAAGAAAATGTGAATTTCCAAACACCCAAGTTGAGCATACTTATTATTGTCACCAGATCCCCTTAGTCCTCACGCAGTCGTTAAATATCTGCAGTGGGTCTTCCTGAATGATATGAAGAAGCAAAGAAACCAGTGAATGCCGGCCTCACATTTTGTTGCACAAACATGCACCCTAATAAAGTCTCTTGCCATTGGTTCACACTTCAGTGAAAATTGGATGTCTGTTTCTATTGGGAGGGTTTTTTAGAGAAGTTTTTCTAGAAGGAATTTAGGTCATCATTTGAAGTAAATGGATAGAATAGCCTGTTATACTTCATCATTTTGACAAAGGCACTAAAGAGTAGCTGAAGTAGTTCTTTTGTTCATAATTGAAGTTTAATTTGTTTTAGTTTACTTCCATTGTTTAATAATTATGGTAAACATTAAAAAGAGCTATAATATTTATTGGCTTGTTTATGCATAGCATACTTCATTTGGAGACTCTTGCAAATATATGGTTAATAAAAGACTTAAAATTAGCTGATGATGACACTAGAATGAAGAGAAAAAAGCACAGTTAACATGTTTAATCAGGAAATAATTGTTATATAGCAATGTTTATGAGACTTTGTGAGTTAATAAACAACAAAAGTAGGAAGAAAGGAAGCTACTTGGAAGAACAAAAATTCATAGTTCTGAAACCTGAGAAGCAGCACCTGGAAAGTCTTTACTGAGAAGGTGTTGCCCAGTCGCTCGGTCGTGTCCGACTCTGTGACCCTGTGGCGGCAGCACGCCAGGCTCCTCCGTCCTTCGCCAGCTCCCAGAGTCTGCTCACACACGTGTCCGTCGTGTCGGGCGCTGTCTCACCATCTCAGGCTCCGCCTCCCTCTTCTCCTCCTGCCCTGGTCCTTCCCAGCATCGGGGTCTCTTCCAAGGAGTTAGCTCTTCATATGGACATATACTTTGTATTAATACTTATGTGTACTCTAAGTCAGGCGTTGGTCTAAGAAAACACCTCTGAGGTGGTATTATTTTCCCACTTCTGTAGATGAGGGAAGTGAAGCCCTGAGAAGCTAAGTAATTTTCTCAAGCATACTTAGGTGTTAAGTGGAAGCACAGTAGACCCTGGATTCCAACGGAAGCAGCTGGCCTGGCTCTTAAACACTGTGCTGTCCCACCTTTCCAAGTGTGTACGGAGGAGAGTAGCTGCAGTGCCATCTTTGTAGGGAGTAAACTGACTTCTGTGTGATTGTTCTCATTACCGCTGTCAGTGACGCCAATTAAGGACCCGTGAAGCTGAGTTACTTTAAGAAATATCAGTGCTTTCCACTCTTAGTTGTAGAGCTCCCTGAAGTTTACCCCCTAGACCTGTGGTTTTGAAAGTGCATTCCCTGGATTAGCAGCATCAACATTCCCTCTTGTTAGAAATGCGTATTTCCTGGCCTCATCCCAGACCTACGGACTCAAAAAGTCTGGAGTGGGGCCAAGTCCTTTAGGGCTTCCCAGTTTGCTCAGATGGTAAAAAATCTGCCTGCAGTGCAGGAGACTCAGATTTGATCCCTGGGTCGAGGAAGATCTCCTGGAAAGGGAATGGCAACCCAATCCAGTATTCTTGCCTGGAGAATCCCATGGACAGAGGAGCCTGGTGAGCTACAGTCCATGGGGTCGCAAATAGTCAGACATGACTGAGCGACCAACACTTTCACTTCACTCTAGGTGATTCTGATTCTCCCTGAAGTATAAGCACCATTAATTTAGATGAGTAAAGAGCTGTCCTTACCCTACAAATTCTCTAAATTCCCTTATGTCTGTAACTTAGACAGACATATATATAGGGAGAATATAGGAGGAATTTGAAATAATGATATGTGTATTCTGCCTTTGGAAATAAGAGAAGAAATCACATTTATCAAGTAATAGGTTGATAATTATTTGAGGTATAAGCAATGACCTCTTTAAACTTTAATCATCTTAAAATATCCTAATGATCAAGAGTCAGTGAAGCAGAAATGCCTATTTTATGACTTTTTGGAGAAGTTGATGTTCCAAAGTTGATTTTTGTAGTCTCATCAGAATAAAGATATCTAAAATGATATTCTGCATGAACACTGTATTTTTTTGGTCTTCTTTTTTATGAGCTGTATGTTCACTGTAATTCTGAAGTGATTCTAAGACAGAAAATGATAAAGTTCATCTACTTAAATAATACTTTTTTTTTCATTTATTTTTATTAGTTGGACGCTAATTACTTTACAATATTGTAGTGGTTTTTGCTATACATTGACATGAGTCAGCCATGGATTTATATGTATTCCCCATCCTGAACCCCCCTCCCACCTCCTCCCCACCCCATCCCTCTGGGTCTTCCCAGTGCACCAGCCCCGAGCACTTGTCTCATGCATCCAACCTGGACTGGTGATCTGTTTCACCCTAGATAATATACATGTTTCGATGCTGTTCTCTTGAAACATCCCACCCTCGCCTTCTCCCACAGAGTCCAGAAGTCTGTTTTGTACAAATGTGTCTCTTTTTCTGTTTTGCATATAGGGTTATCGTTACCATCTTTCTAAATTCCATATATATGCATTAGTATACTGTATTGGTCTTTATCTTTCTGGCTTACTTCACTCTGTATAAAGGGCTCCAGTTTCATCCATCTCATTAGAACTGATTCAAATGAATTCTTTTTAATGGCTGAGTAATATTCCATGGTGTATATGTACCACAGCTTCCTCATCCATTCGTCTGCTGATGGGCATCTAGGTTGCTTCCATGTCCTGGCTATTATAAACCCACTCCTGGGTATACACACCGAGGAAACCAGATCTGAAAGAGACACGTGCACCCCAGTGTTCATCACAGCATGGTTGATAAATTATAATTTTTAACCCTGTGTTTGGTTAATTGTAATGTGGTAAAGAAAACTAAACTGTAACAATTATTTTTTCAGAGAAATGTCCTTTGACCTCTAGGCAGAATCAGATACCCTGCTACACATTTTGAATTTCCTCCTCAGTATTTTCCATTTTTTGTAATTCTACATTTACTAGTGTGACCCTGTTTAAGCCTCATTCCCTTACCCATAAAATGGTAATATTCTTACCTTACTGATTGTGTTCTCTCAAATGAGATAACATGCTTGGAAAACGTGTACTTGTTTCGTAGTCATTTGTTTAAGACTACTGATATAATACTGTATGCTACCACACAGTAAGCCCCACGAAGGCATGTGCTGCTGGGTCCTGTAGCACTTTTTGATTATCAAGTATTTGTTGAATGGCTTGATGGACTGAATGACTCTAACTTTATGAGAGGCCATGGCAGTGTGTGGCTGTGTACAGCACCAGTAACAGTTTTAGAGATCGTTGAGCCTCTTTTGTAGCTTCACCAGCATTTCTGGTGAACGAGTCACTGGCACAAAATTCTAAGACTGATAGCATCTTTAACCAAGATTTATAGGTAGACAGTGACATAGCATGTTCTCCCTGTCTTACTGGTTTTCTGCTTCCTCAAAACCCTATTCTCTTACTTTATTCTCTGCTTGCTTAAAGTATCTTGGTGCTTTTGGTCTAAAGCAAGTTGAAATCTAATCATGTTTTGAAATTGAGTTGATTTTTGGAAGAAATCTGGACAGCTGATTCATAGTATTCTTGATATTTTTATCATATCTACTTTATTCATAAATATGAAATATATGCGAAGTAGTAAATTAACTTTTGGCCTCTCGTGACAGTGAAATATTTGACTGGGCAGTCATGGTTAGCAGTTTCATCAGCACGTGGAGCAGATGAATGGTGTTTCTGAGCCATCAGAGCAGAGGAAAGTGTGGAGTTACTCATCAGGAGACCGCCAGTAAAATTTGATTTTAGGCACTTCAGAATTTTATTTGTAGCATCGAGGTCACAGAGGAGCAAAAGAATCAGCAGAATTTAAGAACAGTCAGAAGATAAATGGTGGTTTAAAAAATTACAGGTCCTAGATCAGTTAGAGTGTCTTACCCAGGTCCTTCTTCCAAGAAAGGATAGAATTGTGAGACAGCTCAAGAATCCTGCTCAAGACCTGCTAGCCGAGGTACACACGCACACTCACACCTTCTCTCCCCCTTTCTCTGTCGCGTCTTCTCTTCCTTTCGCTGCTCTCTCGGTCTCTTCATGCCATCTGCATTATTTACTGAGCGGCCGCCGTGCAGCTGGCGCTGGCCTTGCAGTGGACAACGCAAGAGACGTGGTGCCTGCTCTCCTGCCGTGTGTGCTCTCTGTTACAGGATTCTTCAGGAGGCTTCTCTTGAGCCACCTAATCCTTCTGGTACTTCTCTGTCTTCTTTGCCTGCCTTCCTTTCTGAATACTTTTGCAGACGTGAGAAACTCCTAAAAGACTGCCGAGAACTCTGTATCTTACCTTTCTTATATCTTAAACTTTGTGGAGAATTAAAGTTAATGAAGGCAAAGATCTAGAGGCATGTGAGAAAAGGAATTGGGAATATATTCACCAGAAAACTACTTCCAGAAACTACTCAATTAGTTGAGTTAAAAATAACTTGGTAGTTGTTGTTCACTTGCTAAGTCGAGTCTGACTCCACATCCTAATGGACTGCAGCATGCCAGGCTTCCCTGTCCTTCACCTTTTCCTGGAGTTTGCTCAAACTCATAGAAATAAAAAAATTGAATAAAATGTCCCACCCAAACCAGCTAATGATACGCACAAGTGTAAGTATCTTTAGCGTCTAAAACTGAAAAATATAAAATTAAATGTCCATTGAAAGAGATGGATAAGGAAGACGTGTGTGTATACACACACACACACACACACACACACACACACACACAATGGAATATTAATCCACCAGAAAAAGGAATGTGATCATGCCATTTGCAACAACATGGATGGACCAGAGATTGTCATACTGAGTGAAGTAACTCAGACAGAGAAAGACAAATATCGGATGATATCCCTTATGTGTGGGGGGGAAAAAAAAAAGCGGTATAAAGAACTTATTTAAAAAAGAAACAGAATCACAATTGCAGAAAACAAGCTTAATGATTGCCAGGAGGGATGGGATAAATTGGGAGGTTGGGAGTGACATGTCTGCACTACTGTATATAAAACAGGTGAGTAAGAAGGGCCTGCCATTAGGCACAGGGAACTCTACTCAGTACTCTGTGATGACCTGTATGTGAGATGACTCTAACAGGAGTCGGTATATGTATAATGATCCACTTTGCTGTAGCTGAACACTGACACAGCATTGTATATCAACCATCCTTCAATAAAAATTTAAAAATCAAAGTAAAATTTTTATTGAGGTGTACGTGCTTAATATGATGTTGACAGGTGTTCAGTATAACTCAACTTGTTAAATACTGTACTCTGTTTATAGTTACCATACACTAGCGGCTTATTCACTGCTGCACAGTGTGTCTCTGTAGCTCGTTCCTCTAACAGTCTGTGCCTCCCAGTGCCCCGCCGGTGTGTTTCCCCTCCTCCCTTGCTGCTCCTTACTGATGGCCGTGAGTTTGTTCTCTGTATCTGTATGTTTCTCTTTTGTTATGTTCAGTAGTTTGTTGAATCTTTTAGAGTCCACGCAGGAGTGATATCACACAGCATTTGTTTTTCTCTGTTTGATTTATTCACTTAGTATAATACCCTCCAAGTCCATCCATGTTGTTGCAAATGGTGAAATTTCTTTTTTTTTTTTATGGCTGAGTAGTATTGCATTATGTATGTACACACATCTTCTTTATCCATTTATCTGTCAATGGACACTTAGGTTGCTTCCATATCTTGAGAATTGTAAATAATGCTGCTCTGAACATCAGAGTGCATGTGTCTCTTCAAATTACTGTTTTTATTTCACATATATATAGATTCTCAGGAGTGGAATCGCTTTGTCATGTGGTAATTCTGCTCTTTGTTTGGCTGCACCAGATCTTAGTTTCGTCAAGTGGGATCTTTACTTGAGGTGTGTGGGATATAGTTCCCTGACCAGTGACTGAATCCAGGTCCCCTGCACTGGGAGTTCGGAGTCTTAACCACTGCACCACCAGCGAAGTCCCTGCTTTTAGTCTGGAGTTTTTGGGAAACCTGCATTTTGTTTCCCACAGAGGGTGCACCCATTGACATTCTCACTAATAGTGTCCCAGGGCTTCCTTTTCCCTGCATCCTTGCCAGCATAGTTATTTGTGTTCTTTTTGATAACAGACACTATGACAGGTGTGAGGTGTTATCTCATTGTGGTTTTGATTTTTTAGTTCCCTGATGATTAGTGATGTTGAACACATTTTCAAGTGCCTGTTGCCATCTGAATGTCCTCTTTGGAAAAATATCTACTCAGGTCTTCTGCCCAATTTTATTGGTTTTTTTTTCTGATGTTGAATAATATGAGCTGTTTATATATTTTGGATATTAATCCCTTGTCAGTTATATCTTTTGCAAGCATTTTCTATCATAGACAGTAGGTTATCTTTTCATTTTGCTGATGGTTTTCGTTTGTATGTAAAAGCTTTTAAGTTTGCTTAAATCTGTTTTTGTTTTTTGCTTTTATTTTCTTTGTTCTAGGGTACAGCTCACAAAATACTGCTATGATTTATGTCAGAGTGTTCTACCTATGTTTTTGTCTAGGAGTTTTATGTTTTCCAGTCTTATTACACTTAGGTATTTAATCTCTTTGAGTTTATTTTTGTAATGTTTATTTTGTAATGTTCTAATTTCTTTCTTTTCCTGTAGCTGTCCAGTTTTCCCAGAACCACTTATTGAAGAAACTGAATTTTCTCTGTTGTATATTATTCCCTCCTTTGTCATAGATTAGTTGACCTACAGTGCATTGGTTTGTTTCTGGGCTCTCCATTCTGTTTTATTGATCTGTGTGTTTGTTTTTGTGTCAGTACTATCTTGTTTTGATAACGCTATATTGTTTTGATGACTGTAGGTTTGTAGTAGTCTGAAGCCACGGAGCATGAGTCTTCCAGCTCTGCTCTTTTTTTTTTCAAGGTTGTTTTGGCAGTTGGGTTTTTTGAGTTTTGTTCTAGTTCTGTGAAAAATACCATTTATAGATTCCAGTGACAGGAACTGCATTTGAATCTGTAAATTACCTTTGGTCATTATAGCAATATTAATAGTTCTAATCCAAGAACATGATATATCTTTCCATCAGTCCTTCAGTTTCTTTCATCAGTGTCTTAAAAAGTATAAAATTTGAATGGAGGTTTAACTGAGCATATTTGAAAATATAGGAAAAAAATCTGGGAAATGAAATTGTTCTTAAATAAAGACATTATTCTGTACAGTGAATAAGTGCCAGTCAGTAGTTATTTCTCTACGTTCTTCATAGTTCAATTTCATTGAGTATTATGCTCATGTCTTTTCCTTAAACTTAAAAACACACAGATGTAACAATTTACTCTTTATGTAAAAGTATATGGGAAAATACGATAAAGAATGTGTCTAAAATCCGTTGGAAAGGGGATTGTCTCTCAATCACTGGCAGTGTGGTAGACTAGTTAGTTTAGTAAAGCAACAAGTTCGACACTGCTTGTTGCAATATTATGTTTAGAATTAATTAGAATTACCTATAGGCCTTTCCAGGTAGTGCCAGTGGGAAAGAACCTGCTTGCCAATGCAGGAGATGCAAGAGACACAGGTTCAATTCCTGCCTTGGGAAGATCATCTGGAGAAGGAAGTGGCAACCCACTCCAGTATTCTAGCCTGGGAAATCTGTTGGGGTCCAGCCCCAGCAGGATCCAGGGGAACCCTCAGGATGAACGGCGTCGGTGAATGAGAGAGAGAGAGAGAAAGAGACCAGACCAGGATATGCAGCAGAGTCTGGCAGTTGCTTTATTTTTCACCGTAGCCTTTATACCCTAAGTTGGTACATTTCTAAGGGGCAGATAAGCACACAGACTTAGTTTAACGTTACATCAGCTTGTCCTTCAGGAAACCAGGTGTGCTCTGTATATTTTTGTTTATGAGAGTCTTTTCCCATAGATTTTTTGTACATTATCTTCTGGCCTTGAGCTTAGCAGAAAACAGAAAAGTGGCAGTCTCATGGTACAGCAGGTTGTAACATAGTAGAAATACAATCCTGTTAACACAAAGGTCAGTCTTTTTGCAGAAGTTCTCAGCTAAATTTATCTAAAAAGTTTAACACACAAAGACTCTGCGGCTCTGGTGAGGCAGCCCCTGTTTAGCACTCCTGGTTAAAATTAACAATTATCTTATTGTTTTTACACTAGGGCTAAACTCTTATTTTTCTAGATCTCCAACTATATTAACAATAGTTTCCACTGCACAACCTCAGCACATTAACATCAATCAAACGTTGATCCAATAACCACTTTTAAAACAATATTTTTTGTGTTCTCTAATAGGGCTTCCTCACCCCCCAAAGGGCTCTGTGCCTATTAGGGCCTTTTTTTATGGTTAATCCCTATGTATAGTATCTTTTGGCCTTCAGGCCTGTTGACAATTTTTGGCTTGCACCTGGTGTAACTTTAAGCAACTTCAGTAGCCAACCCTGTCTTTTTTGTGGTTAATCTATTTTCTTTCTATTAGGTGTCATCTCTATGGGAACTAGATAGGATTACATTATTATGGAACAGAAATGCAAAGGATTGCAAAAACAGCAGATATAGCACAAAACAGGCTCTTAGTCTAAAAGTTAACTACCTGCAAGAAGTCACCAGCTAATCTCTTGCAATGGGAGCACACATTTATCAAACAAGCCAGAATGCCAGCAAAAGGGTTTGAATTGAAGCATTTCTTTCATCCCTGGCCCCTTCATAGGGTACCAGCGTCTAGGAGATTTATTAATTAGGGTTTTAAGTTGGTCTTTATTCAATGAAAGAGGAGCAGGAGAGCTCTCGGCAGGCAACACAAGAATCTGCAGCAGGGCGAACAAGAACAACAGCAGAAAAGGGGGGAGGATACAGGGTGGGGTAGAGGCCGAGGCCAACCTGGAGGGTCCCTTGTATCCTGAACGGCCTTGCGTGTCAGGTTTTTTCCTCATGACCTCGTCATGGATGGGATCCTGAATGGCCTTGCGTGTCAGGTATTTTCTTCATGACCTCGTCATGGGTGGGATCTCCCACAACGGCTCCCGGCAGAAATTCCATGGACAGAGGAGCCTGGTGGGCTCCAGTCCATGGGATCGCAAAGAGTCGGACATGACTGATAGTGCACATGCAGGCAGAATTACATATAAAAATTAAATCATAATAAAAGAAAAAATAGAATTTAATATTTATAAACTTCTAGAGATGGAGATGAAATCTTCAAAGGTTAGAAAACATATAGAAAATTAATAAGGATAATGTGACCAATTTTGATTATCTAACAATATATTAATCTTAAATTTTAAAAGAAAAAAAGTCTCAGATAAAAGAAGAAATCACAAACTTAACTCAGCTGCATGTGTGTATTTTTCTTTACTTAATCATATTAGGATTTTTACATTTTTTTCCATTCTTGTATATGACTATTTCTTTTACCGTGTCTTGATGATTAGTATAAGCCTTTGAAAAATGTTCAAGAAAAAAACATGTAAATATAATTGTTATATTAGTAGTATTTCCATTATTAAATTGTATATGGGATAAGCATGGTAATACAAAACTATTAATATGAAGGAGTTTAATATGCTACAGGGAGACATTTGGGCTTCTCTGGTGGTGCTAGCAGTGCCTGCCAATGCAGAAGACAAGAGGAGCGGGTCCGATCTCTGGGTCAGGAAGATGCCCTGGAGAAGGGAATGGCAACCCCCTCCAGTGTTCCTCTCTGGAGAGTCCCATGGACAGTGGAGCCCGGTGGGCTACGGTCTGGTCCATAGGGTTGCAAAGAATCAGACACTACTGAAGCAACTTAGCATGCACATGATAGGCAGACATTTAGTACATTTCTGTTCATTTGAATAAGAACATTTGTGCTCTGTTCACCAATGTTTGTTTTGGTTATTTGCAAACACTCATATTGTCCTTGTAGTCAGCCTAGGACAAGATGTATATCGTAATAGTTTTGTATTCTTAAAGTGCCTGTACTTGCTAAGGGATCAATACATGTTTCTTTTAAGAATTCATTAGGTAATTTGGGCCACACCACAGAAACAATCCACTTAATTTTTTTCTACTGAAAACATACAAAATAAGCTGCTTCTTAACATTAATCTATGTTAGTAAAAGCCAAAAAATATTTTTTAAAAACAATTAGCTAAGTCATGAAATAAAACATTGATGAATCTGAAACCACGCTAATACTTATAAGATTCTTTTTGCGGTTAGTCAAGTCAAGCAATATTAGAAGGAAAATGTATGACTTTACTAGCCTACTTTAACCTGGTACTTCTCATTTATATTCCACTTGTGTAGATAAATATTGTAATCATAATGTATAAAGCATGGTTGATAAATGATTTGATGAAATTTCAAAATGCCAGAACTGTAAAAAGTATTACGAATGGCATCTTGATTTATACTTAGTAATGTATTTCAATTTAGAAAATTGTGGTGACACTTGTTTTACAGTATTAGGTTACGCATGTATGTATGTATGTATAGATAGCTGCATCCTACCTGTCTACTTACAGTTCAGAGAAACAAACAAAAAGGGATGGGGGTTTGAAAAAATATTGCAAATGAAGAGAGAATGAAAGAAATGGAGGTGAGATTAGCATAAATTAAGTTAATACCTTATGAGTATTTTAGAGGCATCAATATTTTTGGTATTTGAAAGAGATGACGTGGGTACTAGTGTCAGTAGAGCCATGGAAAATACATCTTTATAAGGCTGGAAATAAGGGAGAGCATGATGAGAGTTATTACTCAGTAAGTACAGAGCTGAGTCATTTTCTTTAGCGTCTGTGAAATAAAGCTTAAATAAAACCGGGCAATACAGAAACCCTTTACCCAAGTATACTGCAGGACTGTTCATTTTAGACAGATATTCATGATTTGTCATACTGATAGCTACTAAAATAGTCTCAGTATGCTACACTTAACATTAAAATATGTACCAAACTTAATGTGGCATAAATAAAGCTTTTTGAAAATGTGTCCACACGTGCATAGGTATATACATACATACAAAAAGATATATCTTGTACACTGGTGCTTTTGTTTATAATGAGACAGAAGGAATGTTATTAACAATACTGTGTATTGGTGAAAATGTCGGTGTTGACACTCAGTACCCAGGTTGCACTCCCGTGTGCACACACATACACACTCACCTGTGTTTCACCTGGATTCTAGTTTATCATTGAAGGAGTTGATTGGCTTATAACATAGTTTAATTGTTCTAGTTACTAGCAAAGTAAATGAAAAAAGTATAGGCATATTTTTTAATCCTCAATGACTATAAATAATGAGTTATCATGTTTCCTACAAAACAAAAAACTCGATGAAAAATTATTGATTTTGTTATCCATATATGACTATAAAATTTAATGAAAAGATATAGATTTAATCTAAATAAAACACTTTTCAAATAGATGGACCACCTTTGATATCTTATTTTTTAAGAGATATATATAGTTTTTAACATTGTCATTTATACCACATTTTTGCAAAATTTGTCATCTCAAACAGATGAACAATTTTTTTGTACCTCGAGATCTCCTCCTTTACTCATTTTTATTCAGTATTTTTATTAAGTGCTGATTTCTCTCTCTTTTTTTTAGCACTTGCTATTTTACTGGGGAAAAGCTCTCTTTAAGCAGTTTCAGGCCCTCAAGCTATATGGCTCAGCCACAGAAATACATTAAATCATCTCAAAGTGTTCTCTTCCTTTGTCTCATCTAGTTCTTTTTCCCCACCGTATATCTCAAATTCAAGATGAGGATGTTCTTCTGATATTGAATAGTTGAATGATATATATTGTCCCACCAGTTCATCCTTATTTATCTTTGTATTGAAAGCTTAATGTCAAACTTGAGACCAGTTTTGAAGGTGAATGAAAGGAAAGGAACTTTGAGCTTATATTTAACATTTAATCATCATTCTGTGCTCTCTACATGCTGGGGATGCTTGATGAATGTTGATCAATAGTGATAACAAATACGATGAATAAGATGAATTGAGGTAAAGCTATACCCAGAAAAAGGCTTACAGATCTGCAACAGATAACAGAATCCTTAAGAAGTAAAATCTAGTCTCTGTTAAAAAGTAACAGAGTTAGTAAAAGGTCCCCTGCTCATAAAGGCAGGGTTTTTCTCTCTCTCTCTCTCTCTCTCTTTTTTTTTTTGGTACCTTTTCCTATTAAAACATTTTCTCTGTTAATTCCCTTGTGGGTCCAAGTCAGGGCACACATACACAGAATTAACCAGGAAACGTATCCTTGCTGTGAGTTTTTATGTTTTGCATCTCTTCCCAGTCTGCCTGCCATTGATAAGTTTTCAGTTTCCTCAGATCATTGGTTTACATATTTGGTCCAGAGTTTTAGTTGTAAGCGGTAGAAGAAATAGATGGTAGTAAGACTGCTTCATCTTATTTGTTACTGGAAGTCTCTACTCAAATTGCTTTTTAATTGATTTATATACAGTTTATTTTTGAAAAGTTTCTAGAGAATTCTTTGTAGTTTCTTTTTTTATTAGTTTGGTAATATGAATTATTTCAAACATGAAAAACTACAGAAAATAGTATGTACCCATATCCAAACTCATTTAAAATTTTTTCTGACATTTTACCATACTTACTTAATTTTTAAGAAGAATTGAAACAATATGGATAAATGTGAAGCCCTCCTTGATTCTGCTACTTTTTAGTCTCCTTGCTCCCTACTTAATTTTTCCTTATATTTTTATGCTATAATTATTCTATGCTTTTTGTACTAGCCAAGTACAATATTTTTTTGCTTTATATTTGTTGCATGTTTTTCAATATTTATAAAGCTGTATCATTCTGCAACTTGCTTTCTATAGTAAACATTTTAAAAAGTTATATTTGCCCATATTAATACTGTCATTGTTGTTTAGTCACTAAGCCATGTCCAACCCTTTTGTGACCCCATTCACTGTAACGTGCCAGGCTCCTTTGTCCGTGAGATTTTGCAGGCAGGAATACTGAAGTGGGTTGCCATTTCCTTCTTCAAGTGACCTTCCGGACCCGGGGATCTAATCCCCGTTTCCTGCGTTGGCAGGTGGGTTCTTTACCTCTAAACCACCTGGGAAGCCCATTAATAGTTTAGCTCAGCTTTATTTATTTTAACTGGTTTTAATTTTTGAATCATTTAAAAACTTTAGGGCTATAACACAATCCATATATTTTCTTGTTAATATTCTATTTTTTAAAATTTGCTTTTAGTTATCACTGACACAAACAATGAATAAAGAATATCCTTTATGTCGATGTGGGGTATGTGTGTGAGTTTCTCTTATTCAGTTCAGTTCAGTTCAGTGCTCAGTCGTGTCCGACTCTTTGTGACCCCATGGACTGCAGCACGCCAGGCCTCCCTGTCCATCACCAACTCCTGGAGTTTACTCAAACTCATGTCCATTGAGTCGGTGATGCCATCCAACCATCTCATCCTCTGTCATCCCCTTCTCCTCCTGCCTTCAATCTTTCCAGCATCAGGGTCTTTTCCAGATGAGTCAGCTCTTCACATCAGGTGGCCAAAGTATTGGAGTTTCAGCTTCAACATCAGTCCTTCCAGTGAACACTCAGAACTGATCTCCTTTAGGATGGACTGGTTGGATCTCCTTGCTGTCCAAGGGACTCTCAAGAGTCTTCTCCAACACCACAGTTCAAAAGTATCAATTTTTCTTCTCTTATTATTTATACCTAAAAAGTGGAGTAGCAAGATAAAAGGGTATGCGTATGTCTAATTTCGTTGGATGTTGCTGAATTGCTTCCTGATGTGTTTGTACCAATTTATACTCCTATCAATAGAGTAAAAATGTTTTTATTTCCCTACATCTCTGCCATGCTTATTATTTTTTGGTATTCTGATAGATATATTCTGATATATATATTTTGCTATTCTCCGGGAGTTGGTGATAGACCGGGAAGCCTGGCGTGCTGCAGTCCATGGGGTCGCAAAGAGTTGGACACGACTGAGCGACTGAACTGATTCTGATAGAGATAATTTCAATTGTATCCCACCATCACTAGAGAGATTGAAAATCTTTTTCTGTACGTCTTGTCTGTTCTGGTTTCCACTTTTGTGAATTGTATATTTGCTGTTTCAAGCTGAGCTCCTGGATCTATTTTTAGTTCCTCCGACTAAGGAGAAGGAAGTGGCTTTAGTGTAACTGTCTAATTCCAGACACATAACACAGAAACACAGCAGGCACAGCATTAACTGCACTTACTGCTTTGTGTCTGCGTTCCTTGAAAGTATTTATTTTGTTTCTGAGTCCAGCACAGCCTTTTTGACTATTTTTATATTTTACCTGTCATTTGTGTGTGTTCTCAAACACACAGGGGTCATGTTTTAAACTATGAATTCACTGTTTCATCTTGACCCTTTCTTTTCATAAAAGTGGTGGATAAACTGTATAAGTTGACATTTTATCTAAATAGGCTTGAGACAAAAATACAAGCATAAGATCAATAAATGTAAATTAAAATATGATACTTGTGTATCAAAAAGCATCGTAATAGAATTGGAAAATTGTTTGAAACAGATATGAGCAAGAATTCATTTATTTAATATATAGAGACCATTTATTCTAAGAAAAGCAAATTCTCCCTCTAGTAGAAAAATTGACAAAAGGAAAAGAATAGTTCACACACACTCACAAGAAACTGAAAATGTGAAAAATGTTTAAACCATGCATTTAAAGAAATATAAATTAAGAACCGATTCCCTCTATCTTTGCCTAGCAAATTGACAAACAATAGAAAATAAGAGATGTCATAGCTAATGAATGTATGAGGAAATGAACACTCATTCTCTTCTGATGAAAATGTAAATTGTGCTTTTTCTAAATGACATTTGGACATTTGGTATCTAATGCTGTGCTGTGCAGTACTACACAGCCAGTAGCCACGTTGGCTGTTTAAGTCAAATATTTATTTCTTCAGTCTAACTCACCACATTTCAAGTGCTTAATAGACTTACGACTTGTTGTTTAGTGGCTAAGTCATGTCCAAGTCTTGCAACTGCATGGACTGTCATCCACCAGACTTCCCTGTCCATGGGATTTCCCAGGCAAGAATACTAGAGTGGGTTACCATTTCCTTCTCCAGGGCATCTTCCTGAACCAGGACTGAACCCGTGTCTGCTGCCTTGGCAGGCGGCTTCTTTACCACGGAGCCACCAGGGAAGCTCAGACATACTGCGAGTGGCTGCAGACTGCACATAGCAGACGCAGAATTTCCATAGTCACAGGGTGTTTTATTGGATGTCACTTACCATTACTTTCAAAATATTCACATCCTTTTACCCCAGTAGCCCTACTTCTAGGGATGTAGTCTAAAGAATTACTAGAAGTTTAAGGATCATCATCAAAGCACTGAAAACAGTAGTAAAATTTTGGAAATAATTCAGATGTCTGCAAAAAGGAACAGATAAATGATTATAAATTCATGTATGAGGATAGCCTATTAAAATGTTTTTGCATTTGTTAAATGTCATGGAAATATGCTCATAATATACTGTTAACTGAACAAATAGGCAACAGACATTGTTTATAGCAATAGCATGGTAGTGTTGCAAGTTTTTGGTAATATTTTCTATCAGACACACAAGCCCACTCATATATTACTTTCATCATCACAAAAATTAAAAAATCAAAAGTACGTTGGTTTGGGATATGTTCATCTGGTTTTGAACCTTATGAAGCAGTTGGTAATTGTGGTCATTTTAGGTTGACTAGTTTTATCTGAAATTTAGTGTTAGTTGGTATATTTATATGTTTAAGTATCGCACTGTATATGTATGTGTAGGTGATATATCTTTGTAAAGATGAGTAGAAAATTGTAATTTTAAGTTTCTTCTTGAATAAATCTACTTATTTATTATTTTCTAATAATTATATAGCCTAAATAAAGTGATATGTTTTACATGGTGGCAAAATCTTATCTACCTCACCTTACTTATTAGGATTATTAAAGCAGTGTATTAGTTCTGAGTAAATTTGTAGAGAAAAAATTTGGTAAAAATTTTTTTCAGTTATTTGTTTTAAAGGTTAACTTAGCTACTGAATAAAATTAAAATACTGTGGAATCTATCCTTTTTATATTCTGATGTGCTAAGCAGATGTCATTATTATTGGAAAAGGTATAGTTAATAGTTTTGTTTTCTATAATAGGTTATTTGGAAAATTGAGAAATGATATTTAATTTCACTTTATTTAGCATTTAAAAGGTGGTTTTAATTACATGGTCTACTGATATTCGTTCAGTGGAGTTGTGAAGTAACACTTCACATTCTAAAATGCTTGAGCTGTTATTGACATTATATTAGGATAGTAGTCCCGTGTGTTTTCATTCAAAATAGTAGGAGACAGCAGTCTTTGCAGTGTCGTTTCATCTTGCAAAGGCCCTTTACATTGTTTTAATCATACCTATGGAGAGATACTTTATAAACAGAGAAATTAATCCTTTTTAGCATGCATTCTAATGATTGGACAAATGTGTAGTTACATAACTTCACCCACAATCAAATTCCAACACCCTCCAGAATTCTCCTGTGTTCTTTTCTAGTCCACCTAGCCCTTTAAAACTTATTAAGAATATCATATGAAAGAAATCATTCAGTGTATATCCTTCTAAGTTTGACCTTCACTGAGCGAAGGGCGAACGCAATTCATCCGTGTTGTTGCACAGAGCAGACGTTTTCTCCTCTTTGTAAATGAGCAGCAGTCTGTTCTATGGCTTTACCACAGTCTGTTTTTCCATTCTTCAGTTGAAAGGTATTTCCAGTATTTGGTGATTATTAACCTAATTGCTGTAAGCATTCATATTCAGGTTTTTGTGTGAACATAAGTTTTCATTTCTCTAGTATATGCCTGTGAATGGGACCGGTGGTTTTTTTGATAAATGTATGTTTATAAGAAAATGCCAAAGTGTTTTCCAAAGTGACTGTGCCATTTTGCATTCCCACTGATGATACCGGAGAATTTTGGTCTCTCTACCTTCTTGTTAGTACTTAGTTTTATCACTTAAAAAAATGAAGTATTATTTTGGTCAGTTTTCATAGGTATATAGTTATCTTATTGTGTTGTTAGTTTGCATTCCTTAACTGGCTCAGTGGCTCAGAGCCTGGCGGGCTACAGTCCATGGGGTCACACGGAGTTGGACATGACATAGCAAGTAAACAGCAACAACAATGATAATGATGTCGAGTGTAATTTCAAGTGCTTATCTGTGATCCATGCATCTTCTTTGGTGGGAATTGACAACCATGTAATACAGAAACCCATGTATTTAAACGATAATCCTGCACTCTGGAGGAAATAAAGTGTGCTCCTCTGTAACATTATATTACTGCCTAATACACGGGATTGAGTAAAAATACTATCTTATTATCTGTTTAAATAGCAACATAGTAGTTCTTCTCCCTAACCACAGCTGCCTTTAGAGATGTTCGCCACATTGCTTGTCAATATGTCAACTGTTATGTTTGACATAATAGTTCCCATGCCTCATTGTTTCTTCTCCCCATTTCCCTCGGCTGTTTCCAAACTTAACTATTTTTCTCATGCTCTTGAAATACTCTCTGCTCCTTCAGTCTTAGAAAGTGGTCTTGCTTTCATTCTTTTTTTCTAAGAGTCGGGTAAGAAGATCCTGACCATTTTACCAAGGATTATTTTCAACCATCCTAACCTGGCTTGCTCTCTTATCCCGGCTGTTATCAATTCACCTAGCTTTTCTCTCTTCACTTTTTTCTGGTTATCTCATTGTTCTGGGCTGCATGTTCGTGCCTCCCCTCCCCCAGTTCACACGTTGAAACCCTGTCACCCCACCGGAGGGTATTAAGAGGTGAGGGTGTTTGGGGGGGAGGGAAGTTTAAATGAAGTCATGAGGGTGGAGCCTCTGCAATGGGATCAGTGTCTTTGTAAAGAGAGAAGAAGCCCGGAGAAGGGGTTTGTCTGCAAACCAGGAGGGGTGTTCTGTACCTGCTGGGGCCTCGATCTTCCAACTTCTCAGCCTCCAAAACGGTGAGAAAGAAATACCTGTTTGCTGTTTGAACCACCTAGTCTATGATATCTTGTTAGAGCAGCCTGAACTAAGATACTGCTCAGATTTGTCCTGTGTCTTTGCACCTCCCTTGGGCCTTTGATACATTGGTTTTCTCTATTTGAAAAAAAAAAAAAAAAAAGCATTTTTCATTTCTCTTGCAACCTTTTCCTCAGCTACTGCATCCTTATCTTAAACCATCGTGGACACCAGCTTCCGTTCAACCAGTCTTGCTCTTCAGTCTTATAGAAGAGCTCCTGTCTTTCTTATAAAGTAACTCAGAAGAG
This sequence comes from Odocoileus virginianus, assembly GCF_023699985.2. Taxonomy (NCBI): domain Eukaryota; kingdom Metazoa; phylum Chordata; class Mammalia; order Artiodactyla; family Cervidae; genus Odocoileus; species Odocoileus virginianus. The sequence continues at coordinate 283,331 of NW_027224270.1, forward strand.
CAATTCAATTTTCCGTCCGTTTTTCTTCTGAATTGCTCATTTGGAACCTCCTGAGAAAGTCTTCCACCCTGTCCACCTGACTGATGCTGAGCTCTCAAGTATGTGAGATGAGCTCTCTTTACTTGCTTCAGTGACCTCTTCTCAGCCCCCAGCCTGTTTAAAAACCGTTGCTACTTCATGAAAATTCTGTCTTTTAGTAGAAACTGTCTTCTGCCTTTGCTTTTTTGCTTCTTCCAGGATGCAGTTCTCTGTTGGTTCTCATTTCAGTTAATCATTCCCATATAAAACACTATCCCCAAACTTAGTATCTTAAAATCATGTTTTGTTATTTCTCATGGTTCTGGACAGTTCTGCTGGTTTAAGCTGGCCTCACTCATTTGTTTTGTTTGTTTGCTTTCCGCTGACCAGGTAACGGCTGAGCCCAGCTGACAGCTTCAGTGACTGGTCTTTAATGCCAGGCTTCTCCCTGTAACATCATCATGATCTTGGCATAGTGTTTGAAGGCAGTAAAAATTAAAACTTCAAGGCTTCTGGAGGTCTAGACTTTGTAATTTGCCCAGAGTCACTTCTGTCACAATCTGTTGTTCTAAGTAAGTAATAAAGCAGGCCAGGATTCAAGGTGAGGAAGAAACTCCATGTCTGGAGGGGAGAAAAAGGAGTTACTCTTCAAAATGGCATATATATCCACCTGTGTGTGGATATGAAGTGGTCTGTTACAGTTCTTGACTTTTGAGACTTGCTCTGTTTTCTCTTTAACTCTCCTTTTCTGTTCCTCTTGAGACGTTCTGTACTGCTACTCTCTTACAAGTCTTGTGAACTTTTGACCCGTAGTTAGAATTGTCTCCAAGGAGGAACACCTGAATGTGGGTGTCCCAGATTAAAACAGTATAAAGAGAATTCACTATCTTCACTCCTGATCCTGTGCTTTTGTCTCTTTTCTTGATTTTATGTCATCCCCGTGACCCATGGAGTTACCATCTGTGCAGATAAGCATTCTGGGTTTGGGAGGGTGTCTCCCCTGGTCTCCCAGTCAGAGCTGCTCATGTAGTTTAAACAGCTGATTACTCTAATTTTCTACAGAAAACTGTTCTGTTATTAAGATTCACGTATGAAGAGAGTATAAGGTACTCTCCTTACTTGACTAGTATTTTTATAATGTTTTGGAGTTTTGAACATTGGGTTTTGGTGCAAATGAAATTATTTTGAAAAATGAGAGAGATGGACATGTGAAAATACAAAAGAAGTTAATCATTCTCTTTTTTTAATACTCTTGACACTTGGCTCATAATGCCAATGTTACACTTGCCTGACTTTATTACTGTGATGATGCCTGTGATGGTGAGCTTCTTGCATGTGGAAATCATATGTTAATATATGCCTGTCACGTTAAGTTGTTGTTAGAATGTCGTAAGTCGTGCCCTACTCTTTGCGACCCTATGAACTGTAGCCCACCAGGCTTCCCTGTCCGTGGGATATCCCAGGCAAGAATACCGGAATCGGTTGCCATTTCCTTCTCCAGGAAATCTTCTCAACCCAGAGAGCGAACCTATGTCTCCTGAGTCTCCTGCCTTAGTGGGTGGATTTGATGCATTTATATATTGCAGTATGATTGCCACTGTAGCACTGATGCCTGTCACGTAACTCTCTTTTTCTGCAGCTGAAGTGATTACGGTCTAGTTCCTTAGCAGCTTTGGCGTTCGTGTGAAACAGCACTGTTGACTGTAGTCGCTATTCTGGACATCGCTGCCCAGGCCTGATTGATCGGCTAGTCCCAGTTTTGTGCCCTTTTTTTTTTTTAGGTTAATATTTACCAAATTTAATATTTATTAAATATATACTATGTTAATATGAAAAGAATCATTATAAAAAATTTTATCTCAAATATGTTGGTAATAGCCGATCCATTATTTTATAAAATAACCTACTCTATAGCAGCTCTCATAGTTGACTCATAATAGAAAAAATTAACACATTTAAACTAAACTACTCGCTTATAAGAGTAAATCTAAACATATTTTGCATTATTTTTCTTATATGCTTATAGTATACAATGTATTATTAATGTTTTATAAATCCATATTTATTAACATTATTATAAAAATACATTCATTTGCATCCAGTTTCATATTTTTTTTGTGTGCCCTTTTTTAAAATTTGTTTCAAAGTGAAAGCTTTTTTAAAAAAGCAATAACTTTGCTTCATGTACTATGATTTCCAGAAGGTGATTCCAAAATTTGCCTTCTTTGAGACCTGTGTGCTGTTTCTGTGTGATGTTACTATGATGGCACATTAGCAGTATGCATAGAGCTTGAAATTGGAAAGATGTTTTTCAAAGAGATACATTTATGTCTCATGGGACATTAAATGCAAACGTGTGGATGATAATAAATGCAACTATTTCCTTTAAATTATGAGTTATTTTCTTCTTTTGCTTTTGTCAGAATGGAAAGGGAAAAAATAAAGGCAAATGCTCAAAAGTCTAGGAGAATATGATAAATAATAAAGAAAAGTGAAAACTACCTGAATCTTGTTTTCACAGATGTAAGATGACATGAGCAAAGGCCAGCAGGAGTAGACACTCTCTTTGCCCACTTAGGTCACTGATTTCTCACGTTGCTGAACGTGGAAAGTGGAATTACCTGTTACTGGAAACGGTGAAGTCTTAGATGCATTTTCTGACTTTAGTGTTATTCTTGTTTTTGAAGTAATCTTTTTAAATGTTGATTTTTAAAGAACATTTTGTTCTAAATGTCTCTGTAGGTGTTAACGTGAAAGTATGATATTTATGTTTCCAGAAATAATGTCAGACTCAATCTAGTTATCAGAAAAAGTTGTTCTTGTGTTTGACAGTTTCGTGAATTTTGACTCGTGTGTGTGTGATTTCAAAGCTCCCTGGTTCTAACACGGAGCAAGGCAGTGTTTTTATCTGCTGGCCCCTTTGCAGTCATCAGAGTGGAATCATCATTTCCATTTAAAGTTTTTGCTATTCAGCCTTTTAAAACTGGGCTGAATCAGTTTCCTGTGATTGCTGAGACAAAGGACATAGTGAGATTTTCATGCTGTAATAATAAATACTATATATTCACACATAATATTACTCATTTCTGGATCCTCTGCAGTAGCAATTCACATGAGAATATAAAACTTATTTCCTTACAATATCAATTTAATTCTTTTAGCTTGGTCCAAAAAAAAATTCATTTATCTTTTATTCTGTTGACTATTTCTGGAGGAATGTATTATATTACTGACCTTAACTTTATTATGGTTATTTTATTTATGTTAAAATATGTCCTTTTTTTGCCATGGATAGATCTTTTAATTGAAATGTAATGGAGATACAACATTGTGTAAGTTTTAGGTGTACAATGTGTTGATTTGATGCATTTATATATTGCAGTATGATTACCACTGTAGCATTGGATGCCTGTCACATCAGATAATTAAAACTCCCTTTTTTTGCGGTGGAAACGATTAAGGTCTAGTTTCTTAGCAGCTTTGATGTTTCTATGAAAGAGTATTGTTGACTATAGTCAGTGTTCTGTGCATAGCTCCGCAGGACTGATTGATCTGCTGGTTCCAGTATTTACCCTTAAACAAGGCATCCTCGGTTCTCCCAAACACCAGCCTCTGGTGACCACCATTCGCTGTCTCTCTTTTTGAGTTTGGCTTTTTTAGATTTCACATGTAAATGACAACAAACAGTATTTGTTATTGTTTAGTATTTGTCATTCTCTAACTTGTCTCAGTATAATGCCCTCAGAGTCCACTTGTCTTGTTGGCAAATGGGAATATTTCCTTCTTTATTTCGACTGAACGATTTTCTGTTGTGTAAATATACATGACAACTTCTTTATCCATTCACCCATCAATGACTACCTGAGTTGTTTTAATGAGTTGTCCATTGTAAATAATGCTACTGTCAACAATGGGTCACTTGTATCTTCTCGAGATAGTGATTTTATTTCCTGCAGATAAATACTCTAAGAAGTAGGATTGCTGGATCGTATCATAGTCTGTTTTTAATTTAAGGAGCCTCCATTCTGTTTGTCACAGTGACTGAGTCAGTTTTCATTTCTACTAACAGTGTGTGAGAGCTTCCTCGTCTCTACATCCTACCAGCACGGGTTATGTCTTGTCTTCCTAGTGATGGCCATTCTAATGGGTGCGAAGTGATATCTCATTGTGCTTTTGTTTGCATTTCCCTGGTGACTAGGAATACTGAGGATCAGTTTCATGTCCCTGTGGTCTGCATGGATATCTTCTTTGGAAAAAAGTCCTCTTAGCTCCTCTGCCCATTTTTTATTTTTTATTTATTTATTTTTTTTTACCCTTCATTTTTTTTTTCCATTTATTTTTATTAGTTGGAGGCTAATTACTTTACAACATTGCAGTGGTTTTTGTCATACACTGAAATGGTTTTTTTGTGTGTGTGACTGAGTTTTAGTAATTCTTTATATATTTTGGATATTAAACCCCTTATCTAACATATGGTCTGCAAATTTTTTTTTCCCATTTCACAGGTTGCCTTTTTATTTTCTTAAATTTATAAGTTTCCTCATCTATAAATGGAATTTATGACTGCCTGTTAGGTTTTACAGATTTAAATAGATGCCATATGTGTATAATCATATAAATCATATACATGTAAAAATTACAGTGTCTGACATAAAGTAATCTTTTAAAATGTCAGCTAATTCCCACAACATTTTAAAGAATTCCTATGTTCTCTGAGCAAAATAGGAGCTTTTCAAAGGGCTGAAGTTGTAGAGTTGCATTTCCCTCACACTGTTTTCCGATGATCTTTACCAACCCCTTGGTTGGATAAACAGTAAGGAAAAATGCAGAACAAAAATGTGAAAGTTTGATAACTAGTTGGGTAATACCACTGTTAAATCATGGGCTTCCCAGGTGGTGCTAGTGGTAAAGAACCTGCCTGCCAAAGCAGGAGACTAAGAGATGAGGGTTCAGTCCCTGGGTCGGGAAGATCCCCTGGAGGAGGTATGGCAACCCACTCCAGTATTCTCGCCTGAAGAATCCCACGGATGGAGGAGCCTGGCAGGCTATGGTATACACTGTTGGGGCGAGTCGGACATGGCTGAAGCAACTTAGCATGCACTCACTTTAAACCATGTGACTTTGAGAAACTGCTTAACACAAAAGGTTGAAATGGCATAGCTGGTTCATGCAAACCACAGCTGTCATCCAACACCAAAGTATTATAATAATTCAAAAGATAATGCAGAGAGTGAAAGTGTTAGATGCTCGGTCATGCCTGACTTTTGCACGCCCATGGACTGTGTAGCCTACCAGGCTCCTCTGTCCATGAAACATTGCAGGCAAGAATACTAGAGTAGGTATCCATTCCCTTCTCCAGAGGATCTTCCCAACACAGGGATCAAATTCAGGTCTCCTGCATTGGAGGTGAATTCTTTACCATCTGAGCCACCAAGAAAGCCCAGAGCAGAAATCAGGCACAAATGTAGCATTCTTTCACCCCTTGGGGCTAATGTCCATGGTGTACAGCTTTCAAAAGCTTCCCTTTCATCATAGGAGGGTAAGTTTTGGATTAACAGAATCAAAAGTTTCAAGCAGTGTATGGTTTGGGGATTCTGTTCTTTCAGTCCATTAATTCCACACACAAAAATTCTTACGTAACTACTTCCTATTCTCTAGTCATGCACTCATAATTATTGGTTATTATAGATAAACCTATCTAGAAGACCAGGTGAAGACCTTAACTTTATAGATAAACCCTCCCTGGTAACTTTCTCCTAGGTTTATCAGTTCAGTTCAGTTCAGTCGCTCAGTTGTGTCCAACTCTTTGCGACCCCATGGACTGCAGCACGCCAGGCCTCCCTGTCCATCACCAACTCCTGGAGCCTACTCAAACTCATGTCCATCGCATCGGTGATGCCATCCAACCATCTCATCCTCTGTCGTCCTAGGTTTATACCAAAGTATTATTATTAATAGTGTCGAAGTGTGATCAGCAGACCAGCAGCATCAACTCCACCTGGAAACTTAGTAGATAAACAAATTCTTGGGTCCTTTGCCAGATCTACTGATGAGAAAGTCTTAGGGTGAGACCTGTCAATCTTACCAAGTCCTCCACATGATTCTGATGCAGGCTGAGGTTTGAAAACCAATCTGTCCATAACTTTACCAGGAAGGCTGGTGGAGGTCACTCATTCCTCCTGGCTTTCTTCATGTAGTGCCAGGGAAGATATGAGTCACAAAGCTGATGACTCTTTCCTTCCCAAGCTTAACGTATACCTATACATATAAATACAGCTATAAAGCTGTTTCTGTGAATTTCTAAGACCAATGTAAAGAATTCTGATAATGATTCACGCTTTCATCAAGATAATTTTGGAGAACAAAAAATTCTAACTGCTGTGCTGCTTTCCTAAAAATGCTTTAAAGTTTATTTCTTTGGGGGACTTCCCTGGTGGTCCAGTGGTTACGACTGTGCTCCCAATGCAGAGGACCTGGGTTCTATCCCTGGTCAAGGAATAGATTCCACATGCTGTAATGAAGACTTGGCACAGCCAAATAAATAAATATTTTTTAAAAAATATTTCTTTTAGGTTTGACTTAAGGGTACTTTCCCACCAGTACAAAATGGGTCTCACTACTTGGCAGTCAAGTTGTTTTTTAGCAGGTTTGGCCTACCTACCACCTACTACATCCACCAGATTTGGCTCTTAATTACTGTCTTTACAAATTCCATTTCCATAGGTTGATATCTGCTAACATTGGAAACATTCTTAAGTTCTGAAGGCAGTTTTTAAAATGGATTGCCAGAGTTGTTTTTAGCAAGAGCAGTGTTTGTGGAGTAAGTTTACTTAGAAATTGTGTTTTAAGAATCAGTTTTGAACTGTGGTATTAGAGAAGACTCTTGAGAGTCCCTTGGACTGCAAGGAGATCCAACCAGTCCATCCTAAAGCAGATCAGTCCTGGATGTTCATTGGAAGGACTGATGTTGAAGCTGAAACTCCAATACTTTGGCCACCTCATGCAAAGAGCTGACTCTGATGATGAAAAGACCCTGATGCTGGGAGGGATTAAGGGCAGGAGGAGAAGGGGCCGACAGAGGATGAGATGGCTGGATGGCATCACCGACTCAATGGACGTGAGTTTGGGTAAACTCTGGGAGTTGGTGATGGACAGGGAGGCCTGGCGTGCTGCGATTCATGGGGTCACAAAGAGTTGGACATGACTGAGCAACTGAACTGAACTGAATATTGCTTTATAGTCATAAATAATGTAGCATATATTTAGTCATGTCTCTGGTCTCTACCACAGTGTAGAAATACTCTGAGTCAAATGGCATTTTTAGTACCTTCATAACATAAAGACCGTCGTGGTCTTAGTATACCTGTAGCCTGGAACTAAGGAATCATTCTACCTTTATTCTCCTTTTTTCTTTCCCATAAATTTATTCAGTTTACTCAAAGAAATTTATATAATTCAAACTGCACTAATTCCAACTACCTGTTTCATTCACTGTATTTCTTTCATAAGAAATCATTGGATTTTCTGATTGTTAATATAGGCAGTCTATAGTTAAAGTGAAATTTAAAGAAGAAAATTATTACTACTCAAACCCTAGAGATAGCTCCTATTGATTAGCTTCTTTCCTTCCAATCTGTTGTGTTTTTTTAATTCGAATTATTTTCAGTATTTTGCTTCACATAGTGAGTAAGATGATTGTAATGTAGCTACTTTAATATGTCTGTGTCATATATGCAAAAATATTTCACACCCACCTCATGATTAGATTCAAAGAAACAAATGACTTTTTGTTCTACCTGGTGCTATTTATTACCATTGTAATTAACAAACTTAGGTTTTTAGCTGGTATGCAGGAGCATTGTAAAATTAAATTTTGGCAAACCATCTGCCTGTTTAAAGCTTTCTTTGACGTGAATAACAGTAATATCAGGGGATTTAATATTGGATTCTCTGTTGTGGAATTTTCTTGAATCTTTCATCTTGAAATCAAGTAACTTAGTTTCCATGAAGATATACAATTTAATAAAAAATGCATAGTATAGTGGTGTGTTTAAATAATTAACAAGTCATTTAATGAAAATTTGACTCACAAGCAGAAATTGCTTTTCATTTTTAGTTTCTAATAATTTACTGGAAGAATGCTCTGATATGGTATTCTGCATATGCTGAGTATAAACTATATTAGAATGTTTTCTTAAAGTAAACTTTTTTATTAGCCGGTTTCTACCTACCTGTTGCTGCTGTTCAGTGTCGTGTTTGATGCTTTGCGACCCCATGGACTGCAACATGCCAGGCTTCCCTGTCCTTCATTATCTCCCAGAGTTTGCTCAAACTCATGTCCATTGAGTTGGTGATGCCATCCAACCATCTCATCCTCTGTCATCCCCCTTTCCATTAGTCTTTAGTTTATAATGAGAGATTTCTCAGTATTTATTTCAATTTTTTATAAAGTTCCTAAGGCTTTAGGATAGCATATATGCCATCTTATAAAATAGTAACTCTTACACAGATAAGGTTAGTTGAAATGCAAATGCTTGCTTTTCTTAGATTTGGTAAGTTGTTTGTAGTTCTTTAGTCACTAAGCTGTGTGTGACTGTAGCCCACAGGCTCCTCTGTCCATGGGATTCCCAGCAAGAATACTGGAGTGGGTTCTGTTTCCTTCTTCCCAGCCCGGGGATCAAACCCACATTTCTTGAATTGGCAGGCAGATTCTTTACCCCTGAGCCACTAGGGAAGTCCAGATTTGGTAGGTGTTTATTTGCGAACATGACCTTTTGAAACATTTTTTCTAAAAGTTGTTGTATTTTCCTGTTGTCATTGTAAGAACTATAATCCAGCAAATATTTATGAAATAGCAATGATGTATGTGTCAGACATTACAAACCAGACAGAGCTCCTATAAGCAGGCAGCTTACCTTTTAGAGGGAGGAGACACAGAAAAGTAGGCTTCCCAAGGTGGCACTAGTGGTGAAGGACCTGCGTGCCAATGCAGGAGACACAAGAGATGTCGTGAGTTCTATCCCTGGGTTGGAAAGATCCCCTGGAGAAGGTTATGGCAGCCCACTGCAGTGTTCCTGCCGGGAGAATCTTAGAAACAGAGGAGCCTGGTGGGCCCCAGTCCATGGGCTTGCAAAGAGTTGGACACGATTGAAATGACTTGGCACGCATGCACACACGCATACAGAGAAGTAGATAGATGAGTTAGAAGAATTATAGTTTAATGTTGCTAAAAAGGAAACAGGTGGACTGGTGAGCTCCTGAGACCCAGGAAGACTTCACACAGCTCCTTCTGTGGCTCTGTGTTGGCACTCCACCAGCGGTGATTTGCCTGTAGTTGAGGCGCTCGTAGTCCCCGGAATGTGGACTGTGGGCCCACACAGAGTTGGTCGGCTCCCTTTCAGGGCCTCGAGGACTTCAGATACCCAACACCACTGCCCCTGGACCCGCCTCCACGGCCCAGCCAGGCCCATGCTCTCAAGGGTAGACCGTCTGAAGAGTGATGGGCAGGTGCGTGTTGATGGCGCACACAGGTGCAGCCTGGACGCTCAGAAGGGGGCGTCCACAGTGTGTACATGCCAGCATGCTCCTTGAGAAGTGCGACGGGATCACGGTGGGGAGGGAAGCAGCAAACTTAGGGAATAAGGCTGGGGTCAAATTTTTCTTACAGCCTCGAATGTTTTCTTCTTAAAGTAAGCCTTCTTAATGGGCATCTTTTTACCACATTCCACATATTGGGGGAAGCACATGTGTCAGGAATATAGTAGAACATGTTTTGTGTAACAGTCTGTTAATAGAATAATAACTTTTACATACTTGGATAAGTGATACTGGGTCCTCAAAATGTCAATGACATAATATAGAAATAGTATACTATCATTTGAAGTCCATTTTAGATTGGATGGTCAGATAAAGTTTCTTTGAAAAGATACAGTTTGACTCAAAGACCTAGAACATGAAATGCATTAACTGTGGTTAAAGTTACAGAGATGAGTAAGTTCTCAGTGGAGTGACTTTGCAGAACAAATGTACAGAGTTCAAAATCAACAATAACCAGAGACGTAGTCTGTGCAAAGACCGTAAGAAAGCCCTCAAAAGGGGGAGTGGAATAAGATCAGTATACAGAACTGCGGGACCCAGGTCTTGTCCTGCTGTGCTGTGAGAGAGAGTTTGCATTTCATTCTAAGACCAGTGTGACGTTATTGGAGATTTTTAATAAAAGGGAAGGCAGTTCTTAATTACATTTTTTAAAAGATTATTTGCAACTCTCTCCTGCATTCAGAATATTTATGAGGTAAGGATGGAAGCAAGAAATCAGGCTAAAGGACTCTTACATTACTCTCGGGGAGAAATGATGTTTACTTTGTCTTCAGTGGTGGGCCTCGAGACAGACAGAAGGTAGATGTGTTATCTTTTGGAAGTAGACACAACATGTCCTGGTGGGCTGTCTATGGGAGACGAGGCAGAGAAAAGACTCCAGAACAACTCTTAGATCTTTGGTTTGAGGAACTAGTTAGCTCATCAACACTGAAATGGGGAACACTGTGAGAACACAGTTTTTGGAGAGAAGAGTAGAGTTCTGTTCCGAATATGGTTAGTTTGAGATAGGATCACATGTTCAGATACAGATGTCAAGTATTTAATTGTATGCCCAAGTGGAGAACCCAAGGGTCAGCATGGACTCTGTTTCTTGGACATGCCATGCTCTCCCCATGACTTAGAGCCTTTGTTCCACTGTGCCTTCTGGCTGGAATATCGTTCCCTTGTGTCTGCCTCGTCTCAGACTCAGTTTGAATGCCAGTCTACTTAAATAGCTATCTCCACTTTATTCATTATCTCAGTACTGTTGGTGCTTTTTAATTTACTTTGTAATTTGCAAACGTGTTTTCACTTCTTCCTGCTCTCAAGAAGAGGGGCTGGCTTCTGTCACCTTCTTTAGCCGACGCCCAGCACAGTGATGGTCACTGAACAGATGCTCGATAAACGCTCGTTGAGGGAAGGAAGGTCCCAACAGGACCATGGTTTGCTTAAGAGGGCGGTCGAGGCGCTGGAGGTAGATGAGTGTTGAGAGATGGTGGACTGCCCTTCTCCCAGATGCTTGAGGGATTCTGAGGAAGGAGAATGCTATTGTTCGGTAAACGTTTCCTGTGTGTCAGGCACTGTGCTGAGCTCTGTAAAAATCTCAGTTAGTATTTGGAGCCACTCTGTACAGTAGCTGCTGTTCTTGCCTTCTCCATGAGGTAGGAGATGGGGCTCCACGAGGGGAGGTCGCTGGCGGAGTCCCGCACAGCCGTGCGTCAAGCCCACGCAGTCTGGCTCCAGCGCCTCCTGGCTCCACCACCGCTGAGCTCAGGGCCTCGGGCCACAGTGACTTAGATCGCCGCGATTCTGGAGCCTTTGGACCCGTGGAGGAAGGTTCTGATCAATCCCATGTCCTCAGCCTCACTCAGCCCCCTGTGCCCAGTATCTGGGTCAGAAGTCACCCCACTGACCCCCGCGCCCACTGCCCTGAGAAGAGGGCGAGAGGTACCCCTCGCATGTCTCTTGCCCGTGAGGCTGCTGCCCTCCACGCAGGCTAGACATGGGCCAGGAGGGCAGGCTCTGACCCGCTCCTCAGGCACGCCTCCTCCTCCTCAGTGGGCATGGGGGGAGAACCAAGCCCTCCTGAGGGGGACTCATCTCAGTGCCAGGGTGTGCGTAGGGAGGAGCACGGTAGGGGCCGAGAGTAGACGGAAGGAGCTGAAGTTATCCCTTCTGTTCTCTAGGGATGCGGGCACTGCACAGCCTCTTCCTCCCGTTCTCTCTGGATAACAGACTCCAAGAGCAGAGTCGGGACTCTGCTGCCGTTTTAATGAACCCCTGTCCATTTCACTCTGTGTTTGCTAAACTCAGTTCTGTCAGCAAAAGGGATAATTATCCATGACATAATGGTGGTATTAATGGGTGAAGAATAAGGTGTGTCTTGCAGGAATTTGATAGACCACGTTGAACCTGCATATTGTTCTAGCTGGCTGTTTTTGGTCATTTGGTTTCCAGAACGTGGAAAGGGTCTGTGTCAGCATTTTTCTTTACTTGTTCCAGCTGCACATCTCCCTTTGGAGGGTGACTTTGGCTGTGAGAGTTTTCGTCGAGAAAAATGAAGTGTTCTAAGGTTCAGATGAAAACTGAGTTGGAAAATATTAATATGTACAGAAAGTTATACAACCTTTTTCAACTAATAGTATACTAATAGGAACAGAAATTTCTAAGTAGGGAATTTGAGTAGACATGAATTAAAAATAAGAATTAAGTTTCCCTTTGAAAGACAAAAGTATACCATACACATAGAGAAAGTATTTTATGAAACCTGCAGATACAATAATGAAATATTTGCTAAGGTAATAAATAGAAGTCTTTCCCAAACAAGAACCATTTGGGAACAAAGAACTTTTGAATTATTTAGCATTAATTTGTAGAGTATTTAAACAGGTATTCAATTACTTAAAGCTGCTCAAGTGGAGTCCATGGTGGCAGACTTCTCTGCATACTTGTAAATGAGGATTTTTATTCTAAAGCAACCCTGATAACTTTAATGACAAAGCTGATCAAATTCTGAGTAATCCTTGGACTCTAAAAATACTCTGTGGCTGTGACTTTGAGTGGAACAAATGTGCTAAGCAGGCTAAGCAGGTAATGAAGCAGACTGACTGAAAAGCTGTGTCGAAGAGAAAAGTAGAGAGAGCAATTATTTCTCAGTATGAACAGCAGAAAAATTACAGACTCTGACAGTCATTTTATGTTCTGTATTGTGGCATTTTGTTAATTATTCCTGCTAAAGGTTATAGTTGGGCTTGTGGCTTCAAAATAAAAGCTCTGAAGTGTCATGTTGTCGATATGTTCAGAAATTTATCTGCTTTAGGTGTTCAGTTGTAAATTGTGAATCTAAATTGTAGTTAGTTGTTTTCTTTTTTTTTTAAGTGTGTGTTTTTTGCCTGTAAAAAAATCCATTATCCTGGATGATTACTTCCATCCACTTGACCATGGGATGGATAAAGCTTACGTTTTCACTATTTTGGGTAACAGTTCTTAAGTTGAACCTGTAATAATTGGCTCTTGCTTGGGAATAGGTTGTATTACTGTATTAATGAGTTGTCCTGTAATTGGTTAAGGTAGAAGTCATTACTAAAAAAAATGTAAAAGTGAAAATATAGCTTTAAAATTTATCTCTTCTCCACCCTTTATGGAAGAACTCCTTTTGTTGAATTTTGAGTATGAGAAGGATATGGGAATAGCTAAGATTGTCTGTAACATCCCTGGGTGTATGTTAGGTGGGTTTTCGTCCTGGAGAACTGACTGTGCATGTGAAGCCTGCTCTCAATCACCGAGTCATCGGCTCAGTCTAATCCAGACAGGTCCCTGTGTGCCTGTAGGGCTCGTTAGAAGGGCGACTGCAGGGAGGTGTGCAGCCGTCGCGGAGCAGTGGGCGGGGCCTGGCTGGCGCAGCGAGTGACGCCGTCTGCAGCCGTCGCGGAGCAGTGGGCGGGGCTGGCTGGCGCAGCGAGGACGCCCGTCTGCAGCCCGCGGCAGGCCACCAGGGGGCCCGGCTAGGCCCCCGCGGCCCAGGCAGGCGGCGGCTGGTGGCCTGCCACGGGAGAGCGAAGGCGAAGCTGCTCATTCGCTGCCTTGCTCATTTAAAATAGCTACTTTGTGAAGCCAAAGTAATTCTCTCCGATTCAGGTTTTAATGTTTTCAAGCTGTCATCGTTTCTTATTCGCAGCTATTTTTATAGCTTGTGCCTTCTATTATAGCTATTCATGTACAAAGATAAAGGATTACAAAAGCCTAGTGTTTTCCTGAAAGTGGAAAATATTATTGGTATGACTTAATTTTTTCTTGTTTTTTATTTCTTTAAACTTTATAGAAAAACTGATAGAGTTACTATGAGAAAATGGAACTTTTGTCATATCTCATCTAGTCGGAATAAGTGGTCTGAAGACTGAAGTCATTATTATAGGTTATAGATTATATAAAAATTTTACAAGATTGATTCATAATTTTGCTAGCTATGTGGAGTCATTTTACTTAATTGCAACTTAAAATTTTGATTGTGGGTTTATTTTTTGATCCCCAAACTGTGAATATGCAAAATGTAAGGCTTTAAATTAGATTATAATATAGTCAATTCAGTGAATGAAGAGCAATCTATGATTGAATTACATAGCAATTGTTTGCTGAAAACAAGTATATGAAACATAAGTCAGAAATCTTTTAGAACTAGAATATGAAATACAACATATAACTCATTGTGTTTCAGTTAATTAAAACTGATAATTGCATGATGGGCTTCCCTGGTAGCTCAGCTGGTAAAGAATCTGCCTTCAGGGAGATCTGGCTTTGATCCCTGGGTTGGGAAGATCCCCTGGAGAGAGGAACGGCTACCTACTCTAGTACTCTGGCCTGGAGAATTCCATGGACTAGTTAGTTCATGGGGTCACAAAGAGTCGAACACAGCTGACGAACTTATGCTGCATGACAGTCGATCTCTGAACGTGAAAGAGTCTATGCATTGCTTTAAATATATTGCTGTACCTTGGGTGGCAGCATAATTTGTTAGAAAGCACATAGCCTGCAGAGTCAGAAATTTGTGGGTTCAAATGGTGTTTCTGCCACTGGCTGCCCAAGGAACCTCGCTCTCAGAACCTGCAAGCCCCCATAGTGTCTTAGTTTGGCTGCCACCCACTAGTTCATGCTTTCACTGGAAAGTCTTACGTGACTTAATAGGAAGTTATACTCAAGGCCAAGATTTAGTATAGCAGAGTGTACTAGTGAGATGGCAGGAATAGCAAAGGAGTGGTCAAGCTCAGGATTTCTTGCTCTGTTTATGGGCATGTCTTTCCATCTACAAACTGCAGAGATATACTCAGGAAGAGATGTACTCAGAGATATACTAGATCTCCTGAAAAAGGAAATGGCAACCCACTCCAGTATTCTTGCCTCCAGGTTTACTTTAAACAAGCCAACAGCATGTTCGTCTTGACCTGCCATTTCAGGCATGTGGACTAACATTACTCGGCAACATCTAAACAGTGCAGAAATTCTCAGCTTTGACTAACAGTATGCTATCCAGATGGGGCTTCCCTGGTGGCTCAGAGGTTAAAGTGTCTGCCTGCAATGCAGGAAGACCTGGGTTCGATCCCTGGGTCAGGAAGATCCCCTGGAGAAGGAAATGGCAACCCACTCCAGTATTCTTGCCTGGAGAATCTCATGGACAGAGAAGCCTGGTGGGCTACAGTCCACAGGGTCGCAAAGAGTCAGACATGACTGAGCGACTTCACTTTCACTTTCACTTTCATGCTATCCAGATAAGCAGGAACAAGGTGAAACTGATGTGCTTAAAGAGTGTTAACTCTTTCCTCGTACGGAGTTAAATGAAAGTTGAAGGGGAATTGTCCCATGAGTTACTTTTCCTATGTCTCACCTATCCTAACTAACGTTCTGCTGTCTGTAGTATCTGGGTTACACAAAGCGATTCATTGAGGAGTAGAGAGAAAGTATTATAACTCTGTTTATATTTATTCTCGATCACATCCTTTTAGTTTTCCTTCATCCAAGAATGTCTTTGTTTTTTCCCCGTTACTCTTAAAAGATTCTTTTGTCACCTGTAGTGGCAATGGACAGTTCTTTTCTTTCAGCATTTGAAAAATTGTGCTGCCTCCTTCTGAACTCCATAGCTTCAGAGGAGAAATCTGCCTTTGAAGCTAGACTTTTTCTTTATCATTAGTTTTCAGAAATATAATTTTATGTCTTAGTTAAACTAATCTCTTTGTGTTTATCCTATGTAAATTTGTTTCAGCTTCTTGAATTTGTAGATTTGTGTCTTTGAGCAAATTTGGAAAATTTTCAACTGTTATTTGTTTCAGTAGTTCTGCAGCATGAAACACACTCTCTCTCTCCCCTCTGTCTGAAACTCTCTGATACAAAGGTTGGGCCTTTTCTATTGTCCCATGTGTCTCCAAGGCTCTGTTCCCTTTTTAAAAACTTTTTTCTTTGTTTAAAGTGGGTAGATTCTATTGGTCTGTGGCCAAGTCCAGTGATTTTATCTTCTGTCATCTTCATTTTACCATCAGATCATTCTATCAATTTGTTTTTGTTCCTGAATTTTCTTAGTACTATGATTTTCATTTTTCCGGTTTATAACTTCTGTTTCTGTTGCTGAGTTAATCTGTTTTTATTTCAAGAGAGTTTGATTGTTGAGGCATTCTTGCAGCTGCTTTGAAATTCTTGAGAGATCATCCCAACATCTGATCTGCCCCCGTTTTGGTGCCTGTTGACTGTCTTTTCTCACTCAGGTTGTGATTTCCTTGGCCTTGGTTTTGATGGATGACTTGTGTTGTACTCTGAACATTTTATTTTGTTAGGAGACTCTGGGTCCTATTTAGATCTTCTGTTTTACAGGCGGTCACCTGGTTTAGGTTTGGCGTGTGAGACCTGGCTTGCTTTTGCTGACTGTGGTTTAAGCAACTGTTCAATTCTTGGAGCCTTTGTGGTATGACTTTGCTTTGCTGGTTTACCGGGTTTCCACCTGCTCCTCTCCCTGTGGTGTATCGCAGTGTCGGGCATGTAGGCTGTCTGCTGCATGTTCGGCTGAACTCCGCTGCCTGTAAGGAAGAGAGAGCCCTTTGTGGGCTGGCTGCCTGTGGTTGGGTTCTCTGTCATTTCCCTTCCAGCGCCAGCTGCCCGTGTCTGGGAAGGAGATGGGAGTCTTAGCTCTGTGGGGACAAAGGCTTCCCAGGCTAGGCTGCTTTTGTCTGGCAGCATTTCCCTCACCAGCAGCCTAACTACTTTGGTAATGCTTGGTCTCAGAGAGGAATATCAGGTCTCTGGGACCAAGGACTTCCCAGTCTTGGCCGCTGTTGTTCTGGGGTCCCTCCTGCCCTTGCTTTTGGAGCTGCCCCCATACTTCTTGGCAGGGCAGAGAGTCTCAGCCCCGGTGAGAAAGAGAGGGTTGGCCCTGACTGCTCATACCTGCTCCCTGCTGGCCCCCTCACAGGTGATGCTGGATTTACCTGATGCTGAGCAGGACAGACGTGTGACCCCGGAGGGGACTGGGCCTCCCTGGGCTGTCTTCTGTAGCCACTCTGAGAGTCAAGCCTCCTTTGTCATTTGGGGGACATCCTGCTGCGACCGCATCCCCAATCCTGGGGTCCCACATGGTTCACTTTGCTCTTACCGCCATTCAGAGTTCTTCCATCGTCTCTTCCTTATTTCCTGGTTTATAGTTGTGCTTAACGAAAAGGAGCAGGGACAACTGTATTTACACCAGTTTGCCCAGTGCAAAGGTGATAAAAGTTTAGAGATAGTTGGGTATAAGATTCAGTGTCTACTAGGTTGCTTGGTACTTAAAGCTCTCCATGGTTTGGTCAGAAAGTATATCTCTAGTTTTTCTACCCAGTCAGTTCAGTTCAGTCGCTCAGTTGTGTCCAACTCTTTGCAACCCCATGAACCGCAGCACGCCAGGCCTCCCTGTCCAACACCAACTCCCAGAGCCCACCCAAACTCATGTCCATTGTGTCGGTGATGCCATCCAACCATCTCATCCTCTGTCGGCCCCTTCTCTTCCTGCCTTCAATCTTTCCCAGCATCAGGGTCTTTTCAAATGAGCCAGCTCTTTTGATCAGGGAAGCCAAGGTATTGGAGTTTCAGCTTCAACATCAGTCCTTCCAATGAACACCCAGGACTGATCTGCTTTAGGATGGACTGGTTGGATCTCCTTGCAGTCCAAGGGACTCTCAAGAGTCTTCTCCAACACCACAGTTCAAAAGCATCAATTCTTTGGTGCTTTATGGTCCAACTCTCACATCCATACATGACTACTGGAAAAACCATAGCCTTGACTAGATGGACCTTTGTTGACAAAGTAATGTCTCTGCTTTTTAATATGCTGTCTAGGTTGGTCATAACTTTCCTTCTAAGGAGTAAGCGTCTTTTAATTTCATGGCTGCAATCACCATCTGCAGTGATTTTGGAGCCCCCAAAAATAAAGTCAGCCACTGTTTCCCCATCTACTTGCCATACCCAATACTACTGCCTTTAAAAACTTAGGGGTGTACAATATTGGTGTGAGGGCTTCCCTGGTGGCTCAGCGGTAAAGAATCTGCCTGCCAATGCAGGAGACATGGGCTGGGTCAGGAAGATTCCTCTGGAGAAGGAAATGGCAATGCGTTCCAGTACTCTTTCCTGGAAGATCCCATGGACAGAGGAGTCTGGTGGGCTGTGGTCCAGGGGGTCTCAAAATGGTTGGACACGACTTAGTGACTAAACAACACAATATTGGTGTATTCACTCTTTTTAGACAATCTGTACTTTTCCCCGTATATTTACTGAAGTTATTTTCTCCTTTTAGTGTATCAGAATTATAACCCTGTTCAAGACTTTTCCTTTTACTTCTTTCATGAATTTTTTCCCCCTAAGTTCTCAAATACAATATGGATTACTTTTTCTGACTTTTAACATCTGTTACTCATGTGACACTTTAACATTTTGAACAGAGTGTACTCTGAAAGTTTATTCTTTGGAGATGAACTTTCCTAGAGAAGCACTGCTTGCAATGACATTTGGATTCTTATATTTATTGGTAATGTACTTAATGTGTGGATTGTAACCACCTTGTCATAAGGGTCTAAGAATATACCCTTACGTTTTGAGTCTGTCTTGAAATTCCAGAACTATGTATCTCCCTAGTCTTTCATCTCTTCCCCTCCAGTGTAGTTGTAACACTGAGTTCCATAGGAGTGATGACTTTTATGGCTTATGTCAGAGACTACTGCCTGGTATACTAGGAGAAATTTTTGGGGAATGGAATTAGAAAAACAGACCATCTAGTTTCTAGAAGAAGGAAGTTAGCATCAGTGGAATGATGAAAATCATCAGCTACAGATAAAGAAACTTCGGGATCCCTGACCACCTCTGTGTTCCACTCATACCTCCTGTGCTTTTTTTTTCACCCCAAATAAATTTCCATTTCCCCTTCATCCTTTCAAGGACCGTAGGGAGTAGCAAGCACTGTAAGCACCTCCTGAACACCTGAAGCAGGAACTTTATGGTTTTCATAGTTTAGTTGCTTGTAGGAAGTTAAGGAAAAGTTACTCTGAGAAAACTGAGAAACCTTTCTACCTCCTCTGTGAAGCCTTTTTATGCATCTTTATATAGATCATGTGTATTTTAGTGTTATAGCTCTAGACTATCCATACTTCTGACTCTTTATTCTCCATATGCTTACATTAAAGCCTTTGAGAACAGGAACTGGGTACCTTTGAATTCACGTATCTTTGAATTTCTAGTACAACTCAGTATGTGTTTGTGTGTGTGTGTGCATAAATATAAAATTAGGATGGATTCAGAGCCAGGCTGAGTTGTATTTCAGCTTCCATTGTTTCCCCAGCATGCTATTTCACTGTTTTGGCTTTGTTTTAGTAAGTTGCCATAGCCTGGTGTATTCCAGACTGTTCCGTATCTTCTTGAGTATTATATTGTGTCTCAAAGTGAGTCCTGGAAAAATCTTTCCTAGTCGTCTCTTTGACTGTATAGAGTCCATTCATGTGTCTTATGTGAAATAGACCAGACCTTTTGACCGCTCATTTCAGAAGTCCTACTTTCTTCCAGAAGAGTATAATTACATTTTATTGTTATTTTACCATGGTAGTGGCAGGTGTGTTCTACTTTTCACTCTTCTGTGCCTCATCTATTTGCATTCCTTTCAGAAAAGAAAAGGAAAGCAAAAAAAAAAAAAAAAAAGAATCTCAAGACAGATTTTTTTTTTCAATTCTGGGACTAGAATGGATAAAGTTAGAAATTATAGTCTGTAATGAATCTATTGAATAAACTTCCACGTTTCTTTTATACGAATTTCTGTGATTTAAATGCTTTGTCTGGTATTTATTGTGAAATGTTTCATTGTAAGAAAGATTGACATATACAAATTCACTTTAATATAAGGAATAAATTTAGAAATTACCTGATGACTTAGCTATGAATTTTAACCTTGTTTCAGAGAAAAAATGTACCTTTAATTTACTCTGTGAGGCATTTTAATCAATATTGCTGTTTTATGTTTCAGCATATGCTTCTACTTTTGTCTGTATTTACTAATTTACTTCTGAAAGCCCAAGGTTTTCTGAGAAATAAGAAACAAGGTTTGAGTTACCAAATAGAATGGTCACGGTATTCTGCTTTAGAATATGGTGCTAAAATTGGATTAACTCTTAATGGACCTTTTAATCTCTGTTGCTTTACTTAAATTTTATTCTTCTATTTACTTTGAAATGTTGTGTAAAACATGGGCAGTAAGCCTGGTTAGTTAAATTCATTTCTTACAACTGATTTTGCGTATGAATTATTCATATTTTCTTACAAAATTACCATTTTCCCTAGAAGTATGTGATTTACAAGGATTGATCACATTCACAGATAAGAAATTTGGCCTCAAGATACATCATTCCTAAGAATATGACATTAGAATATTTAATTTTTCAAATTTCAGTTTATTTTTAGGCAACTTAAAGTGTCCTAAGTATTTAAACAATTCAATGTTAAAAATTATTCTTGGAAGATCTTTTTTAGATATGAGGAGTATTTTCTAGCAATGTTTGTCATTGTAATTACTATGTCTCTTTGATAAGACTTAAATTATCTGTTTAGAAATACAGAGGTATTAGGTGCATTCCAATGGCTTTTTCGGGGAAAAAGTCATTTTATGCTGATTGTACTAATCTTAAAGAATATGAAGACTATGGGTATTACTGCCAGAGCCCGTTGGAATATGTTCTTCTCCCAAGTGATGAAACACCTCCTCTGCTAGTAATGAGGGTGAATTCCAGATGCATATTGTGTCATAAATCTCCTAGTGAAAGATTTCCTAGTGTCATAAGTCTCCTAGTTGAGACCGTGCAAGCACAGGTATGTACTGTATTACAGAAAGATTCAATATGAGGCCACTAAAAAGACACTAAATATTATATTAATATAATAACTAAATATTAAGATAAAATCCCCAATGTTAATAATCTGTTAACCATATTGAATATTTGTCTAGCTAATCTAAGTCATATAATTGTTTAGCTTGCCTGTTAACTTAGAATTGCCCATTTCTTTTTTGTCTTTAATAAAATAGGTGTAACTGGTGTTACCTTTTGAAATGTAAACAAATTTGTTTTTACATTCAGTGAGTAGTAGACTTTGCGAACAAATATCCATCTGGGGGAGATCTCAGGACAGACAGTAACAGCTCTGTACTCTGTTAAAGATGGGATTTGGCGAGGATGGCAGGGTAGGAGGTTCTGGAGGAGAGGCATCCTTTAGGATGGTGGGTCTCTGCGAAGGTCAGGACACATGGATGAGCGGTGCTGCCGGTGCCCTGCTTGTCTTGTGTGAACCTTATTCACACGAGCCTTGAAACTCGCTGCACGACTTTTCCTCTTAGTTGCCTTCTGTTCAAGGGTGTGAAAACTCAGGAGTTCGTGAAATATTAAAATCCCAACAAGTAGTGCTGGGAAAGCTGGACAGTTATGTGTAAAACAATGAAATTAGCCCATTCCCTCACATCACATACAAAAATAAAGACCTAAAGGTAGGACATGGCACCACAGAACTCCTAGAAGAGAACATAGACTAAATACTCTTTGACACAAATTGTAGGAATATTTAGTTCATTCTGTCAAGGCAAAAGAAATAAAAGCAAAACCAAATAAATGGAACCTAATGAAACTTAAAAGCTTTTGCTCAACAAAGGAAATCATTAACAAATCCAAAAGACAGCCTATGGAATGGGAGACATTATTTGTAAATGATTCCACCCACAGAGGATTAATATCTAAAATATAGACCACTCACAAACTCAGTATTAAAAATATAAGCAGGTCAATAAAAAAATGGGCAGAAAAGCTAAATAGACTTTTTTTCCCCAATGAAAACACAGGCACATGAAAAGATCCTTGACTTCTCTAGTTATTAGCAAAATGCGAATCAAAACAGCAATGAGGTAGCAGCTCACCCCAGTTAGAATGGCTGTTGTCAAAAAGTCTACAAATAATAAATGTTGGAGAGGATGTGGAAAACAGGGAACCCTTCTGCATTGTTGGTTGGAATGCAAATTGGTGCTGCCATTATGGAAAACAGTATGAAGGACCTTAAACTCTTAACTTAAGAGTTACCATATGATCCAGAAGTTCCACTCCTGAGCATATATCCTGAAAAAACAAAAACTCTAATTAAAAAAAAATTAATGCACCCCGATGTTCATAACAGCACTGCTTACAATAGCCAGGACATGCAAACAGTTCAGGTGCCCGTCAGCAGATGACTGGCATAAGAAGTGGTTTATGTACACAATAGAATATTAGTCATAAAAGATGGAAATGCTACCTTTCGCTGCAGTGTTGGTGAACACAGTGAAAACAATTCAGAGAAAGACAAATACCACATGGTATCATTTACATGTGAAATCTAGGAAAAATACACAAATGAATGTAAATACAAACAGAAACCGACTCCCAGACAGTCAGTCAGTTTACATTACCAAAGCGAGGGGGCCGCGCTAGGGGAGTGGGGTTCACAGGCAAACCTCTGCACGCAGGACAGGCACGGGGAGTCCTACCCAGTGTTTCTTCACAGTCTGCACCGTGCTGTGTGCCTGAAGCCAGCACAGTAGTGTCAGTCAGCTGTCTTTCACTAAAATCCAGTGCCAGACCCATTGACCGGTGTAGTTTAGGGACGTGATTGCTCTCCTGTCCCAGGAATTTTGATGTAGATATTTGATACTACAAAAAGGAAAATAACTCTAATAATTAAAAGATAAGCAACCGATAGAAAAAATTATTCTACACGTTTATTTCTTACATTCTAGTCTTGTATCTGCTTGTAATGCAGTGATTTACTGATTTTTTTTTTTAACGTGCCACTAAAGCACTGATATATCATTAGAGTAATAATTGTGCAATTCATGCTTATTATTAATAGTCCTGAAGCTCTTTATTATCTTAAGCTACATTCATGAAGTTTACCCATGGTTTGTTTTTTTTAATCATTAAGACATAGTTGTAAATTGGGACTTTGCATTATTTGATAACACAATTATGGGGACCACAAGATTTTTGGGAACAGAATACAAATAATCTTGACACATCCTAAAACTTTGACAGAGAAATGTTGCCATGACAACCATCTGTTAAACCTGTACTTAAGGCTACCCATGAAAATAAATGATGAGCTACACTCTCAATGTAGACTTCTAAATTGGCACTTGGACAACTACTTATAATTCAACTAGAAATTAAGTTGAAATTCTGGGAGGTGAGCAAGCTGGGATCAATCTTATTGCCATAGAGGAGGTGTGTAAATTTTATGCAAGGTGTGCTTTAGGGAGAATTCTCATATCTCTTGGCTGAGTTGCCCCAGTGATTTAGTTGTCAGAACTGCTTCATTGACCTTCCTGTTCTATAATTCAAATGAAAAACCTTTTTGGAATTGATTATATTAAATATAAGAGTTAAAGGTCTCAGTGAGACTTTCTGAAAATTTTTACCTCTAGTGTAGTTCCACAGCGTGGCATGAATTGGCTCTTTGATAACATAACATTCATTTATCATATACTGTAGATAAATATTTAAGGCTTTAAAAATTAATGGCACTTAGTCATGTTACAGATAGTATGTTCTTAATTTGACTCTTCTTTTTAATTACCTGATATATGTATTATTTAGAGTCAGAAAATTATTATACTACTGAGTTTTATTTTAATGTAATGTTCTTTACCACACTGAAGAGACCGGTGAAGTCAAAACAGAATATGTTGGAACAGTAGGCCAAAAGACAGAAGACAAGTTCTTAACTGAAACTTAGTACCTGTGTGATCACAGTCAGAATTTTATCTTCTCAAGGCTTTGGTTTTCAAAGTGAAGTGGAGATGATACATTCAATCTAATGTGACTTCTGAGATTTAGCAAGCCAGTGTATCTGGGAGCATGTTAAAAGTGTGTCCCCAGCTTCTCTTTATAAAATCTTGGTTTTCAGGCAAGGGGTGATAGATATTTGCTTGCCTTTGCTTGTACTGCGCGTGACTGTGTGCTCAGTCGTGTACGACCCCATGCGACCCCGTAGACTGTAGCCCGCCAGGCTCCTCTGTCCATGGGAATTCTCCAGGCAAGAACACTGGAGCCAGCTGCCACTTTCTCCTCCAGGGGAAGCTTCCTGACCCAGGCATCCTTTGTCTCTAGCATTGGTGGGAGGGTTCTTTACCACTGGTGCCACCTGGGACGTCCCCTTGCCTGTACTGTGGGCTGACTTTAAATCTGTTCTTGGGCAGTTTTAAAAACTATTCTGATCAGTTGACAAAACCCAGAAATTCTCTCTTTTTTTTCTTTGGCCATGCCACAAGGCTTGTGGGATCTTAGTTCCTGACAGGGGATTGAAGCCGGAGCCTTGACAGTGAAATCACCAAGTCGTAACCACTAGATCACCAGGGAATTCCCCAGAAATTCATAGTTTAAAAAATGTATTAAGGTCTTAGAGTTTCCTTCCATTCCCCGCTTTAAAAATAAGTTGTCCAATTTAGACCAAATAATTTGATGTTTCAAAAAATTTTTGTTTCATTTTCACAGGTAACTAATAAATGGAGAAAGTATGTTTCTTTCACCATAGGAGTGAAATGTTAGTTCTTATGAATTAAAGCATAAAACCCTAATGTCAAGAACATTTGAACAGTCTAAATCAAGTATTTTATAGCTTTTGCATCAGGGAAATTTAATCATTAGTCTTGAATGTAGGTTTGTAGATATATTGATGATAAATCACTAGCAAGCAGATGAAACAAAACTGTTAACTCTATTCATTACAATTTTGATGCATAGTTTTATGTCTTTTATTTCTTTTGACTTATACTTTGGTACAGCTTTCGTTTTCATTCGGTGCTAGTAAATCTGTGAAACCAGGGAAGACACTGCTACTTGTGTTTCTTGGAAGCAGTCTGCGTTCATTCTTCTGATTCTTCTCCACATTCAAGAAGGTTGCACAAATCTACCTGCCCCTCTATAGAAGGCAGAGCAAAGATAAAGATAAGAATATGGGGTATAATCTCCATGTGTACTCAAGTCGCATCTGGCTCTTTACAATCCCACAGATTGTAGCCCACCAGGCTCCTCTGTCTGTGGGGTTTTTCCAGAAGGAAGACTGGAGTGGGTGCCATGCCTTTCTCCAGGGGATCGTCCCAACCCAGGGATCAAAGCCACATCCCCGCATTGCAGGCGGATTCTTTGCCTTTGAGCTACCAGGGAAGCCCTGTAATCTCTGTAGAACATACCAAGTCTGGGACGGTTGTTGAGGAGCGAGCTGCAGTTCTTTCTGGCAGTCCGGAGTGTGGCTTTTCTTTTCTGGGGAGCAAAGGGGAGAAGAAGTGAGGTCATTAAAGATGATGGGCAAGTCAAGGATCCAGTCTCTTCAGCACCTCTCCATTCTCCAAACTCCATGTGACTTAGTGTCTCTGTTCCCTGCCTTACCTTTGAATTATATTCTGATGGAGTTTCTGCCTGTTGACTTTCTGTTTTCCCCAATGATAAAGTTATAGAAGACCTCCTTTGTTACCATGTTCATCATAGCCCAGGTCAGAGGCATAGTGCTTGGTGAAGCTTTAGTGTCATCGTGTGCCTCACGTTGCTTGCCTTTCTCAACCATTCAGCAGCCCCAGTAGGAATATTTCATTTATTTTGTAAGGGAGGAGTTGGATCGTTCCCCTCATCAGGGTGTGTGTCAAGTGCTGCTGCCTTTTTCCAGTTTGACAGATTGGAGTTTGCCCCTCTGTCCATATTTCTACGAAATTGCAGCTAACAAATTGTCACTGGATTCCCTTTGGGTATTTTGTCCCTCCCTCTTAGAGACAGACTCACAAATCTAAATTCTGAGGCTCTAGGCTCCTTCCTTTTGATCTTCATTTTCAGCTAAAACAGATTAAGAGTGTCCTACTCTTAACGGACTCCTCCTCAGTTGCAGGGATTTGGTTATCCGTTTAGTCCACTCCCAGTTTTGTCTTCTCCCCACCTAACATGCTTTCCTGTCCATCAGTAGAAAGGTTATTTTCGTGACTTCAAACCAAGAGTGACCCTCTGGATAACAGCCATTCTGGCAATAATAAGCGTTCCAGATCCCCTTTCTTCTGTTTCACCCCTAAAGATGGCAGTAGCGCCCCTCATCCTTAACCCCAGCTAACACCACAGCCGTTATTTAAATACAGAGTTGGGGGCCCTCTCCCAGACAGAGGCTCCTCCAGGCACAGCTGTTGTCTGGCTGACGTATTGTTGATTTACAGTGTTGTGTTGGTTTCTGCTGCACAGCAAGTTAATTCTGTACGTGTACAATAAGACTTCATTTGTCTGTTTTATATATGATAATTTATATTTGCTGATTCCATACTCCTACTTAGTTTATCCCTCCCTACCTATTTGCCCCTTTGGTAACCATAAGTTTCTTTTCTATGTCTGTGAATCTGTTTCTGTTTTGTAAATAAGTTCATATGCATCATTTTTTTAGATTCCACATATAAGTGATATCATATGATATTTGTCTTTCTCTGTTTGACTTCACTTCATGTGATAATTTCTAGGCTTGTCTATGTTGCAGCAGATGGCTTTATTTCATTCTTTTTTATAGCTGAGTGATAGTCCATTGAGTGTGTGTGTGTGTGTGTACACACACCACATCACCTCTATCCATTCACCTGCCCATGGACCTGTAGGTTGTCTCTCTGTCTTGGCTATTGTAAACAGAAGATGCTTCATTCTAATGATGTGAAGGAGCATCTTATTGTGGTTTGTTTTTGTATGTTACTGACTGATGATGTTAACATCTTTTGATGTGCTTACTGTCTATTTGTCCATCCTCTTTTGTTAAGTATTCTACCTAATTTCTTAAAATTCGGTTGTTTGTCATCTTGTTTTTGAGATATGCATTCTCTGTGTTACATAGAAATGATCTGTCATTTATATGTGTTTCAAAAAATGTTCTTCCAGATTGTACTTGGACTTTTCATTTTTTTTAATGAGAGTTTGGAGAAGTACTTATTTTTAATTAGATAAATTCCATTTTTTGTTTAATGTGCTTTTTGTATCCTAAGGAATTTTGGTCATAAGGATGTTCTCTTGTATTTACTTCCAGGACCTTTATAGTTCTGGTTTTATACTTGGGTTGAAATGGAAGCAGAAAACTTTCTTCTATCCTTCTAGTTTCTCTGGTTAGTGTAAGATTTAAATTGACACAGGACAGATTAACAGGAGAAGAAAAATCAAATTTAATTTTGTACATATAGGCACCCCATAGGCATGAGAAGTTCAGAGTTAGGAATCTAAAAGATACATATGCCATCCTGAGCTAAGGAATGTATAGGAGCCCAAGGCTTCAGAGAAGAGGAGGGTGATTCTCAGAGAAGAAGAGCCGGTGTTTAGTAATGGATGTTTGCCTTGTCATTCACATAGGCCATGAAAAGTTATTTCTGGTAATGACTGTTACTGTGGGCAAATCACCACATTTCAATTCTTAAGAGGGAGGTAAAAATTTCCCTTGAGTCCTCAGGGTCCCCATTGCCTTTACTTCAGAATAATCCAAATGCCAACATCTTAAGGAGGCCTGTTAGGAACCCCTGCAGATCTTACATGTAAAATGTTATTTCAAAGCAATCATTATTGTTCCTTTTGTTGACCTATCAGAGGGTGCTGGCTGGGTACAGAGAGTTTCAGAAGGTAAAATACTTCAAAATGGCTGTCCAAGACATTTTAAAGCCATGATTGGGGTGAGTTTTTACATCAAGATGTTTGACTCCTTGTTGCAATTGGTCCTATAGATCACAGTTATATTTCAGTCTATGTGAAAGTGCTGCACTCAATATGTCAGCAAATTTGGAAAACTCAGCAGTGACCACAGGACTGGAAAAGGTCAGTTTTCATTCCAGTCCCAAAGAAAGGCAATGCCAAAGAATGTTCAAACTACTGCACAATTACACTCATCTCACACGCTAGTAAAGTAATGCTCAAAATTCTCCAAGCCAAGCTTCAGCAATACGTGAACTGAGAACTTTCAGATGTTCAAGCTGGTTTTAGAAAAGGCAAAGGAACCAGAGATCAAATTGCCAACATCTGTTGGATCATTAGAAAAAGTGAGAGAGTTCCAGAAAAACATCTACTTCTGCTTTATTGACTATGCCAAAGCCTTTGACTGTGTGGATCACAATAAATGTGGAAAATTCTGAAAGAGATGGGAATACCAGACCACCTGACCTGCCTCTTGAGAAACCTGTATGCAGGTCAGGAAGCAACAGTTAGAACTGGACATGGAACAACAGACTGGTTCCCAATAGGAAAAGGAGTACGTCAAGGCTGTATATTGTCACCCTGCTTATTTAACTTATATGCAGAGTACATCATGAGAAATGCTGGGCTGGAAGAAGCACAAGCTGGAATCAAGATTGCCGGGAGAAATATCAATAGCCTCAGATATGCAGATGACACCACACTTAAGGTAGAAAGCGAAGAGGAACTAAAGAGCCTCTTGATGAAAGTGAAAGAGGAGAGTGAAAAAGTTGGCTTAAAGCTCAACATTCAGAAAACTAAGATCATGGCATCTGGTCCCATCACTCCATGGCAAATAGATGGGGAAACAGTGTCAGACTATTTTTCTGGGCTTGAAAATCACTGCAGATGGTGATTGCAGCCATGAAATTAAAAGACACTTACTCCTTGGAAGGAAAGTTATGACCAGCCTAGACAGCATATTGAAAAGCAGAGACATTACTTTGCCAACAAAGGTCTGTCTAGTCAAGGCTATGGTTTTTCCAGTGGTCATGTATGGATGTGAGAGTTGGACTGTTAAGAAAGCTGAGCGCTGAAGAATTGATGCTTTTGAACTGTGGTGTTGGAGAAGACTCTTGAGAGTCCCTTGGACTGCGAGGAGATCCAACCAGTCCATCCTGAAGGAGATCAGTCCTGGGTATTCATTGGAAGGACTGATGTTGAAGCTGAAACTCCCAATACTTTGGCCACCTGATGCGGAGAGCTGACCCATTGGAAAAGACGCTGATGCTGGGAAAGATTGAAGGTGGGAGGATGAGATGGTTGGATGGCGTCACCAACTTAATGGACATGAGTTTGGGTAAACTCCGTGAGTTGATGATGGACAGGAGGCCTGGTGTGCTGCAGTTCATGGGGTCTCAAAGAGTTGGACATGACTGAGTGACTGAACTGAACTGAACGGGGGAATACTATGGTCTAATGCAAGCTTTTTA
Organism: Odocoileus virginianus; assembly: GCF_023699985.2. Taxonomy (NCBI): domain Eukaryota; kingdom Metazoa; phylum Chordata; class Mammalia; order Artiodactyla; family Cervidae; genus Odocoileus; species Odocoileus virginianus. Next base: position 312,642 of record NW_027224270.1, read on the forward strand.
AAAGAAAGACTGAAACATAGCACTCCAGAATTTTTCTTTCTTCACCTCTTTTTCCCTCCCCTCCTTTCTCCAGTCTGTTCCCTACCTTTTTTCTTCCTTTTTTAATTTCTGTCTTTCTGCCATTGCAGTATTGTGGGCTCTCATAGCTGAGACTTCTTAGATGATAAAATATTCCCTAAGTAGTGATTAGTTCTTGAGATGAGATAACAGGGTGTTCTTTTATAATGACCTGTCTGCATCATTGGTCTTGTGTACCTTGATGATACTGTAATGTTTGTTGCTTTACTATGCTGTAGGAAATTACTTGGGAAAGATATGGGACTATAGTCACGCAAATAGGCAGCCGTAACTCATGACCAGCTGTGGAAAAATTAGATCTTAGGAATGTGGTTTGGGTAGAACAATAATTCTGTATGATGAAGTGAGGAGTGGAAATTTCACATTGCAAAATGAAATTTCCTCATGTACTGATGACACAGCATTCTGACATGACAAATAACAGCATAGTCTAAGCTTTATGGTGGGAGGAGAGTGTATGCTGTGTTCTACTTACAGGGGTACCATCATTTTGAAGACTGAGAACTCTGATAAAAGTTTGCTATAATGTAGATCTTAAAGTTCTGTTGTGTAGTAACACTTTCTTAAACCTGTTTTATAACCTCTTGAGGTTACAACTTCTTTGTGTGCTGTTG